>NC_073692.1:238958755-239275255 GCF_029784155.1 Uranotaenia lowii | reverse complement strand
TCAAGCAAATCAAACAAAACTTTGCATGAGTGGGTACTTGGGTAAGAGGAATGTTTCTAAGAATATTTGGCACCCCTCCCTCCTATCTGTGGATAGAAAGAGGGGGGGAATCTTACAATTTTTTACATAACTGTTATAAGCTATCTAAGTCATTCCTCAAAATTCTATAAATTTTGAAATTTCAAGTTAAGAGGAGAATATTTCACTTGGCATTTTCAGATCTTCATGGAGGTGAGGAGGAGTTTTTACGTGGTGAAATACGCGGTAAAGTTCAAAGTCATGTGAATAGTAAATTAGATGTTTTCAGGACATGAAGCGCTATCTTCATTTAATGTTTATGACATGAGACGACATTAGAAATTTATCATCAAAGTTAGCACAAGCTTATAATGAACTTGACTAGAGCAGTTTGTGAAAATATTGTTTTCTGATATCGAGCCTTTGTGAATGGAATTATAAAAGCTCCCGTAAACGGGATTTATGTAAACAACACTAAAAAGTTAATACTGATGAGATAATTAGAAAGTTCTTTCAATGAAATGACTTAACGCTGAGTTAAGTCGAAATGGCTTTGTTGCGGTCAGACATGTAGATGGATCACATTTAAAGAAATTTCCCAACCAAAGACGTATACTACTTACTTGCTAATCTACTAATCCGCTCCTACTTTTGGTTTTCGAGCAGAGTTTTCGTAAGTGAATGAGAATATTTCGTTTATTTTGAGTTCAGCTAATTTTTTGATGAGTTGCTTTTGCCACAGGCGAAACAGATCTTTATTTTCCCATCATTCTGATTCGAATCCATATGTCATTTTTCAATGATTGATTAGAGAAGATAATAGTTTTAGTTTTTACTGTAGTGGGAGGAAAAAGGGTAGAATATTTTAAACCCTGGATTAATACATACCTTGAATCTCTCCAAGAGCTCAGATATCACAAAAAGTGAAAATACAAGATCGGTTACATTGATGAAACATTCTTCGATAATCAGAATTTTGTCTTCATCAACCTTCAATCAAAACTGCTTGATTTCACGATACGGATGAAAAACCCTCAACTAACTGAAAGGATCGTTGGATATTTTGAAAACCAGCTGTAGATTCAAGCAGTAAAGATTCTTCAATTCCATTTCTAATATATGTTATCTGAAAAAAAAGGATAAAAGTTTGATTTTTTGGATTTGAATTTTCTTTCAATGTTTTGTCAACCTTCTCTTAAATCTACCAGCAAATAATGGTCACCGAGGATCTTTCCATTGGTAGAATTGAAGATCAGAAACTAAACGCTTCTCTGATTTGTCATAACAATTAGGATCACAGTTTTTGCGAACTCCATCGGCTCAACACGTTGTTTTAAGTTCCGGTTCGAAATTGTGGAAAGGTCACCGATCGATCCGTTTCGAAAAAGCGTATCACAATATGAATCCAAAAAGGAAGACGTTGACGAACCGGTCTTGGAATTAACCCACGACGTTTTCGTTTCACTGTATAATGTCATGAGGAACCAGTTGACGGCTTCGACGGGAGAATTAAAAAAAAAACAGCACAACACAAAAAATAGCAGAAATAATCCAGCTTCGATGTTTTGCTAGTATTTTTTTCTTACGTCAAACCAGCTACCAATCGATTTGGCGAAATGTCACACACATACTCCGATGTTGGAACCTTTCAAATTTGCGTGACTTGAATCCGCCAAAATCTAAGATGAAATCTGGCCTTCATGCATTTGCATTTCGTATTCCTGATTCAAATGGATTTCTGGCACATTTGGGAGACTTGCGCGAATGATTAAGCGAGGAAACGAGTTCACCTACTATGTGCTGTGTGCACTTCAGGATTCAAACTTGATTGTTTGCAACCATTCACTTTGTGGTATAACACGACTCGTGGACTGATTTAATCATTAGCCATGGGTTGAATCGATCATTAATAACTGCATTGTCCTTCCCTAATGCAATCTATTTAAGGACAGAAACAACATTTTGCAAATTTAGATCAATTCGTCGTACAAAAGACCTCAACGGTAGCTTAAGTGACGAACCCCAAGGCTTGAACTACTGAATAGTTTGTTCGACCTCTTGGTGTAATTGAAATTGAAAATGGTCAACTTTACGGTTCGTCCACTCCCGATACCCTGGGGCTAGGTTACGTTAGCCTCAGCTATTTAAGTTTCGATTCAAGAATAGTTTTGCACTTGATAGGTCTTCTCTTCATTCGTAAGGCCCTCTCTCTTCCCTTTGCCCACAAGAACCCATCAGACACCTTTTCAGTTGAAATGGGAAAACGATCGGCTAGTTGAGAAACCCTTTTGCATTTTTCTGAACTGAAAGCCACCCGGCCCTGCTGGGCTGGACGTCCGTCGTCGCTCGTTGGTTTCTTCTTTGAAGAACTGAGCTGAGCACAACAATTATCCACAATTATCGGCTTTTATTCTCGGTGGCAGTCCAGAAGCAACAAAAAAGAGAAGCCGACAGCCCCAGTCGACGGATGCCAGTTGCATTTACAAATGTTTTGTCGGCATGAGCTCATCATCGGAACTGCGGAGTCAAGTGAGTAGATGATCTGGATCTAGCCAGCTCCGGAATGCGTTCAATAACACCTGTTTTGTTGTTTGTTGATGACAATCAAGGCAAAGTACACGTGATTTTTTTTGAAAATTTAAAGTCTTGTTTATGAAATGTAATCAAAATTTGTTTGTTTGTATTCAAAAGGAAGGGAATGCAACACATATTGTTGATAGGAATCTGATCTGCTCAATATTTCAGTCAAATTGGACTTGAGCGCTCAAACCTCAGGGAAGCATTTTTGATGTTCAATCATCAAAAATGCTTCGACGTTTACCTGTTTTAAATTTTCAACAGGGCGGTATAGTCATAACTTTAATCTTTAAAATATTTTAATGAAAAATAGCTTGAAAAAGTAAAAAAAAATAGCATTTTTAAAACGTGTGACTAGGGCCATGCCATGCAGCTCATTTATAAGAACAAATTACAAAGCGTTTGAAAGAGCGTCAATAATAACATTTATGATATTTCTAATATTTTTATCATTTTTTGTAATTTATGTTATTTTGAAATGTTTGACATTGTTGTAATTTTTATAACTTTTGTAACTATATTAATATTTGTTATTTTTTCAAACTTTTGTAATTTTTTACTTTTTTAATAATTTTTGTGATTTTTGTAATTTTTGTAATTTTTGTGATTTTTGTGATTTTTGTAATTTTTGTAATTTTTGTAATTTTTGTATTTTTTGTAATTTTTTTTAATTTTTGTAATTTTTGTATTTTTTGTAATTTTGTAATTTTTGTAATTTTTGTATTTTTGTAATTTTTGTAATTTTTGTAATTTTTGTAATTTTTGTAATTTTTGTAATTTTTGTAATTTTTGTAATTTTTGTAATTTTTGTAATTTTTGTAATTTTTGTAATTTTTGTAATTTTTGTAATTTTTGTAATTTTTGTAATTTTTGTAATTTTTGTAATTTTTGTAATTTTTGTCATTTTTGTCATTTTTGTCATTGTTTTCATTTTTGTCATTTTTGTCATTTTTGTCATTTTTGTCATTTTTGTCATTTTTGTCATTTTTGTCATTTTTGTCATTTTTGTCATTTTTGTCATTTTTGTCATTTTTGTAATTTTTTTCATTTTTGGCATTATTGTCATTTTTTGTCATTTTTGTCATTTTTGTCATTTTTGTCATTTTTGTCATTTTTGTCATTTTTGTCATTTTTGTCATTTTTTTCATTTTTGGCATTATTGTCATTTTTTGTCATTTTTTGTCATTTTTTGTCATTTTTTGTCATTTTTTGTCATTTTGTCATTTTTGTCATTTTTGTCATTTTTGTCATTTTTGTCATTTTTGTCATTTTTGTCATTTTTGTCATTTTTGTCATTTTTGTCATTTTTGTCATTTTTGTCATTTTTGTCATTTTTGTCATTTTTGTCATTTTTGTCATTTTTGTCATTTTTGTCATTTTTGTCATTTTTGTCATTTTTGTCATTTTTGTCATTTTTGTCATTTTTGTCATTTTTGTCATTTTTGTCATTTTTGTCATTTTTGTCATTTTTGTCATTTTTGTCATTTTTGTCATTTTTGTCATTTTTGTCATTTTTGTCATTTTTGTCATTTTTGTCATTTTTGTCATTTTTGTCATTTTTGTCATTTTTGTCATTTTTGTCATTTTTGTCATTTTTGTCATTTTTGTCATTTTTGTCATTTTTGTCATTTTTGTCATTTTTGTCATTTTTGTCATTTTTGTCATTTTTGTCATTTTTGTCATTTTTGTCATTTTTGTCATTTTTGTCATTTTTGTCATTTTTGTCATTTTTGTCATTTTTGTCATTTTTGTCATTTTTGTCATTTTTGTCATTTTTGTCATTTTTGTCTTTTTTTTCATTTTTGTCATATTTGAAATTTTAGTTTGGAAGAATTCGAAAATTTGTTTGGATAATGTAACTTTTTTTTTTTTATTTTTCTTGAATATTTTGTTCTCTCGCAGTGCAAATGAAATTTTAATACATGAAGCTTACAGGAAAATTCTCTGTTTTCATAAATCTTATTTTAAAAATTTGCAAAAATTGTGCTATTTGTTTTGACCAAAAAGGAAACTTTGTATACTATAGGGCTTTTGAAATTCGAGTTAAGTTGCAATTTGACATAACCTAATGTATAGTTCCTCTTTAACATTTTAAAACACTATAAACACTCTTGTCTTAAAAGACGTCACCAAATGTCGTCCGCCTAAACAGAATTCACTCGATAATTATGATCAACTCCAAGCGCGCTGCTTTTAGGCGAACTTGAAAACTCCATCGATTCTACTTTCGAGTTGCGGTTTGCTCGTGTGGGTTTCCAATTTCCTTCTAAAGTAAGTTACTTTGCATCAACACGGCTTCAGGTAGATACTTAATTAATGGAACCATTGCCTTCAGTATACAGCATCTTATGAATGAGTTGACAAATTCTACTAAGGTTCATATTATTTTGAGCAACTGCATTGAAGTGGCTTTTCCACAATCTACTCTGAATCAGTTAAACAATTCCTACCAGTTAAATTTATCGGCATGGTGAGTTGCACTATCACTAGTAAAACTCCCCGAACAGCTTCGCGTGTTTACGATAATAGTTAGTAATTGCATGAAAGTATTGGAATAGTACGACAGTTTCTTTTTTGTCATTTATTTATATTTGCATTGCCGGTGCCAAAACCAACTGCAAATACCGAGCATCGGAGAATCGAAGTTGGAGGTGAAAAAAATGACTGTTCGCCAATTCGATTCAAGGTGAGCGACAAAATTGTGCTATTGGTTGGGATTTTGCGGTGGCGGTTGATCTTTTAGTATAGTTTTGCCGTATACCAGAATGCTGCTGAAAACCAACCTACAAACAATATTACCTACATACCTCGCTCGTTTGATGGAAAACAACCCGGAGGTCCATTACCACTGATCGGCGGTTTAGGTAATCCGGTTCGATTCTGCTGATTGACAATATTTAGTCATAAGTACGCCCTTAGAAATTTGAAACCATCCTTGAAATTAACTTATAGTTATAACATCAGATTTTTGTTTTCCGTCGTGATGTTGAGAGGAACCTTTTCAAAGGGGCTTTCAATTATTTAATCTGCTCTCCCGAAGATTCCATACGTGTTATCGGTGATTTCAACATGCCTGGCTTGAAATAGTGCCCTTTCCACGGTGCGTTTTTGTTCCCAGATCTTATGCGCTCTCATTTCTCGGCTCCTTCCAAAATCTTCCTGGACTCTTTGAGCACCGCGACTCTTCGCCAGATCAACAGCTTCGAAAACGAAAACGGCCGTATGCTAGACCTCTGCTTCATAAAGGGAGGCTTCAGGAATCCGACTATAGATTTAGCTCCCGCTCCTTTCGTCAAAGTTGTGTCTCATCATCCAGCTTTAATGGTCTCACTCGATATCACTAACATTAACGCTCCCATAGAGGAGACTCTTCTACCAGGACTTCAAAAACGTCGAAGCTATCTCCCTAGCCCTAGGTTCCATCGAATGGGCGAACGAGCTCGATCTTTCTAACCTCAATGCTGCCGCTGCGACTTTTTCAAACATACTGAACTCCATAATCGATCGTCATGTTCTGAAACGTTGCTTACCTTTCAACCCACGAGCTCCCTGGGTCACTCATCAACTGCGACAATTGGAGACGGCTAAAAATCGTGCTTTTCGATACTACAGCAAGCACAAGTCCCTCTGCACAAAAGAAGAATGCCGCTAGCAAAACTTCACAGCAGCCCATGGCGTATAGGATAGCCTTGAAGTCTTCTAAGCCAACGGGCCTGAAATCGAATCCCGGTCACGGCATACATAGTACACTTTCTGTGTGTTGGTAGTTTTAGCATTTGTAAGATGTTAGCCATCATCATATCTTCGAAAGATGTACGCTAAGAGTAAGAACGCTTTTCGAGGAAACATAAAAGTTTAATTGAGATCATGTATGTGTTTGTGTAGGCGTTGCGACCAGAACTATCTTCACCGGCTAGTGTACTTCTGCCCATAATGCCCTTGCGGGGTAAAACGCCAGCGACTATTTATATTTTGATAAATTTTGAAGTTTTGCAAAGTTTTTAGTAGATTCTTTTTACACAAATGTGTTCTTAAAATCAATATCTTGTAATTTTAATAAAAATGATTAACAGATTTTCATTTAAACACGAATAACAATCAAATTAAATTTTTTGGTGGCTATCCATCACTTAAAGCATGGATCGCCCAAAATCTGGACGCATTAAAAAGCGTCTATCTCGGAGCTATGTAAACGAAATAAAAATGTTATGTACTCAATTTTAGGGTTTTTATTGCACTTTGAAGGAAAAATAATAAAAAAATTATTCCGATGTTGTTTTGATGAAATTTCGAACTTTTTGTCTAGAACCACTCATCATAGTTTGGACACCCTATTCACTGCCCTTAACGGTCATTTTATTTCACAATCTCTTCATCTTTGTAGCATCCCGAGTCGTCCTACCATTCTTCTTCATCTTCTGCTTGACAATTGCCCAACATTTTTCGATAGGGCGGAATTGAGGGCAGTTGGGTGGGTTGATATCCTTTTCGACAAAATCCACCCGTTGGCCCAATACCACTGTAGTACCTCCTAGCTGAGTGGCAGTATGCCAAATCTGGCGAAAACTTTACTGGTCTTTTGTGAGATTTAATGTACGAAAAAAAAAACGTTTTTTAAGGCACTCCTCCTTGTACATTTCGTAGTCTTGTTTTTCACAAAAACCGGGGTCTTTCGTCCGCAGTTGCAAATACCTTGCCAGATCAAACACTTTCTTGCCAACTTATCGGCAAATTGAACGAATTTGAACTTGGCGGGGACATCACCCCGACCAGTGGCTTTGTTAAATTTTTGGGCAGGAAGCCGCCCAAAATCAGATTTCACGATTTTTGAACCAGACCACGTCGGGTTTTTGACGTAGGTGTCCAAAATTAATTTTCGCCTCGCGACTTCCATTACGTGTAACTTTATTGGAACAAAACGAATCGTTATCGAAACGAATCGAAATTTTCAGCACTGATAGAGAAAACATTTCCAAACAAAGTACTGTCAAAACATTCCAGATCCGACAACTAGGAGCGCTATGGTATAATAAATGTTTCTTCCATACGAAATCTAGCGTGCACAAATCCATCCTTTCGAATGTGGAAAAGGAGTACGAGCGTGCCCAGGAATTCCATTTTTGTGAGTATATAAGTCGCACTCAAAACGAATTGAAATCCAATCCCGCAGCTTTTTGGTCGTTTGTTCGTGGCCGAAAAAAATTGAGTAGGATCCCAGCTGATGTCGCTTACTCTGGCAGAACTGCGGAATCATTCGAGGATTGTGCTAATCTGTTCGCCGATTTTTTCCAATCAGTCTTCCAAAATGAAAACGAATTACCCTCGGATCTACCCTCTGCATTTTTACCGCCATATAACGTAAATATTCCTAGTCAAAGACTATCTGTCACTGAAGTCTATGATGCATTGATCGCAGTGAACGCTTCAAAAGGACCTGGACCTGACAATCTGCCCCCGTTGTTTGTAAAAAACTGCGCAGCTGCCATAACGATTCCTCTTACAAAAATTTTTTACTTGTCTCTGTCCTCTGGAATGTTCCCGCAAGTGTGGAAAACGGCGTCGATTACGCCGGTTTATAAAAACGGAAGCAAGTGTCGAAAATTATCGTCCTATGTCTATTCTCAACTGTTTGGCGAAAGTGTTCGAGACCTTAGTATACGATGCTGTTTACCCGTCCGTGAAACAATTAATTAGTGACGCCCAGCACGGTTTCATGAAAAAAAAACGATCAACTACCTCGAACCTGATGACATTTACTAATTTTTTGATGCCAAAAATCGAGAAACGTCAGCAGGTAGATGTTGTATATATTGATTTCTCTAAAGCCTTTGATCGAGTGCCTCACAGGTTACTATTAGAGAAACTCCGATGCTTGGAACTATCTGAATGGATTACAACTTGGTTTGCGTCGTACTTGAACTCCCGCACAGCATATGTCAGAGTGAACTCCTACTGCTCTTCGAATTTTTAAATACCGTCTGGTGTACCACAAGGTAGTCATCTTGGACCGTCACTATTCATTCTTTTCGTGAACGATTTGTGCGATCGAATGACTTCATATAAACTATTCTACGCAGACTATATTTTACTACAGAACGATCTGAACGCTGTTACGAGATGGTGCATGACAAACGGTATGCTGGTGAATGTTGAAAAATGTAAAATAGTGAGTTTTTCAAGATCACGCAACTTACTTCGTTATGATTACTCTATGAGCAACCATTCCCTCGAAAGGATTGAAGTAATCAAGTACCTAGGAGTTACATTTGATAGTCGTTTGAGATTCCACACGCACATTACTACCATAACTGCAAAGGCTTATGCAATGCTTGGTTTCCTTCGTCGAAATACAATTTATTTCAACGATGTATACACCCACAAAACGCTTTATTGCTCGATCGTCAGAAGCATTCTTGAGTACGCAGCTCCTGTTAGGGCCCCGTACCAATCGACGCTAAGTCAATCCATTGAAGGTATTCAACGAGCCTTTATCCGCTTCGCTCTTCGGAAACTTAGATGGAATCCTGAAATCGCTACTCCATACGAACATCGCTGTAACCTTAAACATACGACATATTGAGCGGAAACATCGACAATGACGAACTCTTACAAAATGTTAGTTTGTTCGTCCCTACACGGTCATTTCGACATCAGCAGTTCCTCTGGATTCCCGGTCATCGGACTACTTATGGTTTCTACAACCCTTTGGACACTTGCAACCGCTACTTCAATCAATGTGCTAGCATCTTCGATTTTGGAATCTCAAAACAGGTGTACAAAAATAGATTAAGGCAACTATCATTATAATAAGTCTGTGCGAAACATTTGTTCTCGAAGACAATAAATAAATCAATAAATAATATAAAGAGTGCGTCCAGATTTTGGATGATCCATGCTTTAGTTTCCCATTACTACCCCTGTCTCATCAAAGACAAATGAGGATGAAAAAGTACACCGGCCAAAAGGCAATGCAGTGCGTTTTTTTTGGTTATCGGCGGTGGCAGAAGGGCTATAAACTTTCGTTTGCCAACTGACATGGTTGGCTGTAACTTACGGATTGCTCCGAAGATCTACGTATATTAAGCACTTCTAAAGATCTACGGATCGATTCTCGACATATATGTACAGATTTTCAGCATGTCGTACGGTTTTTCTACGGCTTGTAAAAATTGTAGGGATTCCACGAATATATGAAAATTTTACCTGACGTCCAAAAAAAAGGTCATTAGGTCATCATTGCCAAAATCAGTACATTTCACGTTTTTTGTCAAACCTCGTCTATTTTAGTCAAGCAAAAATCTTAAACAGAAATAAATCGTCATTCTACGTTCCGGCATTTATGATGCATTTTTCAAGGAGTCTTTTAAACACAAAACCATGGGTGGCCAAACAATGGCCCGCCGAAGCTCTTTTTGAAAAAATCATGTTCTAAGAATTGAACGTTTTCCTTGGTTTGCATATACCATTTGGATAAATATATCTGAATCTACACTAACTAAATTCAAAACAAAGATCTGAAAATCTCTTCGAAATTATATCAGTCAAAGGGGTAAAAGTGTATAAAAACCAATTTCGAGAAAACACGCTTTTAAATTGTTGTGTTTAGCCGTTAACCATACATTTTTTGAACATTTGCAATTTTAGAACAAACTTAAAAGTATAATATTATTTTAAAAATCTGAAAAAAAATCAGTAAATATAATTTGAAATATGGAAAATTGTTTGGCATTTTTTACCCGATATCGATCATTTTGGCACTTATGCCCGTTTGGCTTTGAGGGCCTCATATAATTTTACAAAAAAGATCACCGTCACTGAATAAATCAATTACAAATTTTAAATGATCAAAATGGTTACATTATAAGTAGATTCCATTACACATTTTTAAATTTTTTTCGATAGGGTTTTGTTGATTTCATATCATTGGTATGAAGAGCATTCAAGTAGACTCTACTTTTAATATTGAAGATTTTGGATAGCGTCAGAAAGATAGTAAAATCGTTTTAAAATCGTTTGAATAACGTAAAATGTTTGTTTAAAAATTTTACTTTAACAACAACTTCAACCATTCCTAACTTGAATTCTGTTTCAACGTTTTTTATAACTTATGCAAATTATGTTAATTGTATCGATTTTTTTCCATTTTTTTTTTTATTATTTGCTAAGCATATTTATGAAAATTAAAACCCAACATTTTTTTTGACATCTTGTTCTGTATTTATGTATATTTATAATGAAAAATGAGACAGAATTTTAAAGTTAGGTTGTAGAAATCAACTGGAACCAGTTTGGTAATGACAAATTCCTCGGAAGATTGACTTTTACAGCAAAATGTTTACTTGTAAAAGGTTCAATGATTATAAAAGAATCAAATTCGGCTTTTCCAATACAATATTCAAATCGAAACGAGTTGAAACGAATTGGATTGAGTTGAGATTGAAATCCGTTCGTTGAAAACATCAATATTATTTATGATATAACTGAAGTTCTGCGGTTTTTTTATTTCTCTATAAAATTTTCTCCAAAAAATTGACTTTATGTCCATTGTAGTCACGCGATTTGACATTTCTGGGACGAATAAACCGAAGAGGCTTTAATTGCGTAAAAAAGATTGACGTGCATGCACATAAGTTGGGAGGGATAATTTATTTCGTATTGCGTTATATTTCTACTATTTTTCAAATGGAGCAAAATTTGTAAAAATTTGCAAGTAACCAAAATGACTTAATAAGATGAATCTACAAACTATATGAAAGTTGTCAGATTTTTTTTCAGTACGTATTCGGGCCTGCTATTTTATCTAAAAACCTGGCAAAATCCAGGCATTTGATTTTAAATTAGCGACCAAATCCGGGCAAATTTGGTCAATACCCAAAAACCACTAAACAAAAATCAAGATAAAAATGAAAAAAAAATCCATCAAAACTTATCAGCAGATAAATAATATTTTAAGTTTCCACCGAACCTTTCATTATTATTTAAAAAAAAACTAGCTTATAAAATCTCGATTTGGACGCATAAATAAAAATAAATTACAAAAAAAAACCGTGCAATATGTCAAGCATAACTCATCGTCGGTGTGACCAGCCTATCTAAATTCTGAAATTTGGCCCGCCTGTTGAAAATGTTGGCCACCCATGCACTAAACATACCGGAAGAGGTCTAATGACATTATTTGAACTTCAATTGAACTCCTATTTTAATCGCAAACTTTTTAACATGGCTATTTTAATTTTCAAAATGCACATATTTTTTCATTATTTAAATTTTTTAAAGTTTTTCGAAAAACTATGTGGTGCTCCTATTCATACCGGCAGGGATCAAATGACCCTAACAATACATTTTCCGATAGAATTCTTTTGTTTCTCAAGTTATTTTCACAAAATTCATAGTTTGGGAAAGCTTGTAACGTGACTAAAATATGATTTTTGATAATATTTAGCTACAATTATTTATTTTAAAGTTATTCAAGGCCGAAGATTTTTTTTTTAAAACATTCGCAAAAACAGGCTGTAAGTCAGCTCTTAGGTGCTCGAGAAGAAAATCACTTAGTGCCTGAGAAAGCTGAAGTTAGCAGCTACAGTACCGTTCATAATTGTATAGAAATTGGAATCACACGCACTGTCACTTCGACTTTGAACTTCGATAACTTTTTACTCTGATGATATTTTTCTATCAAATTTTCTGCGTAAGAAAGATCAACTATCACACTATTATAACACAAAATTTGAGCTTTCTAAAATTTGTGTGGCCAATGATACAGTCATTGTACGAAAATCGGACTTTTTGGACTTTTGCCATTCAAACTGCAATATCTCAGAAACTTTCTACTGAAATTTTGCAGAGTGATTGTTGAAATATAAAGTTAGCATAATTTTTGGAAAGTTCTAGCGATGGAATCGAAGTGACAGTGCCCGTGCTCCCATTTTTTATACAATTATGAATGGTACTGTATATGTTAAGCATATGAAAATATTTTTTTTATTTCCTTAGATCATGGCCACGAAAAAAGTTAAAAGTGATGTAAAACCGTGCCAAAGTCAAAACGAAAATTTTTGAAAAGTGAATTGGAATGTTGACGTTATTTGTGACATTTTGACATCTTTAGATTTATAAATATTTTATATTTTTTGACGGCTTTTAGCGACTTTGAGCGACTTGTAGCTGTTTTTCGAGTTTTTTTCAATCTCCTTTTTCTGAGACGCCATATATTTCAATATATTTCATTATAATAAAAAAAGACGCCAACATTTCACAATTAACGTCAACTTTCCAATTCCCTTTACTGTGGCTGGAATAGCTTTGGCGATTGATTCTTCGAAAACTACGGGTTTTACAATACTTTTTAACATTTTTGTGACCACGATCTTCAGAGATTTATAAAAAAAACTTCCATATATGCAATATATAGCTTCTAACTTCAGCTTTCTTAGATAAGTAAATTTTTTTCGATCACTTAACCAGGTTGGAACAAATTTCAAAGCCTTCTTTTGTCACTCACGGTCGGGCGAAACTTTTTCGAGAAAGAATGACCTTAACGGATTAAACTCCTATCAAAAAGAAAAAAAAATTCTTTTGTCACTCGGAGTTGGAACATGGCGAGGGTGGGAGGAGGGAGGGGGGAGGCAGGTTTAATAAAAAATAAAGAATAAAATCAATAAATTGTAATAAAATGCACGAAATAGCATACAATTGCCATCTTTCAGAATTTGTTTTATGCGCTTGATATCTTTCGAATATTTGATACATTTTACGAAATATTCATAAAATACTTCAAACTTAATTTATTTCCCCCTTCGTGTTTTTTTTTTGGAAACTTCGAAGAGGGGAGGGGAGAGAGGGGTGTGGGAGGTGTGGGAGGTAGTTAACAAAAAAAAATATTTGTTCCGTCATAACTGACTTACCAACTTTGTTCCGGAGCATGTTTTTCGGATTTTTTCTTAAATTTCAAATGGCTTTGAATGAAATAAATGATAGTAGCTGAACACTGTCGGAGAATCATATTGAGTCACGTTATAAGCTTTCCAAAACTGTAAATTCTGTAAAAATCGGAGAGTTTTAGCTTAACTTAGGTTAGCATCAGCTTCATTGACTACTCACATCCACCTTAATCATTGAACCCAAAATGCGATATCAACAGCATTCAAATTAAAGATAAACTTTTAACAAATTTATTCATAACTTTTTGAGGCATTGAAGTTAAAAACAAATGATTATATGCATGTCAGTGTTTTGAAACAAATGCATTTCGAATTCCACGATCGCAGGCGTGGCTCAGTAGAACAAGTTCCACATCGCCAATGGTTGCTACTGTGTGATTGACCCAGGCCACAAATTTTGATCAACGGTCAAAAGAATTTTTTTTAAATCGGAGATTTTTAGTGGAAAAAGTGTCAGGGGTACTTTCGTAAAAAAACTGTTTTTTTTAAGTCCGTTTGCTAGAGAAAAAACTTAGGGACCTACAATATTGTTTGATCAACCTACATTTAAATTTTGGAAATATTGATTTAAAACTCATAAAAGTTCAAAACTTTTGCCTTCAGAAATGTTTTGTCTATGTACCCAGTAGGTATATGCGAAAAATCTGTACGCATACTTATTACGAATTTAAATTTTCTCAATTTCATAGAATAAAACGAACAAGTTGCTTATGACCTTTTAAATATACGCTGAATGATATAATAAACACTAATTTGCTAAGTTTGTGTCTTCGAAGTATAATTGCAGTAGCGAGTTTAGTTTTTTCCAAAAACCTCTACCAACATCCGGCTGTCATGTCCATCAGGGCTGATTAAATTCTTATTTTCGCCATGTGTCGGTCCTCATCATCCCATGATACTCCAGCTAGGGCGTAGAACCTTAAGGCGTTGAACGAAATTACGAACAAAAATCACCTTTAATTGTGATGAGCTCATTTTATTTTCAATCTCAAGACAGTTTTTTGCGCGCGCCCAGTATGAGTAGGTTTTTCTTGCCAAAGATAGATACATCTTCTCGGCCGTTCATCAGATGACGTCTGCCATTATTGTGGTGGGATGGCACATGTTCAAAGAACTCGTGTGACTTGGCCTTGAGCTGCCACCATGTCGTATGGCCAAAAGCCGCACCAAATCGCCCACATCATGACACTACTGCCAGGCCACAGTGTACGGCAAGCAGTTCAAATTCGAACTCTCGTTATAATGTGGCTGGATTCTATTTTTTTTTTGTTTTTTTTGCAGCCTCACATAGCTATACAGGAAGTCCCGGAGCGAACGCAAAAGGTCGTACGGCGAATTTTTGGGAGTTTCAAGGCAGATTTGCACACCCTTTAGACTGCTAGAAAACCCGCGGGAATCTAACTAGATGAACGGCAGCATCGTATTATCTTTTTAATGATGATCCTCATCATGGAGGTATCTTCTCTGATATGGGAAATATTCTTTTCATGCCTTTCCAAATTGGTTCTTTCGCTTGAAAATTTTCGCTGAAACGTGATTGATCTCAGGAAGAAGAATCTCGAGCTAAGTTGAGTTATCCAGTGAATTCTTGGAATTCGCTTCGGGATTGAATTTCGAAATTCAATTTGCTGTATGACTTCGGCTGCGGTTGCTTTGAAACATTGTGTCAGTAATATTGTTGAGAACGTCCGTACCCTTAAATCTGGAAGAATAACATTGGGTTTCAATCCAAGCTTTGAAATGAATAAGGTAATTAATACGTTGTATAATCGTCGTCTGTAGAATAGCGTTAAACGATGTTGATAGCTTTCGAATTTGTTACTAGAATTTCATATTCGAATCAATTTCAGTCAAAATACTTCAAAACAAATTTACATCCATCTGAATTCGTAATTCACACAGATTAATATATTCTAAAACAAGAATTATGAACAAAATTAGTTTCTACAATTACAGCATTCCCTTGCTCCTATCTTCATGGTGATTATTTAGTATTTTCATTAGTATAGCAACAATAATTGAATATTACAGGTGAAGAAATGACGATGTAAACATCGGCTTAACAGAGCGTAACAAATGGTAAACAGTTTTTCATTTGGGTATTTGTAGAAAAACATTAATTATCATGACGCGTTAGAGCGTTATAGGGAAAAAAATCAGTGCTCTTCTAACAGGGACAATTGGGATTTGAATAATCTTACTTTATGTTCAAAATTCTTACCTTTTTAGAGGTATAATGTTAAAACTTATTTCTTGAGTTGAATTGAGTTGGCATTATTGTCGTAAGGACACTCGAAAAATGTTGTTAGGACACTTTACAAATAGTGATGATCCAGTCTTGAAAAATGGGGTGAATAACAACTAGCTTAATAAAATATGCCATTGAATGAAAACATTGTTCGGGCTCGGCTGATGGGGGGGGGGGGGGGGGGGGCTTCGGATTTCGGGGTATTTTTTCCGTCTCAGTCGACGGCATCAACCAGCAGCAGGAATGAAAGGTGAGTTGCGCCTTCACTTAGCACCAACAGCTGATTACCCGCTCGAGGGGGGATTTTGTTTGCATTCCGGTGGCAGATTTTGGGTGAGTTTGCAAGCTAGCACACACGATGTATAGCTGCCACAGAATACTCAACCAGATTTCGGATCCACTATTAAGAAGTCGCTTAGTTGGACTTAAACTTTAGTTTTTATTTGAAGACGAAGTAAAATTCCGTGCTATTCGTTTTTTGTACTGATCTATTCTACTTAATTTTAAAATGGCTTACTAGTAGTAAGTTACTACACTTTTATTTCAGACTCTCTCAAAGAAAGTAGGTACTCATGTTGCGAGAGAGTTATGCTTATCCTAAGGTACGCATACAGATACCGTCAAACGGGGCATCATGCAAAAGCAGGGTTAGATTAGGGTTACCATACGTACTCTTTTAAGAGTACATGTACTCTTTTTCGATCGAAAAATGGGCGTACTCTTCTTTTTGTGGAATTTTACCAAATGTACTCTTTTTTTTGTTGAAAGGCATTTGATCTTCAAAACCAACGTATAACTTCCATTTTATGAGGTTGTTTCACATCTTATGCGAAAACGACAAAAGGAATTCAGCTTACAAGAAATTAAATACAATAACATCTTGTTTTCATTAAAATGCATTTTTAATCGTAATAAAGTGAACGTGATAAGCGCCTTTGAGTATGCAAACAGTTATCCATTTGAACACCATTTAAGTAATATGTTTAAATGCGCGCAAATCTCAAATAATGATCGTAATGAAAATGTACGCGCCCCAAAAAACTATTTTTGAAATGGATTGTTTTATGATGTTTATTGTGGTTTGTCAGCATAACGTCTTAATACTGCTATCTTTTCGAACAATCCAACTTTTACAAAAACTCAACAAATTGGCAGTATTTGAATTAATTGAAATATCTCGGTTTTCAATAAAAGTAGAACCACGCTTGTTCGAGGAATTAGGGGAGTCCTCAGATAATTCGAAATATGTACATCCTTTTTCTGCTATTTTGCATAACATCCGGGCGCAAAACTCGATAATTAAATGCATTCTGTATCACCCAAATGGCTGAGAGCTCAGAAAACTGGAGTTATACCGTTTCTCCTGACTTTTTGAGTAAATGATATCAATGTACTCTTGTTGGTGTTGCGGGATCTGGTAACCCTAGGTTAGATGCAACATTTGTACACCACAACACTCATTCAATTTTTATTTCAATATACTGTAATAAAGTTATCATTGAATGATAACAAATTGATGATGACATAGTTTTAAACATCGTGAAAGAGTTTTTTAAAGTTTTTGATTCTCATAAAAAATTAAAAAAATCGAGCAGTAGATGTTCAAATTTTTACATTTTTCGATACCCTAAAAAACTTTACCTCGTATGACGGATCGGCTTAATGATATTACCTACAAACTTTATATTTCTTTACTTATCCATTATCAACACTTTTGGTGTATACATATTTTTCGAACAATCACCAAATATTTTTAAATAAATATATCTATAATTCAGTTAGCTGACTGGGGCAAAATGCAACAAAATTCAAATCAGAACTTAATCTTATAAATCGCGTTTGAATATGCTGGGATATCATTGTTTTGAATTATGCATTTGTTAACATTAAATTTCAACCATCCTAAGATTTATTTACATGATTTAAGATAATAGAATATTTAGTAGAATTTTTTACGCCTAAATGTATGCAGCAGATTAACACTTTTTTCCTAAAAACATTTTTGACAGAAAAAATATAAAATTTAATTCGAACAAATCCAAAAATTACTACAATTGGTGCTTTATGCGTTATGACATCACAAATGTATCAAAAACTTTTAATTTTCAAACGTTTTCATTTGATTTTTTATGAATTACTGAGTTTTTTGCAACTTACCCCTTTTTCTTAGTATGGTGAAAATCGCATTTTTTTTTGTTTATTTAAAAATAACTGGTAAAGCCAATAATTTTTTTGACTACGTCAGTTTGGTGTCCCATCAACCTTAAAACTTTTGATGAACAAGAGGTATGATTATCTGTAAGCATTGAGATTTTAGAAGCCATTGAAGTTGAAAAATGTTGCATGTTGCCCCAGTTGACGGTACTGGTGTTTTCGATCAAATCAATTGACACAATTGAATTACGTAACCCTTCATATTTTTCAAAACATTAATGAATAATAAACCTTCATACTTTCTAGTTTTCGAAAATTAAAAAAATGTTGTTCCAACTAATGCAACCTGAAAAAAGATTTCTTCTGCTTCCTCAAAACTAAACGGCAACTGGTGAAATTAAAGGTTTTATCGACAACGATTGAGACACCAACTAACCCCATCTCGAGTCTGATGAGCGTTCTTAAGGTAATTTTAAAATTCCATATTCCCAAAGCTGTGAAATAAACACCAAATTTCTCTCCGTAGAGTCAACTGGAGTATAATTATGTTCCGTGTGAGCTCGTTCATCTGTTTAGAACCAATAGTATAGGAATAAAGAAAGCAACCGGAGAACTTTCTGTAAAATCATCACGAATATGATTATTTGTTTCTATTTAAAATCAAAACATTTAACATTTTATCCGAATAAGGAGTGTCAATTTCAAACATCAAGATGAAAATTTATTGAAATAAATTCATTTCATATGATGGACAAATATTTCAGAAATAAATCAAGTAACTAAAGATCTGAATCCGAAATCGAAAATAAATAAAAATATTTGAAATCATTAAATATTTGTCATAATTTGAGAGGAATAGCTTGGGCTTGCTCCATTATATCCTTTACGTGCATTTTATAAAAGCTCAATCTGATGATTAACTGCGTTCGGATGTGCGTCTTTACATACCCAAGCAACCAAAAGTCTCATATCTACTTAAACTCGTGCCTCCAAAGTTCGAATTTCGCTGAACAAAGGTGCAAAGGGAATTGGTACCGAACTTTCTCGAAAGTGAGCATTAAAGTTACAAAAGGTTCATCAAATAGCCTTCTATGGACTTGAAGTTCCAAGAAGTTCCTCAAATAGCCTTTTTTGTGACATGTCAATTGCACCCACACAGTATAAAAGTTAAAAATTAGGTCTCAAATAGCCTTCTGTGAACTTCAAGCTCCAAGAAGTTCCTCAAATATCCTTCTGTGAACTTCAAGTTCCAAGAAGTTCCTCAAATAGCCTTTTTTGTGACATGTCAATCGCATCATTCAGATTAAAAGTTACAAATTGGGTCTCAAATAGCCTTCTATGGACTCGAAGTTCTAAAAAGTTCATCAAAGAGCCTTTTTTGAGACATAGCCGTCATTTCATGAATATGAAATGAGAACGAACATCACTTAAGGGCATATAAAAAATAAATCATTTTTTGGAGCTTGGAAATTGTTGAAATGTATAATTTTTATTGAAACTTCAACTCAGAACAACTAAAAGCTAACTTGCAAATGATTGTTTTTGAAAAGAGTAATCTTTTTGACATTATAAAATTTCGTCAAACTGTATTTACTTACCACGAATTTATCACACATTGAAAGTCAATTGAAGTAATTCATTAATTAAATATCAAGATAAAATCAAGAATTTGTATAATTTTATGCTTAATAGTTATAAACATGGAATTCCATTTTTTTTTAACCGATATTATTTTAGCGGATGATTGATTTATACGCCGTTTCGTAATGTTTTTTTAGTAATAATCAACATGCATCTTTGCTGCTGGCCGCTGGCTGCCCTTACGGGTATTCTAGGAAGCTTATAACCACTTCGAATTTAAGCTGCCGGTAAGGCAACATCTAGGCGTGGCGTCGTGGCAGCGTGTTTGGCTATCATCTCGGAGGATCGGGTTCAAATCTGGTACCAGGACTATTTTTTTCCAATAGGTTGTTTGATTGCTTGAATAAGCAAATCAAATAATTGTGAAACAGAACTGGCGTGCGTGTTGGCATGGCATGTATCGAACAAAGTTTTAAAAAAAGCAATTAAGTAAGATCAATTGAGGGAGGTGATGAGAGGAATAAAGATGGATGCCGAGAAACCGGCAGCACCACATGGGCTGGTGGTGACCAAAGTAAGAGAGGAGAGAAAAATTATTTTTTTGTTTTCGCTGATTAAACGTTTACTTTTGGGCTGAATAGAAGGCCGTTCAAATCTGCAATGGAACTTCAAAGTTTCAATAAGAACTTAAATTTTGGGCTGAATAAAAAGAACTTCAGCACATTGATTATGCTGATTAAGCTGTGTTCGACCTTTTTAACGAGACTTTTGGTTGCTTGGGGCACCACTATGTGTTTTGCTTGTTAAAATATGAATTATTGAAAATTACGAAAATTTTCTTCCACAGTTTGTTCTGAATTGCTTAACGGATAATCCAAGCATAAGTTTACTTTTTTGAACGTAGCAATTGGAGTTGAGGACCAAAAATGTGAAAAAAGGGTACACAATAAGAATAGCACCACTTGAGATTTTCAACAAAAACAAGATTATTCTTAAAAATTTACTGTGTAAAAGTGAATAATAATGCTTCTACCAATTATTTGAATAGATTGATATTTGAATAGAGATAACTGCATTTTTAAGGAGTTTTCCAGAATTCCAAAGGTATTTATAGGTTTTAAAAAGGGGTTTTAAAAGATGCTTCTCTAGAGTTAAGGAATTTGATATTTGAGCTGTAGTTCTTTACCAAACTACTAACTGCCTTCATTAAAATGACGTGAAATGATGAAACAATCATTCGGGATCTATTTTGAATCAGAAAAAAGTAAGTTGGAAATCAAATACTTGGATTGTGTCCAGTAAACCACACTTTTTCCAGTTTCAAATCGTAGATGGCAGCACTATCTTGCAGTTAAAACCAAATTTAGTCTCAATATTGATTTTTCAGGTTTATTTAGGCCCAAATTCATCATTTTGAGGTATTTTTCCATTACAGTTTTGTGGAAGTTCACGCTGTAGAATGTTTTTTTCGGATTTGAAAAAGAATCACCAGCACAAAAATGTACAACCGCCAAAATTCCTGCTCATCTCAACTTCCGATTCAATTGCAAATCATACCAATAATACTGCTAGCCGTCTGGTCCATCAAGCTCCATCGCAAAGTATAACTTTATTCTGATAATCGGTCCAAAAAATTCACTTTCACCATGATGCAATTATATTTTTTTTTTGGATTTAGTGATCTTAGAATTTCCAATGCGTTCACACGGTACATGTATTTATTTCTTGACCAAAATCATCCAGCACTCGCTAATTAATCCCGGATATTCGAAAATGGGCATAAATTTGGTTGAATGACAAGATAGTGCTGCCATCTATGACTTAAAACTAGATAAATAGTGTTTGACTATTAAAAAACATTAGTATTTTTGAATTCCAACCTGCTTTTTGAATTCAAACTCAGCCTCAAATCTATGTTTCATCATTTTGCATCATACTTATGAATGTTGTTTGAGAAATCAAGCAGTTTGATAAAGTTTTATAGCAAATTCCTTAACGCTAGAGGAGCATCTCTTTAAACCCCCTTTTAATACCTTCGTAAACCTTTGGAATTCTGGAAAACTCCTAAAAAAATCTATTCAAATAATTCGTAGAAGCATTATTATTCACTTTTACACAGTAAATTTTTTAAAATAATCTTGTTTTTGTTGAAAAACTCAAGTGGTTCTATTCTTATTTCGCACCCTTTTTTCACATTTTTGGTCCTCAACGCCAATTGCTACGTTCAAAAAAAGTAAACTTATGCTTGGTTTATCCGTTAAGCAATTCAGAATAAACTGTGGAAGAAAATTTTCGTAATTTTCAATCATTCATATTTTAACAAGCAAAACACATAGTGGTGCTATTCTTATTTCGCTCACTGTATACGACAAACTTTTAAAATTATATCCTAATGTTGGTCCTAAGCACTAGCCTTAAGTTATAACTTTGTATCTAACAATGTTAGATTACAACTAATATTTTATCACTCTAGATTAAGTTCAATTAATGAAATAATTTGTCAATTTTTGTATCATGAATACGTTATAAAGATAAGCTTCATCCATTATAACTCATCCATCTTTATTTAGGAAGTTTTGGCGTGGTAATAGATGCTTGAATGTAATCTTCTTTAAGGGGTGAAAAAACGCAACTAGCCGATACCGCAGGTTTAAGGATTGAGTGATTGGTCAATTTTGAGTTCCAAGGAAATCCATTACTTTCATAAGAACAAATGGATGATTGGGAGACCCTCCGTGATTGCTCGGGCTCGGTGTTGTTGCATCATAAATTTAATATCAGAATATATCCGATCTGTGATCAAAATAAGATGACGAAGTATGATAATTCAATGGTCCAACGCTTTCAAATTTCCTCAAATCAGCCCTTCAATGCAGTTGCAATATCGCCATCGCATTCGCAAGTCAGCTGACCAAACCCAATTTCTCGCCGATGCGATGTCATGTTCATGGTCAAGTTGAACAACAATTGAATAAACTTGAAGTGCGGCATCTGCATACAATGAGCCATGCATTTTAGTTAGCTAGGTACGAGTTGTCGTTGTCAGTCACTTCCAATATAGCACCACACATGAATGTTAGTATGTAGGTACATACGTACGAATTTCAAACTTGATATGAAAAAATAACTCTTCTATGCATTTCAACGCAGAGAATTGTAATAGGGTTGACAAATTATCTTACAAATTTTAATTACTTTTGTTTTGTTTTTGAAATCGCAGGAAGAACTTACCAAATTTGTATTAGACATTTCAAACACCAATTTGAACCAATTATATGGAAACGCGAGTCGATACATTGAAACTAACATTTGTCAGTAGAACGGATTAACCGTTAAAATTTGGTTCCTATATTGGATGAGTGACATCGAAAATTCACTACAGTTGACGTTGTAACGGACTATTTAAAGTATCCGAACGGATCGCTTAAATAAAAGTAGCGCAATATAAAAGTGCCATCTCGTGGTGGGTTTTGTAAATCTTCGTCTAGCAAACGCTAGAAACGGTCCTTCTGAAATAGCTTGGCGCGCGAATAGTCTTGGCTTAACCCTTCGTTTCATAAAGTAACAAATATGCAACAATTATTGTATGGAAAAATGGAAAAATCGTATTTTATTTTAATTTTTTTTCTTGATGTACTCATCATTTCCAACTGTTTAAAACGATTTTTAAGGAAAAATAAAAAATCATGAAACGAAGGGTTAAGTTGACGGAAACGTTCCCTTAACCCGGTTGGCCACCGAATGTATGAGTGGGAGCAGGATAGCGTATAAAGAACAGATCTTTTGTTAAGTAGGACTATGCCCTGACTGCCTTAAGGGAAACTTGCATCGAGGACTTGATTGCGAAGCGCCAAACCGGATGGTAACCATTTTTTGGAGTGCGATATCGCTACATTAGTTGAAGAGCAATAAGACTCTTACCTTTTTGATAATTATACAAAGTTGGATTCCGTTTTGAGTTGAGCTTAAGTATTTCGGATATTGTTTTATGAATATTTGATTAAAATTGTATTTAGATTCGTGAAGTAAGTAGTGGAATAGTTTATTTGGTTGAGAACCACGTGTAACCTAGGGTAATTCTTATCAGTGATACAGGTAAACTAGCCGTTCATACAAGCGAACCGTAATATCTACGCTTAAGAATAGCGAGCGTTGTTGAGGTAAAAGGTAAGAAACAAGAAACATCAAAATTGTTTCACCTTTCTAACACATATTGTGTATGCGAACCGTTGACAGGAATCCCCGCGTCAACGTGGGTGCGAGTCTGGGCTACCGACACGGCCAATACCAATGCTCATCGATCTGCAGTGCTAGAGCAAACGCGGTGAAGGTCTCGGTTGTGGTCTGAGAAACCCCCGGGTCTTAAGAATCCTTCCTGCACAGGCTGTTTTCGTCGGTTGCATCAGTTGGTCGTTTACGTCACCATCCAAAACGACTACCCACCTACGCCATCTAGCTGCAACGAAAGGTCACCTCCAGCAGCGACATACACGGTTGTGGTTTGAGAGCCCCCGGTGTGATAAAGCCTCCAACGCAGTACGTACCGACATCCTCTGAGTCGTGACCGCCAACCTCCGAACGACTATGGTATGTACTAAACAAACTTCCTGTTGCTGAACGACGGCTGATAAGAATAAGTAAGCCTTTGTAAAATTTAGCTAGAATCGAAAAGGGAACAAGATAGGAGCTAATAGGAAACACTAGGGTAACAATAATATAGAGAACTTTACCATTAAAAAACTTATGTTGGTTATCTGTTCTATTCGGAATGCGCCCGTTAGTTATGCAATCCTCTTGAATGCAAGTCTAACTTGAGTGTAACTTTCTTATTGGAAACTAAGATTTTAGATGATTAGTCTTCGTACAATTCTTTTACCTAGGGATTTGTGCCAGGGTTTTCCTATCATTATTTTCCCTGTTTGAGTTTGGTCTACTGTGGGCCAGAGTGAGGTAAGTCAAGCCATAAAACCCAACCCGCCTTGTTAAAGAGTTTCGGCCGGCATAAAAAAAAGTTTGTGTCAGTAACCTTCCTTTCAGGAAGTGGCGCCCTAATTAAAGTTACTGACATTGTGGGCAAGACAAATCCGTTACAACGTGATGTAACTTCTCTCTTGTAGTACTCTAATGCAGTTCATTTGATTGTTTGTCTGTTGGATATTTACAAATGCTCGCGACACTCGATCGTCGGTCAAGCGTACTGACTGGTTGACATTGCGGATCGTTATCAATTCGTCATTCAGTGTGTGCATCATCATACATTATTATTTCACCGAGTAAGTACCGTTTTTATTCCTTCTCTCTCCATCTCTGTTTGACTGTCTCTCGCTCGTTTAGTATGCAACATTGACTTACATTTCTTTGGAGGCCTTCCCCCGCTGTTTGCTGGTGTGGTGTGGAACAGCTTTAAGCCTAATGGAGATTCCGATTCCGTAATGTTGATGACGCTTTGAATGATTTGTTGTTGATTTTTTGCTGAATGCCTCAAAATTGTTGATGATTCGTTCAACAGTTTCCTTTTACAGTGCAGTAAGTCTTCAGAGAGGAATGATTGAAATCGATTCCCAAAATTAAGAGTAGATCGAGATTGTTTGAAGCCTTTTTTTGTTATTATTATATATTATACTTCTGACAGACCAACTCTGACGATAAGTTTCAAGTGGTGCATTACAACAGAACTAAAATGAAACACAAAAATGGAAGGAGGTACCGTATTGAATAATGTATAGTACGCAGTTTTTTTTGTCAAAATTTTTGGACTTGATTTAATGTTTACAAATCATTTTTTTTGTGATAAATTCATACATGAGTAAAAATTTTTTTAAATTTTTTCATGAATTACACAGACACAGGAGCTTATGAACTTGGCATTAATTAATTCTCCGGTTGTAGTTTTTACTAATCTACCCCAACACTAATCCATAGCTAAAATTTTATGTAGTTTTTGTTGAAATGGGCCCTCGAATAACTATGATATCAAATATACATAATTAATATTGACCACAGTCGTTTTCTCTATACAATGAAATGGCGACTGCATCAGCATCATCTAACGGGCAAAATGGAAGCACTAATTTAAGAAATTCGTGTAGCTTCTGATAGCGGATTCTGTAGCCTCTGTAGCTTCTGATTCCGGACACGACTTAGTCAGGGATGCCAGTAATAATAAATAAATAAATTATTCCTATTCTTGCACCATGAACATTTTAGAAATTATAATGAAAAAAAAATACGAAAAAAATGATTTATGAAAATATGTCCCTGATTTGAAAACATTTACCCTCAAAATGTGTATCAGAATTAATTTCGAATAAGGTTGCATTGTTGATCACTATATGCCCAGTTTATTAAAAGATTTTGCTTGTGACGATATATCATTTTCGAATCAAATTATTTCTGATTTAATAGCCTTAGATAAAAAAAAACTGCTCAATTTTTGTATAAAAATCATTTTTCTAATAATTGGTAAGAAAAAATAATACTGAAAAAATTTGCACTGATGCATAAATGTGTAACTAATATTTCATTTTCTATTCAATTTGTAACACGTGCGATTTCGCGCGTGAGGATTCAGCCTCTCCCATACAACTTCCGCTTTCATCAAACGAGTGATTTACGCGCCACCTCATATGAGGACCACTCGTCGAGGTTGATTGCCCGGCTAGACTCCCGACCTCAGGGCGGGTTGTCCAAATGGATCCGAAAAAGGACACGGAATAATTAGGGGAATGGGGATGCCAGGAAAATAGACCAGCAGTTGCACCGTCGTGCCAAAAGGATAGCTGGGACGCAAACCGTTGTTCTATCCGCTCGAAAAGCACTCGCTTGCGCATCTCGTCATGGGTGGAACTCACTTTCCTACCTTTTTCCTTTCCATAATAGAGGCGTAAGCGAGGGAACTGTTTTACCGAGCAGTTCAACCCGGAGTAAAATAAATAGATTCAACTAAAAAGAAAACTCTAGAAACTAAGCGGACAAAACACGTGAAATACCTTTCAAATCAGACGCAAATGTTCAGGGGAAAGCTGATTCAAATTACAACAACATAATATCAGACTACGGAACAAATAAATAACATTTATTTTGATGAAAACTATTTACAGCATGCTAACTTTTATTTATAGACTACGTCGTTTTGGTTGGTTTGTCCTTATAATTGTATTTTTAGATTTTGTTGTTGATTTCTAATTGTAGATTTACATGTTTGTTTCTATTTGTTCCTTTCTGTTTCTATTTGTTCTTTGCTTTCCCTAAGTTGTGCGGTTCTTCTTGTTTGAGAATAAGCTTTTAGTGGCGAAGCTTCTCAAATTGGGAAACTGTGGATTGGCTTAGTCTCCAAAACTGTGTGTGGTATTATTTGATTCAAGGCCAGAATATTTATATGCGCATATATGTTTCGGATTTCATACTCACGAATTCGTATTGCTCAATGCCGTTAAAGCAGTGCGATCTGGCTCTTTGTCCGGGAAAAACTTACTGCTGTTGTTGTTGTTGTTGTTGTTGTTGTTGCGGGACCTTACATGTTGGCGATGATGATCAGGAGATGATTCTTCGACGAATTAGGTGGCGAATCTCAATTGGCCGGGATGTTTGGCGAACCGGCTGACGAACACCGTGTGTTGACGGACGGTTTCGCTTCCGACGTGGCCTCGTCGGGCAAACCTTGATGCCTCCCGTGGCTGGTGTATCGGAGTTCCGGTGGGGTTAACAATCGCTAGAACGGTTGTGGTGCAGGCTCCCTACATAATGAAATGTCGGATGGTTTTCGACAATAATTAACACACACAGTTCACACACAAAATTCATCAGAATTTTTACCTTTTTAACAATTGTTTACGCACAACGGAATTAACACGCACAACACTATTTCCTAGCTTTTTAGCCTAGCTACAATGGAAAAAGGAACAGATCAATTAACACCTTACTCTCAAGATACTTCACGTGGACTTTTACTTTAACTAGACAATTCGCGAAACAAAACAATTATGGAATTAATCCTCGCTACTGCCTAAACCACGGTCTGGATCAAAGTGATCGAGCTTCGTTCTGTGAATCCTCAGTTAGGTTGCAAGTAGGAAAATCCTTTGACCTTTGGAGGGGAAATCCGATGACCTACGAATCCGGTCAACGAACTTTCGAACCTGAGTTCGTGTACTCCAGCTATGCTCTCGGCATGACATTGGGAATCTCCTTGTGTCTTCCGCAACAAGCCATCTCCCCCTTTCGTTACCGAACCTATTCGGATCTCTGAGAAGAATCTCGAGAGGTGACACTCGATCACTTGAGTCATGAAAGCGGATGTTGTATGCGAAAGTAGAATAAAGGCTTGCATAAAATCTTGAACAACAGATGGTATGGCATAACAATATGACGGAAAACATGTCGACTGATCGTTTCATTAGAACGGCACAATACTGATAAACAATAACAATAGATAATTAACGTGAACTTATCTAATAATATGTACAGAATTGTCTTATTTTCGATTTTAATAATAATTAATATATACAGAAATGTAATCACGTTACAAATTTAGCTATTAATGGGTTTTCTCGAATATTTTAATTAAAAATATGATGTTGTTTTTATTTCATGCTAGGTTTTTCTTGTAAGAATCTGGATATTTGAAAACATATTGACTAATCATCATCATAATATAAGGTTTAATACTATTTATCAAAGCTCTATCATAAATAAATCAAAATCATACACAGCTTGTATCTAACATGGAGGGATGATGGCAGAAATTTCTTTTTTATGTTAATAATTTTTATACCAGGTTCAAAAATTTAATGCTAACAAATGGTGGAAGAAGACAGAGGTGACAGGTGTCCTGATTTATCAGGATTTGTCCTGATTTTCGAGAGACCGTTCTGATTTTTCAAAAACTCTCAAATTGTCATGATTTTTGAAATTCTTCGTTAAATTGTCCTGAATTGTCCTGATTTACGAAAAACGGATCGCAATTCTAATCGAATTTGATAATAAACTAAGCGAACTTCGAGCAAATCTATTAAAAAAGATAGTTAAACTCGTTAACCCGATGGTAATCGTCGGTCCAGATGATATTTAAATGGTGTTTTTTTATATGAAATGCAGGCTAGCAAAGAAGTTACTCACGTCTGTTGAATAAATTAAGGCGTTTACAACATATGTATTTCGCCTTTGTTTATGCAATTCAAGCAGAGCTGAATATTACTGCATGAATTTCAGAGGTGTCATGAAAAATCCTGTTTTTTTCTACACGGTGTCCTGTTTTTTGACAAAATCTCCTGGCATCCCTGATTCCAATCGATCCGAGCTTTTGTCCTGGAGCATTTAGCTTTCTTTTCAATAAGGAGACCAAGGAGAGTATTGTGATTGCTGTTGTGGCTCAAGCAAATAATTTTAAAGCTCGTCATATTAATTTATGATTAGGTGCAATTTTTCATTGCTCTGATGGTTCGTGTTCATAGTTAGAAAACTATGTGTTTGTTAATAAAATTCAAGTCATTCGTGCCGTTTATCGCGATCCACCGGGCATCAAATTCAATATTGTTTTGTTGGATTTACAGAGCGTTCACTTTAGAGCTTGAACATTGAGCCACGAAACAGTGCTGAGGATTTTTTTGTCCAAGCTTTCGGCGATGTGGCCAGATATTTTATTTTGTAAGGGATCCGATGTCACTTCTCTTATAAGCAGGTTCACTAAACAAAACAACCAGAAAATCAGGACAAAGCCTTGATAATCAGGACACCTGGCACCTCCGACAAACCTCAGAGCCTACTTTAGTCCTAAAACGCCAAAAATTGTGAATAATTCATTTAGCTAGCAAAGGATAAAGATATTGCTATGCACACAATGAACTCTTATTCTTCCTGAATCCTATCATACCGATTTTAACCATTAAAATTCCTTCTGATAAAATTTTCAACGTTTTTAAAAATGTACCTACTAATCAGTGATGAATCAGACATATCAATTAGTGGGGCGCGTTTTGAGAAATGAGAGTGAATAAGGAAAAATTTCGTTTTTTTACTGCCCAAGTCAAAGTTTTAAGAAAAATTACTTTCACTGAGAAGAATATGAATGATACTATCTATTTCTCCTAAAATAAATGGAAACTAATGGAAAACACAAAAAATTTGTAAGGGGTCCAAAAATAGGAGGCTTTCGACTTTGATGTTCCATTTTTAGACCTAACATCACCAAAACTTTAGTTCAACATCAACAAATCAACAAAGATGCGAATTTTTAATTGGGACACATTCATAGCTTTTTTTGTCAGCTTTACACAAATAAACTACAAGAAAGTGATCACAAAAAAGTGTCAGCTCTTGTTCTGCTGATAGAGCTGACGGGCAGTAAAAGTGTTTGAAATATTGATAAACGAAACAAAAGTGTCTTTATCGATAAAAAGCTGTAATACTTTTTTACGATAATATTTGACTGCAGATAACATTTTTAATAAATTTGTTCATTTGTTTTCAAAAAATCATTCTTTCTACAAGAATTTTAGCTATAGGTCCAATTAAAGGTACCAGTTCAGTACCAAAATGGGAACAGTAGGTTCAAAGATGGAAATGTTGATCATCCATATAATTGCAAATCTTTCAATAACGGTGAAACCTACATTGAAAAATCTTATTGAAACTTGACGATAAGATTATGAACTGTAGATAAATTTCTTGAAAGATATAAAACTCCCGTCCATTTATGAGAAAACATGATTATTTAAAAACCACTGCTTAAAGGGTCCAAAGTAGGGCAACTAACCCTACTTCCATTTCTGTCGCCAGATAGCACTTTTCGTGTCTCCCGTTCTCTCGTTCAGTTGTGTAGGTATATCTGGTGATATTTCAACTTACATAAATACTAAACATCGTGCATTTCGAATTGTTGTCTTGTTATACTTTCCAGACTACGCCCTTAGACGGGGTTTATGTTTTATCTCTCCTTCCTAACTCCGGTTTTTTTCTCAAAAAATCAATCCAGAATGGTGGTAACTTTTTGATCTAACTGCCGATATTTTTTTAAAGATCGAAAAGCACATCGCCCAAGGATTTCTGAGGCTAACAAATTTATCATTTTTCGGAAAATCGGTCCGGACAACAGTTTCCTCAGGTTTTTTTTATGATTCTTTTATCTGTTACTTTTGACAACAGCTCAACAGTCAAACAGTTTTCAGTGTTAAGGAGTGATGGATTAACATATTTTCAATCATTTCGCATGAAAAAATCTAAATCCAACTATTCGATACGGATTAATGATAAGGTTGCCAGATTGCCGGTTTTATCTGGGTTTGCCCTGATATTTAATATAAAAAAAATTATGAACAGTACGGCGTGGTCCGGTTGCCCTGATTTCATTGAAAAATGGCCAGATTTTTCTCGGATATTTTCACTTTTTTTTTGGCAAATCAGGCAAAAAAAATGGATTGTAATTTTTTTATATTTAGGGGAGATGGGGGCATAATGGCCACCTTAAGGAAAACGGTTATTTAACCATAGAAAATAGCTATAATATGGAGGTTACATTATTGTTTCGTGTTCAGACACTTGAAAAGCCTATTCCCTAACGGGCTGAAACGTGAAAAACTAGATAAAAACGTTAAAAAATGCATTTTAAAAAATTTTGCCAAAAGCTGAAAACCAGCCACTGTGGAGGCATAATGAGAACCCCCCCTGAGGCAGTATGAGCACCATTAATCAGAGCAAGATGTGCGTTTTTGCCGGGGAATCTAGCAGCGAATTCAATTCGATGAAGTCAGGTGAGTCGTAGATTCATCAAACAAAGCAATAACAAAATAATCTAGGTCTGTTTGTAGAATACAAACAATTCACGCACGCTCATACATTAAGTGCTTTGTTCGGAGGATGATGCTACTAGCCGTATAATGTAACAATAAAAAAATCGATCATGAATTATGAATGGAAAAAAATCACCTCGAACAGAAATCTAACTCTAGTCTTTTGATTACCTCTCCGACACCTTACCAATAGGCTAAATTGTCGGATGAAAACTAGTCAAGGTGTGGCGCTATAAATCAATTTTAATTCGCTGCTAGATTCTACGGCAGAAAATGCTCATTACACCTCGATAATATGGTGCTTGTGGTGTCCTGACGAACAGGGTAAACTGCCAGAGTATAAAAGACTATAAAAAGAAAGCATAGTCGAAAGCAGAGCTCAGTTTAGAGAGGACCAGCAAGCTGAGCAGATGGGTTTATCACATTGGCGATCCAGCCAGGAGCACTACTCTCTCGAAGAAAGATTAGTCTTGACTTGATTTGCTGTTAACCGAGGGGTAGTGTTAAATCTGATGGTGCGAGAAATTCGAAAGGAGCTGCGAGAAGTTTGGAAGGCGCTACAAGAGGTGCGGGTACGGAAGGCGCTGCCAGCGGATTGGCGAGAAGTTCGGGAGCCGCTGCGAGAGACGCTTCAAGGGATGCTACTAGAGCTGCAAAAAGTGAAAGGATGCTGCTATATGGGAAGAGATGCGATTTGAGAGGCATTTGCGTCGGGGTGCGGAAACAGCGAGAGATCTGTGTGAAAAGTGGTGCGCAAAATGTGTCGTTCCAAGCTCTGCTGTGAATTTTGAAAAAAAGGGATGAAAACACTAGTCTGGGTTAGGCCCATGGCAGTGTTATTATTTGCAGTCAGGGTTAGCCCAAGGCGCAAATAAATAAAACGAATCACTAGTCCGAGTTAATCTCAAGGCAGTGTTGAAATTTGCAGTCGGGATTGGCCCAAGGCGCAAATGAAAGGAATGAAACACTAGTCCGAGAAAAGCTCAAGGCAGTGTTCAATTTTGCAGTCGGGTTAAGCCCAAGGCGCAAGTGAAAAAGAAAAATGTAGAGATTGAGATGAAAAGTAAGACGAAGGAGAGTATAGAAAGATGGTTGGAAGAAAGATATTGAAAAAGGATATACAATGAGAAAAGGAAGAGGATAAAGATAATGTAAAGAGAATTATAATGGAAAGAGAAAGACAATTTGGAAAGGAGGATAATCGAAAGGCATAAATGAAGGAGAGGAAGATGATGGGAAGAATAAGATAATGGAGAACAACATAATTAAGATTATGGTAGGGAATAAGATAACGGATACAGCAATGGGGAAATTGTTGTAGTGACTGAAAATGATAATCATTAACCTAGAATCGAAACGAAGGAAAAACATATAATAACACAATTCTTGAGAAAGAAAATTGATAATGGCTGATGTGAGAAAACCTCAGAAATGAGAAAACTTTTTAGGTTATAGAGAATATCGAAAAATAGATGAACAGATTAAGCGGAGACAAAAAAGAACTAATTCGAGAGAATCCTTGCTAGATATGGATTAAAGAAAATGCCTGAATGCAATGAGGCAGCATTTTGTGTAAGCGGAGGATGTGGTGTCCTGACGAACAGGGTAAACTGCCAGAGTATAAAAGACTATAAAAAGAAAGCATAGTCGAAAGCAGAGCTCAGTTTAGAGAGGACCAGCAAGCTGAGCAGATGGGTTTATCACAGTGCTCTATATGCCTCTAGTCAACAAATTTAAGTAAAAACGTGTTTTAAAATTGATAAAAGTGAAAAATCAAAAATTTTATGATGGTAAAAATTGAGAAACAATGTGTACATCATGTTGCAGTGTGTACATTATAAATCAAGGTTATTTTAAGATCATAAGAGCTTATTTCGTGATGCTCAAAAATTATAATATTTTCGTAACTTGAGAACCAAGCTAGTTTTTTTTAAATATCTCTGTAAAGATGATAAGGAGATTCCTTTTTTTGTGAAAAATTAATACTGTAGGAAGTACGAAACAAATCCTCATGAAAATTTATTTAAGAAAATACGCACTTTCGTAGAAAAGCGTAGTTCTCATTATGCCTCGGGTGCTCCTCATCTCCCCTATGCCTCCAAAACGAAATTTTTTGAACTAGTATAATAAAAAAAGTCATGAAAGACAAACATCACATTACAATTTCAACCATTTTTTAAATTACAGTAGAACCTCGCTTATCCGAGGTGGTTAGGGAATGAACCACCTCGGATAAGTGAATCCTCAGATTACATGAAATTCATTGACAAACTCCCATATTTTTGCTGAAATGTGCATATCATGCAGGCGCACAGCTCGGTAAAAACATGGATTATGTTATGCTAATTAATCAAAAAAATTTGTCAGGTTAATACTTCAAACACACCGAAAAACTTCTATTAGTGAATTTGGATTCTTGCTTTTGTCCTTTTTTGTTAACTATTAGGGTGAGATAGCATAGATGAGTTCCAGTATAAGTAGTTTTTGCAGATAAATCTGACAGTAAGCCGCAATTGTTGTTTCAAGGCTGAACGTTTACTGCTAGAATCAGAATCTACAATTTTGCTAGTGGCAAAAGATCACTTCCTAAAATATGGTCTGTAGCTGAGGAATTTTGTTCAATAAAACTAACATAAACAACCTCACACTCGAGCCGGAACGCCAAGAAGCTTGACGTTCGAGTGGGATTGATCTGTACCGCGATCGGCAACAACCTACACGTGGTAAGTAATTCGCCCATGTTGTTGCTGTGTGTCGTCCAGTTGGTTGTTTCGTTCGTTCGTTCCAAGGAAGTGAACAATAACTGAACACTGAACTTCAATCCACTCCTCTCCTAGAAATGTAGGTACCAAGTCGGGAATAGCCGGGAGGTATCAAAAGTTAAGCGGCGGCGCCCAATCCCGCAACTTCTCCGTTGATGATGATGATGCTGATGATCAGAGATGTTAAAATCGCGAGTCTACATACTCGCACTTTGCCCTTCTTTGCAGAACGATTTTATTTCGTTAAACTCAATCTGCAATGATGCTATCTAAAGTTCAACTCGGAAAGCATCAGGAAGTAAGCTTCGGGTAAACTCGGCAGGAGTAAACAGCAATCGGGGGAGAAACATCAGCGAAGCAAACGAACAGTTCAGCGAATTAAAGAAAAAATCGTTTTCGTTCGGCAGCCGAACACATCAACCGGACAACGCATGGGGGCGTGGCTAAAAGTGATAGATACAAGGGAACGGGAAACGAGCGAGAGAAGGGTGCGAGGAATGTTAACTCGGTCCGTCGGGCAACGATCGCTCGTGAGCATTCGTGTACGGTAAGCTTCGTTCTGTTGTTTCATTGGTGTGATTTTATTCCTGCGAGGAGGGGAAAACATCAACTCGGAACTGTTCTCTTCGTTTTGTGTGCAATCACGTCATGATTGGAACGAAGATAAAATCAATCTGCACACAACAAGTTAAACTCGGAAAAAATCAGCCGAATGATTCTTTCCGAGGCGAGTTTAAACACCGCTGCTGATGATGAGGTTGATAATGGAGCCGATCGATAGCGATCGATAAACGCGCCATCCCTGGCTAGGCTGTTTTGTGCTGAACTTTTGCCCGGTGGCGTTGAATTCAAACTGCTTTTGATGGGACAGGAGAAAAAAAATATTTATGTTCCTCTGCCAGCTTGAAATCTGGGTGCGAGAAGTAATGAAAGAGGAGGACGCACATATGCAAAGTAGGCATTATATGATTCCCGAGCGTTTAATTGAAGACGTAATCAAACGTTTAGATTCAGACAAAAGCTGATTTATTCCGCTTCAATACATCTACGCAGAGTTCACGGCGGATATTCTCGTTTCCCAGTGTTTTTGTTTGAAAGTACTTCTTACAGGTTTAAGAATATCATATGATCCAAGGACGGCGAAATTTTTAAGCATATTGAAGCATATTGAAAAGTATATTTCATGAATACGTGTTTCTTACGTGGATTCATGATTCCAACCCCTTGAAATGGCGTATTTAAATTTGAACTAATCTGAAACATAAAAAATGACTTTGACAGGTGGGTGGAATGGGTCACATAGTTTATTTACGCAATAGTTAAAATCTCAATAAACGGCACGATTTTAACAAAAATTTTATTAAAATATAGCTATGAAGTAGTCTTTAAAAGTAAGGAAACAAATGATTGAAGAGTCTAAATACCAAAACAAAAAAGTACTAAAAATTATTTTCCTTAGCCACTTCAGATCACAGTTGAACGTTGAACGATATAGACGTGTTTCCGCGCTACTCCAGCAATTACAGAACTCTTTTTTTTTTGTCAAAGAAGTCAAGTGCCTTCGTCAGTTAATTTTTTTTTTGTGTTGTGCTACCGCGAACAAAAACAAAACAAAAATGCCAAAGTGTCATATTTCCACTTGTGATGTCGTCGATAGCGTCCACCTTTGGACGTGTACGGGCCCATGTCACCGAAGGTTCCACGCCGCTTGTGTTGGAGTGCAGCGAAATTGCGAGGAGTCAATCAGGAGGTTCATGCTCCCGGTTTGCCGTGACTGCCAAAATTTGATATCAGAGCAGATCGACCAAACGAAATTAATGGCACAGCAAACAGAAATATTGGAGCAACTAAAGATCCAAAACATCTCCCACGAAAAGCTGAGTTCTCAGGTGGCAAAATTTTCTTGCCTAGAGACATTGATTGATGGTATCGACACGATCTCCAATCAGATCAATGGCCAAAAAATTGAGCTTTCGGCCCTAATAAAAGCGGCATTGCGACCACCTCCGTCTGCTGAAGATTTACTTGACACGCTCTCATCATCAATGAAAGAGCAGTACGTGTCAGCTTTTGACGGTCATAAAACGAAAATTGCTCAAACGTTTGAAATGCTGGAGGAGATGATTTTGGGCCATCAAAACAGCCTGATGAATATGGTCGAAGAGCAGCATCGTAACTGCTTCACCAACTTGGAACAGGAGCTCACTCCTTCTCTCCAGTCCATTGCAGTAGAACTTAATGCCTTAAGGGCAACTGTGCATAATCCTTCCGCAAATGCCGACCTTATTGATGAACTTCGATCCATTCACGATGCCGTTAGCGCGAAACCTGTCCTTTCCCCACCTGCACCAGTGACGAGCCTGGCCGAGGAGCTGAACCCTAAAGTTGTCTCAGGTTGGCGACTTTTGGGCACAAGGAGGGTGTGGAAAGCTGACTGGTCAGCCTACGATGCAAGGCAAATGCGTCGCAAGGAACAACAAAAGAACGCGGATAAAGCTAAAAAGAAAAAAAATCGTCAACGCAAGGCGCGTAACCGAAACGCGAGCCTAAACCAACAAGACTACCTCAACAATAAATTAAAAAGCCGATCTCCACCTTCCACTGACAAGGAACTGCTCGCTGCCGCCAAGGTTACGTTCAATAGGAAACCTCAGCCGAAAAAGAAGATGCCGACCTTCATCAATTTTCAACGTGGAGAAACCTTAAACCCTGGATCCTCTTCTGTGTCATCAAATACACCACCACTGGACCCTGGACCCTCTCTTGTGGCACCAAATACGCCACCACATCATGATAGGCTACCGGCTAGGTTCCCGACTACTTCTGTGGCAACGACTTCACCGTACCAAGCGAATATGTGCACACATCATGCATCGACTTCCATGCCACCATATACAACGTTCAATCCGGTCCCCACTTCATTCAGTGCACCCTTTGCCGGCCCCTGCTGCCACCATGGTCCTAATGCATTTGATTTCAACAACCCGGTAATGTATCCATATTTTCTGCCCCATCGACGCGTGCCACTATAGGTACTAGCTCTTTAATTAATGTTGACCAAGCGGATCGCGTTACAATTCGTTCGCGCGACCATAGAACATCTTCTGCTCTGAATACATCCGCTACCTATAGTAAATAATAATGAAATTGTTGCTTACTGTCAAAATTTTAACAGAATGCGAAGTGCATCGAAATTAAATACAATTTATAAAAATTTAGCAGCTAGTAGTTATACTATAATTTTGGGAACAGAAACAAGCTGGGATGCAAATATAAAGAGCGAAGAAATTTTTGGTTCTAGTTTCAACGTGTTCAGAGATGACAGAAACTTTCTTCTTTCTGACAAGAAATCTGGCGGTGGTGTGGTTGTGGCAATCAGCTCTGTCTTCGATTCTGAGCTCATTCCTACGACTAAACACAAAGATTTCGAGCAGGTGTGGGTCAAAGCCCGCATCTTCAATGAAACGCATATTTTCGGGTCGATTTACTTTCCGCCAGAACATGCCACTAAAGAATATTTTCAAAAGTTTCTATTTGATATAACTGAAATGTTCGCAAATTTTGAGCCTGAATTTAAAATTCACCTTTATGGCGACTTTAACCAATCAAGTCTCCAATTCTTAATTGATGAAGAGAATGAAAGCATTCTCTTGCCGGTCTGTGGGGATAATGAAACACTGCAAATTCTTTTTGATAATCTGGCTTCGTTGTGTCTCAATCAAATAAATCATGTAAAAAATGCCTGTAGCCGATATCTGGACTTATTATTTTCCAATCTGACTGATGATTTTTGCGTTGTAGAAGCTTCAGATCCAATTTGGAAAAACGAGGTCTTCCACACTGCTATCGAATTCTCAATAATATGTCCTGATTAAAAACGTTTACCAGATGATTATGAGTTTATAGAGACTTTGACTTCTTCCATGCTAACTATAATATGATTAAAACAAAATTACAAGTTGTTGATTGGAAAACAATATTCCGAGCTGAGAACTCAACAGACAATCAAGTAGAGATTTTTTACAAAATTCTTGGTAATATTATCAAAGAATTTGTTCCAACAAAATTAAAGCGACGAACAAATAATAACAAAAATCCGCCTTGGTTCACGAAAGAGCTTGTGCACTTAAGAAATAAAAAGCAGAAGGCACATAAAAACTGGAAAAAGAATCCATCATTAGTCACTAAGTTAGAACACCAAGAAGCCAGTAATCTACTAGCAATGCGCTTAAATACTTCTTTCCAAGACTATAATATAAAAATTGAGCAAAACATCAAATCGAACCCAAGAAACTTTTTTAGATATGTTAAAACAAAATTGAAAAACAATAGTTTTCCAACTCGCATGCACTTTGGCAGCATAGAAGGTCAAAATTCCGACGAAATTTGTAATCTATTCGCCGACTTTTTCCAAACTGTTTACACTAGTTTTTCCGAGCATGATCGTGATACTTCCTTTTTTAGTTATCTCTCTGATTCAACGGCATTAACTGTAGTCGAATCAATTTCCTTTGAAGAAATATGTAAGGCCATTTCCTCCTTAGACAGCACTAAAGGGCCCGGGCCTGATGGAATTCCTCCACTTCTTTTAAAAAATCTAGTAAATGAACTGAGTATGCCATTATTTCTTCTATTTAACTCTTCATTGAAATCAGGTGTTTTTCCTCAAGTATGGAAAGAATCATTTCTTGTACCCATATTTAAGTCAGGAAAAAAATCTGACATAAAAAATTACAGGGGCATTGCCATTTTATCGTGCATACCAAAACTTTTCGAAGCTTTAGTGAATGAAAAAATATATAACCAAATTAAAACTCTCATTACCGAAAAGCAACATGGATTTGTTAAAGGAAGATCTACAGCCACTAATTTACTGGAGTTTGTTACCTATAATATTAGCTGTATGGATCGCGGTAATTCTGTTCAGGCTTTATACACGGACTTCAGTAAAGCTTTTGACAGCATTGACATCCCCATGTTAATTTTTAAATTAAATAAACAAGGATTCAGTTCACACCTACTGAAATGGATAAGGTCCTATTTAACGACCCGCTCACAAGTTGTTAGATTTAATGGTTCACTTTCAAAAAGTATCTCCGTCACTTCTGGTGTACCTCAAGGCTCCCATCTCGGCCCCCTATTATTTATTTTATACGTAAATGATATAACTTGTCTTCTCAAGCAGTCAAATGTGCTAATTTATGCTGATGATATGAAGCTTTATATGAAAGTAAATAGCGAAGAAGACTTCAGAATCTTTCAAAACGAAGTTAATGTATTTAACAAATGGTGCATTAAAAGTCTGCTCAAACTTAACGTGGCAAAATGTTCAAATATTGTATTTACTAGAAGAAAATGTCAGTCATATGAAATTGTCAAATTGGGAGATGATCCTGTCGAGAGAGTCAACAAGATTAGAGACCTTGGAGTTATATTGGACTCAAAACTTACCTTTGTAGATCACTATAACTCAATAATTCAGAAATCGAACAGTATGTTAGCATTTATAAAACGTTTTAGTTATAATTTCAAAGACCCATACACAATAAAAACATTGTACACAGCTTATGTTAGATCCATTCTTGAGTATTGTAGCGTTGTGTGGTCGCCTTTTCAAATATCACATAAAAGCCGTTTAGAATCAGTCCAGAAACAATTTGTTCTATTCGCTTTACGAAATTTAGGATGATCTCAGAGAGAATTACCTAGCTATGAATCACGTTGCCTGCTTATTAACATTGAAACATTAAGTGTAAGAAGAGAGTTTGCTGCAATCTGTTTTGTAAACGACATAATTAATCAACGCGTTCAGTCTGCTTATCTACTAAATCAATTAAACTTTTATTGTCCTTGCCGTTATTTAAGAACAAGAAATCTTTTCATTATAACCTCTACTCGAACTGATTATGGAAAATATAGTCCAATGAATTGTTTAATGTATAGTTACAATAAATATTATGAGAACATAGACTTTACTATGTCAAAACAGCAACTGAAAAAAGGTTTTTACGGTAACAGGCACCGAAGACCCTGACTTTGAAAATGTAAAAAAAAATCATTATTATTAAGCCTATCTGAAAATTGTAATCCCTAGCTTTAAGTTATTATATATGTAGCCTACAATGTTTGGCGAAATAAATAAATAAATAAATAAATTATGCAATTTTTGAAAATAGTATGACTAAATTTCTTATACCAAAAAATTTTTCTAAAATATAAGTTGTCTGTAATCTTTAAACTAAACTTTTTTGAATTTTTCAGCGAAAAAATGGGTTTGAAGGTGATTGTTTGGAACCTAAATCTATGCAATAATATTTTTCATTTAACTTGAACTTTGAGCAAATTAAAACATTTGTGGGTGGGGTCTCCTACTTTGGACCTAGAGCCTACTTTAGTCCTAGAATACCGAAAATTGTGAATAATTCATTTTTCTTGCATAGAATAAAGATGCTGCTATGTGCACAATGAACTATTATTCTTCTTGAATCTTTCCATACCGCTTTTTGCCATAAAAAGTGTTTCTGATAAAATTTTCAACGTTTTTAAAACTGTGCCTTCCATTCGCTGGTAAATTAGAGAGCTCAATTAGTGGGGCGCGTTTTGAGAAATGAGAAGGAATAAGAAAAAATAACGTTTTTTTAGTGTCCAAGCTAAAGTTTAAAGGGTTATTACTTTCACTGTGGAGAATATGAACCAGATTACCTATTTTTCCTAAAATAAATGAAAATCAATGGAAAACCCGGAAAATTTGTAAACGGTCCAAATATAGGAGTCTTTGACTTTGATGTTCCATTTTTAGACCTAACATCACAAAAACTTTGTATGAATACCATACAAACCATACAAATCAACAAAGGTACGAATTTTTAATTGGGGCATAATTCCCAACCAATATTGAACATTTCTAACATTTTTGATAGCTTTACGCAAATAAACTTCAAGTTAGTTAACATAAAAACTTTCAGGTATTGTCCTGCTGATAGAGCTGACGGGGAGTAAAAGTGTTTAAAATATTCATAATAGAAATGTTAGTTTTTTCAATCGTTAAAAAGCTGTAATACTTTTTATGATAATATTTGATTAAAGATTACACTTCTAATGAATTTGTTTATTTATTTTCGAAAAATAATGCATTTTATAAGAATTTTAGGTATAGGTCCAATTATAGGTACCAGTACAGTACCAAAATAGGAACAGTAGGTTCAAAGATGGAAATTTTGATCATCAATATATTTGCAAATCTTTCAATAATGGCTAAACATATGTTGAAAATTCTCATTAAAACTTGTAGATAAGATCATCAACTATCAATTAATCTCTTGTTAGATATTAATCTACCGTTTGTTTAGAAAAATACATAATTATTTCAAAACCATCGCTTAAAGGGTCCAAAGTAGGGCAACTAACCCTAAATCAAGTTGCAATAAAAAAGTCAATTTGATTTCGTTGTATATGGAATAAAAAAATAATATTGAAGTACAGTTGAACCCCGCTTATCCGAGGTAGTCGGGGGAAGGACTTCACGAAATATATGGTAACCGTATCCTTTTGCTTTGGTTTTGCATACATCCAAGCATATAGCCTGGTAAATACATACATGGATTTTGTTATGCCATTTAATCATTGTTCTCGGCAAATTTAGACTTAAACTCGTTGATAAACGTTAGTTATATAGCATAACAATATATGGCGGCGATAAAATACAACTATGTAAGAATATTTATTGTATAAGAATGATAGCTTGAATAACGCGAAAGCTCGGATAAGCGGAGCTCGGAGATAGAAACAAAAGACATTACCTAGATATTACAAGGTCTAGAACTTTATAAAGTAGTTTCAAACAAATCTTTTTTCAAGTTCTGAAAAGTCAGTACAAATGTTACACCATCTTTTCGCTGACCTCTGGAATACTGCATCATTCCCGGCCGACTGGATGCAGGGTATCCTCGTAAAGGTCCCGAAATAAGAAGACCTGACAGAGTGCGGTAACTGGTAACGCCACGAATAATACTGGAACAAATTAACGAATTCCATGACTCTCTTCTGCTGGAGGTAATTGATTTCGAAAAAGCGTTCGACAGATGAAACCACGAAAACATCTGCGCTGCTCTTAGACGACGAGGAGTCCCATAAAAGCTATTCCATCTCATCGAAGCATACATAGTACGAAGCATTTTCGTGCAAGCACAACAAGGCGTGATTGCTGTTTCAGCTTGCTGACTGAATATAGGCAAACTGTAGTGTTGTTTCAGCATTTAAAGAAGTTTAAGTGCAGCTAATGGGAGAAGTTGAAGACCTAGTTTACGTATCATGTTTTCAGCTTTCGTTCAATCATTTCTGCTATCTTTAAAGATTGACAGACTGAGTAAAGCTGCAATACATTATGGCGGATATTTTGACCTGAAATTATTTTAGTAATTTTTATAGACAGTCATTTCCCATAAATCCTCCTTAATCGTTTAACAACGACAAAAGGAGGATTTAAGTTCGGAGCAGGTTAAGTCCAAAAAAACATAAAGGGGGGGAAATGGGTTACATACATCGGGCAGACATCAGTAATTTTATTTTGGATTTTTTTTTCGTCGTTTCGTCAATTGACGTTTAGTGACATTTTAGCTGGATAATTTCTCCAAATCCAGATGATAAATGGCTGAATGTACGCTTCTTAGTGAATTTCTGTGGCCTTCTTTAAGCAAGATTGCTGATTAAAAACTTATCCACGATATTTTTCAGCTCGCTTCCAGCAAAAAATGTTTGTTAGGAGGTCCTGCACGACAGTTTCTTGTTCCATCCTATCCCGGTAACTGCTGGAGTGAGACAAGGATTTATCACCGCTACTCTTTCTCACTGTTATGAATCGTAGCTGATCTTGACTGGACCGATTTACTGTAGATCAGATCGAAGATTGCCATGGAATCGTTCGACAATGAAGCAACTAAACTGGTCGCCCAAAGACAACAAGATAGGGTATTTGGACCGCTTTACGTAGAGAAAAATTAAATAAAAAATCAAAAAATGGCATAACTAAAGGGGTTGAAGAACTACATATTCAGTACTTTTTCGGTTGTAGTTTTCACAGATTTCACCTTTTTTTTAACTCTTCAACCTTACTGAGGATCATTTTTTGCTCAAAAAATAAATACTGAATGGTTGTTCTTCCTCGACCTTCCTGTTTTATGAAGCTACCAAAACCTTGACCATTTCCAGATTTCGTTACTATTAATACGAATTGTTAGATAAATATGTTTTGAAACATTCTGGGGCAAATGTAAGTGAAAATAATGATGGACTTTGAATTTGTTCCGATTAATTCGGGGGGATTTTCGGGTCAGAGATGCTTTGTATAATAGTTTCAAGAATTTCACTTTTTTGGAAGGGAAGCTCAACTTTCAAAATCAACTTTAAATATGACACAACTCGAACAGTTATAAGCCGATTTTCATAAAAAATTATTCACGAGCCCGAAGAAGAAAAGGACGTATAGTTGAAGTTAAACAGTTTATAAAGATTTATTAAGTTAAAGGTAAAACGAAGTTTATCGGGTCAGCTAGTTTAATATAAAGAATACACTAATTTTTTTTCATATACGAATGATATAATGCGCACCATTCTTTTCATATCGTCTTTACATTTCATATAACGATCATGGTCATTTAACAGCAAGTTAATACGCTGGTTTGGCTAAGTGGTCCAAAATAGGTCCCTTAAGAATTAAGTGGGGCTTATCTTTGACATTGGTCAAATTGCAATCAAAACAAAAAATTTTGGTTCTTTATGCATGAAAACTTATTTTTAAGTACTTTATCATAGCTGTGATCATGAAATTTATCACAGCTATACAGAAACCTTCATTAAAGCTGACTCCAATAATGGCACGTCACCTGAATCATTAAAAGAAGCTTTATTTATATTTGTTCAAAGTTCTCAAAATTAACTTGATTTTTGAGTGAAATATTGCAAAATAGTTTAAATGTGGTCCAAAATAAGTACCTGGTCCCAAATAAGTCCGTTACTCTATGCAGAGAAAACTCGACGACCTCAACGAAAGTTTCAAGTCCGAAGGTCTCAAAATCAATGTCGGAATGACTAAATCGATGGAAATCAACACAGAAAATCCTTCCAATTTCGTGGTAGCTGGGCAACAGGTTGAGAAAGTGGAGTACTCCCAGCATCCGAATCTTCAACTCAAACGTCAAATCCGTATTGTCGAACGGGTGTGAAACTTGGTGGATCGGATCGTCGACAGTGGAGGTCTTTTACCACGGAGCGCCGGAGAATCGACGCGGTAAGTAAAGAAGTAAATAAGTAAGTAAGTAAGTAAGTAAGTAAGTAAGTAAGTAAGTAAGTAAGTAAGTAAGTAAGTAAGTAAGTAAGTAAGTAAGTAAGTAAGTAAGTAAGTAAGTAAGTAAGTAAGTAAGTAAGTAAGTAAGTAAGTAAGTAAGTAAGTAAGTAAGTAAGTAAGTAAGTAAGTAAGTAAGTAAGTAAATAAGTAAGTAAGTAAGTAAGTAAGTAAGTAAGTAAGTAAGTAAGTAAGTAAGTAAGTAAGTAAGTAAGTAAGTAAGTAAGTAAGTAAGTAAGTAAGTAAGTAAGTAAGTAAGTAAGTAAGTAAGTAAGTAAGTAAGTAAGTAAGTAAGTAAGTAAGTAAGTAAGTAAGTAAGTAAGTAAGTAAGTAAGTAAGTAAGTAAGTAAGTAAGTAAGTAAGTAAGTAAGTAAGTAAGTAAGTAAGTAAGTAAGTAAGTAAGTAAGTAAGTAAGTAAGTAAGTAAGTAAGTAAGTAAGTAAGTAAGTAAGTAAGTAAGTAAGTAAGTAAGTAAGTAAGTAAGTAAGTAAGTAAGTAAGTAAGTAAGTAAGTAAGTAAGTAAGTAAGTAAGTAAGTAAGTAAGTAAGTAAGTAAGTAAGTAAGTAAGTAAGTAAGTAAGTAAGTAAGTAAGTAAGTAAGTAAGTAAGTAAGTAAGTAAGTAAGTAAGTAAGTAAGTAAGTAAGTAAGTAAGTAAGTAAGTAAGTAAGTAAGTAAGTAAGTAAGTAAGTAAGTAAGTAAGTAAGTAAGTAAGTAAGTAAGTAAGTAAGTAAGTAAGTAAGTAAGTAAGTAAGTAAGTAAGTAAGTAAGTAAGTAAGTAAGTAAGTAAGTAAGTAAGTAAGTAAGTAAGTAAGTAAGTAAGTAAGTAAGTAAGTAAGTAAGTAAGTAAGTAAGTAAGTAAGTAAGTAAGTAAGTAAGTAAGTAAGTAAGTAAGTAAGTAAGTAAGTAAGTAAGTAAGTAAGTAAGTAAGTAAGTAAGTAAGTAAGTAAGTAAGTAAGTAAGTAAGTAAGTAAGTAAGTAAGTAAGTAAGTAAGTAAGTAAGTAAGTAAGTAAGTAAGTAAGTAAGTAAGTAAGTAAGTAAGTAAGTAAGTAAGTAAGTAAGTAAGTAAGTAAGTAAGTAAGTAAGTAAGTAAGTAAGTAAGTAAGTAAGTAAGTAAGTAAGTAAGTAAGTAAGTAAGTAAGTAAGTAAGTAAGTAAGTAAGTAAGTAAGTAAGTAAGTAAGTAAGTAAGTAAGTAAGTAAGTAAGTAAGTAAGTAAGTAAGTAAGTAAGTAAGTAAGTAAGTAAGTAAGTAAGTAAGTAAGTAAGTAAGTAAGTAAGTAAGTAAGTAAGTAAGTAAGTAAGTAAGTAAGTAAGTAAGTAAGTAAGTAAGTAAGTAAGTAAGTAAGTAAGTAAGTAAGTAAGTAAGTAAGTAAGTAAGTAAGTAAGTAAGTAAGTAAGTAAGTAAGTAAGTAAGTAAGTAAGTAAGTAAGTAAGTAAGTAAGTAAGTAAGTAAGTAAGTAAGTAAGTAAGTAAGTAAGTAAGTAAGTAAGTAAGTAAGTAAGTAAGTAAGTAAGTAAGTAAGTAAGTAAGTAAGTAAGTAAGTAAGTAAGTAAGTAAGTAAGTAAGTAAGTAAGTAAGTAAGTAAGTAAGTAAGTAAGTAAGTAAGTAAGTAAGTAAGTAAGTAAGTAAGTAAGTAAGTAAGTAAGTAAGTAAGTAAGTAAGTAAGTAAGTAAGTAAGTAAGTAAGTAAGTAAGTAAGTAAGTAAGTAAGTAAGTAAGTAAGTAAGTAAGTAAGTAAGTAAGTAAGTAAGTAAGTAAGTAAGTAAGTAAGTAAGTAAGTAAGTAAGTAAGTAAGTAAGTAAGTAAGTAAGTAAGTAAGTAAGTAAGTAAGTAAGTAAGTAAGTAAGTAAGTAAGTAAGTAAGTAAGTAAGTAAGTAAGTAAGTAAGTAAGTAAGTAAGTAAGTAAGTAAGTAAGTAAGTAAGTAAGTAAGTAAGTAAGTAAGTAAGTAAGTAAGTAAGTAAGTAAGTAAGTAAGTAAGTAAGTAAGTAAGTAAGTAAGTAAGTAAGTAAGTAAGTAAGTAAGTAAGTAAGTAAGTAAGTAAGTAAGTAAGTAAGTAAGTAAGTAAGTAAGTAAGTAAGTAAGTAAGTAAGTAAGTAAGTAAGTAAGTAAGTAAGTAAGTAAGTAAGTAAGTAAGTAAGTAAGTAAGTAAGTAAGTAAGTAAGTAAGTAAGTAAGTAAGTAAGTAAGTAAGTAAGTAAGTAAGTAAGTAAGTAAGTAAGTAAGTAAGTAAGTAAGTAAGTAAGTAAGTAAGTAAGTAAGTAAGTAAGTAAGTAAGTAAGTAAGTAAGTAAGTAAGTAAGTAAGTAAGTAAGTAAGTAAGTAAGTAAGTAAGTAAGTAAGTAAGTAAGTAAGTAAGTAAGTAAGTAAGTAAGTAAGTAAGTAAGTAAGTAAGTAAGTAAGTAAGTAAGTAAGTAAGTAAGTAAGTAAGTAAGTAAGTAAGTAAGTAAGTAAGTAAGTAAGTAAGTAAGTAAGTAAGTAAGTAAGTAAGTAAGTAAGTAAGTAAGTAAGTAAGTAAGTAAGTAAGTAAGTAAGTAAGTAAGTAAGTAAGTAAGTAAGTAAGTAAGTAAGTAAGTAAGTAAGTAAGTAAGTAAGTAAGTTAGTAAGTAAATGTTGTGTTTCGATCTGGTTCTTCATCTGAATGAGCAGACCAAGACTAATTATCTGATAATTCTTTTTAAAAAAAAATTTTGTCCAGGAATTTCCTTAAATTATTCACAATTGAAATTGTGGAATAAAAAATTAGAAATGTAGCATGAGAAATAATTAAATCGAACCCTCAAATTATACCTACCATTTTTATTAACGTTCAATTGACACCGGTTTTAATTGTGATGGTCACAATGAATGGGCGCTTTATTTTACTAGGTAGCTGTTTATCTGATTTCATGCATACATTCACATTGAGTTGAGAAACGCAAAAAAAAACTTAAATAGCGGTGGTGGACGGACATGCAAAAACCAGTTCCCAAACGCCCCCTCACCATCGTTGCTTCGGCTTTCATTATTGCTGGGCTTTCAAACAACTTTGAACTATAGCTAGCGAAAAAGTAGCCGTGAAATGCTCGCTCGTTAGCCTCCTACAACGTTCTCGATTAAGCTTAGTTTCAGTCACACTCGCAAAAGTATAGGGAAATTATATCACTAAAGGCTAAGCCAGAAGCTCATTTCCCTAAATCGTGTCTGTCCACTAGCTGTGGTTTTTTTCGGGAGGCTACCCCCTGTTGGTTGATATGGTTGAATCATTTTGTACTCTTTTTGTTCGCTCTAAACGATCGGTCTACAGTAGATAGTACCTAACTAATAACGTTACCGGTTTTCATTCACAATTTGCATTGAGTGTGACCGCAACCCAATTTGGTCGCGTGGTTTTTATTCATGCTGTGAATAGATTTAATTTTCTCACTGGAATCGTCGGTGGTATGATTCTGTTGTCCACGCAATGAACGGCGAATTTTTCTGCTTGGCCAGGTGTGAAATGGTTTCTTTTTGTCGAAAATTAGGCATCGATTAATTTTGAATAGAATGAATGTAACAACGATGGAGCTAGAATTAAATTGCCACTGTGTCGCACTTCTCTGAACTCAAAACTATCATCCGATACTTGAACGAATTTAGAATCTGAATTTTGAATCTGTAACTTAAATATGGATTTTGAAACTGAATCTTGAATCTGAATCTTGAATCTGAATCTTGAATCTTGAATCTGAATCCTGAATCTGAATCTTGAATCTGAATCTTGAATCTGAATCTGAATCTTGAATCTGAATCTTGAATCTGAATCTTGAATCTTGAATCTTGAATCTTGAATCTTAAATCTGAATCCTGAATCTGAATCTTGAATCTGAATCTTGAATCTGAATCTGAATCTTGAATCTGAATCTTGAATCTGAATCTTGAATCTGAATCTTGAATCTGAATCTGAATCTTGAATCTGAATCTTGAATCTTGAATCTTGAATCTTGAATCTTGAATCTGAATCCTGAATCTGAATCTTGAATCTATTTGTTGTTCGACCGGGAATAATTTTGAGGTTATGTATTGGCTTTTCGGTCTTATCAGGTCAATTATAACACTTTTTATATGTGCTTCATCCAACGTTTCAAATTATATTAATTCTTTATCAAGGAACTAAAATTAAATACAGGAGCATAAAACATATTTTCACATAATTAATATTAACATTAATTACTCACTCGGACATTCGTGTTATTGTCCAAAGCAGATGCACTCCTACAGCGTTCATCAATCGTCGGGATTCTGGCTATAAATTTTGAATTTGAACTCTCATTTCATGTCGGAAGTGAGGAGGAAAGCTTGCATGTGACTTACGTGTCCAATATTCTGGTATCGGCCAGGGCGTCGGCGCCTACTCCGTCGTTTTGGAACACGTCCGTGGCAAAACTTCTATCACTCAACTCACTGTTTGTTATTATTGTTTGAGTTTTCGTAGCGTTTTCTTTACCGCCAGAACCCGGCGTCCATGAGTGCTTGCGAGTGTTTGCGAGAGAGTGAAACACTCCGCCGTACGAGATTGCTCTCCCGTCTGTGTCGCTCTGGATGTTGACGGTATTCGGGGTACTTTGTATGTAGCACATTTCGAGTACCTCTAGGTGCCTACGGTGTTTGTTGGAACTGTCTAGGACGGTGGCTTTATCGAAGTCAAACATGTGCTCCTGTTCGAAACAATGTTCAACAACAGCTGACTGCCGCAGTTCCCGGATGCTGGGGTTTGACGCTGTGGCCCCTGTTGTTAATATGCGTTTCAATTTGGTGACATCACATTTATGTTTCGACATTCTAGTCCGTAGTTTATAGCTGGTCTGGCCAACATAGCATTTGGAGCATTCTTCATCTCGTTCGGGAGCGCCTGCGCATGGGATATGGTAGACCACATTGGAGCGATCGATCGGCGATATCAGATCTTTGACCACAGGCAGTAGGCTGCGTATCGTGTGCTTTTGTGTGGTGCCGATGCGTACATGCGGGTAATCCGTCTTAAGTGCGCGGATTACTTTTGCAGTTAGGCCGTCGATGTGTAATATGGATCGGTAGTGTTGTGTGGGTGTGTCTTGTGTGTTTTGGGGGGTGTCGGTTTCGTTCGCTTTTCGAATCAATCTGTTGATCAGGGTCTTCGGGTAATCGTTGATTCTCAGATTCTCATGAATTAATTTGATCGCCTCCTCGGGGGGAACATTGGTTGAAAAGTTTTTGACTCGTTTTATAAAATTTAACGCTGTGTTGATTTTGAGGCGCGTGTTGTGTGCTGATCGAAAGTTGAGAAATCGTCCCGAAGCTATTGATTTCTGGTACCACTCGGTTTTGATTGATTGGTCGGGTTGTCTAATCAATACTAAATCTAAGTACGGGAGACGACAATTCGACTCGATCTCAACCGTAAATTGAATTTTAGGGTGGTACTGGTTAAACTTTTCTCTTACCTTTTCAACATGTTCGCGGGGCAAAGCTAGCAGTAGGTCGTCGACATATTTTCTTAGAACTGGTATCTGGAAATCGAGTGTCCGTGTCACGTTGTCCAAGAGCGATTCCATGACAAAATCAGCTATCGGACTAGAAACTGGATTGCCCATCGCCGTTCCGTATATTTGCTTGTAGAATTTGTTTTTGTATCTAAAATAACTGCAGGTCATGCAAAAGTTTACAATTTCGAGAAACATATCTAAATTGATGTTAGTATTCTTCTTTATGGCATCCCAATTGTTGATGATGTTGCTTAAAACGAGGTCCCTGGGGATGCATGTGAACAGGGAAACAACATCGAACGAAACAAGGATGTGATCTGGAGGCAAAACGACGTCACCCAAGGCACACAAGGAAGGTTTACCTCTAAGACCAGTAGTACCGTGTATGACGTCACCATCTTACGAGCTGTCTAAACATGTGGGCCGGATACTCCAAGCGTCGATCAACAGCAAATACAACGTCAAAGATTCATTCGAGTTCTGCGAATTTATCAATGACGTCGTTTTGCCTCCAGATCACATCCTTGTTTCGTTCGATGTTGTTTCCCTGTTCACATGCATCCCCAGGGACCTCGTTTTAAGCAACATCATCAACAATTGGGATGCCATAAAGAAGAATACTAACATCAATTTAGATATGTTTCTCGAAATTGTAAACTTTTGCATGACCTGCAGTTATTTTAGATACAAAAACAAATTCTACAAGCAAATATACGGAACGGCGATGGGCAATCCAGTTTCTAGTCCGATAGCTGATTTTGTCATGGAATCGCTCTTGGACAACGTGACACGGACACTCGATTTCCAGATACCAGTTCTAAGAAAATATGTCGACGACCTACTGCTAGCTTTGCCCCGCGAACATGTTGAAAAGGTAAGAGAAAAGTTTAACCAGTACCACCCTAAAATTCAATTTACGGTTGAGATCGAGTCGAATTGTCGTCTCCCGTACTTAGATTTAGTATTGATTAGACAACCCGACCACCCAGCAAACATAACATCGCATTAGAAATGTCAGCTCAACTCGTTAACAATGTTAATGCGAATCGTAATTCCTACCAAACCAAGTAAATGATCGTTAAAATGGTTAGTTAAAGTCTACCGACTCGTATATGACAAAATTGCGCCATGTTTGCAAATTTGTCTCCCGCGTGCGGCATTCAAGTGAGAAAACAACCTTGTTGTTCTCTCTGCGATTAGCAGTGCAACTAGATTTCTAAAAATCAGAGGGCCCATTTGGTTAAACTGTCCAATGAGAGAAGCAGCAAATATTGTCGCTGGCAACGGTTTGCATGCATTGAGAGCAAAACTAGCGCTCTCTCGCATACTGTCAGGATGTACGGTAAAAGGTGTTGTATATCGTTCAATTTTTACAACACTTATCGCATAAGCCAGAAGTTAAAAATATGTATGTATATTGCCTCCACTTTAGTACGTAAATGCTGTTTTTTCGATTAATATAAGATGATTTTATAATGTATATGAAGCGTATAGCAAAGTTTGTTGAGAAATATACCTACAAAAATGTTTGCTGGGCAATCAATCAAAACCGAGTGGTACCAGAAATCAATAGCTTCGGGACGATTTCTCAACTTTCGATCAGCACACAACACGCGCCTCAAAATCAACACAGCGTTAAATTTTATAAAACGAGTCAAAAAGTTTTCAACCAATGTTCCCCCCGAGGAGGCGATCAAATTAATTCATGAGAATCTGAGAATCAACGATTACCCGAAGACCCTGATCAACAGATTGATTCGAAAAGCGAACGAAACCGACACCCCCCAAAACACACAAGACACACCCACACAACACTACCGATCCATATTACACATCGACGGCCTAACTGCAAAAGTAATCCGCGCACTTAAGACGGATTACCCGCATGTACGCATCGGCACCACACAAAAGCACACGATACGCAGCCTACTGCCTGTGGTCAAAGATCTGATATCGCCGATCGATCGCTCCAATGTGGTCTACCATATCCCATGCGCAGGCGCTCCCGAACGAGATGAAGAATGCTCCAAATGCTATGTTGGCCAGACCAGCTATAAACTACGGACTAGAATGTCGAAACATAAATGTGATGTCACCAAATTGAAACGCATATTAACAACAGGGGCCACAGCGTCAAACCCCAGCATCCGGGAACTGCGGCAGTCAGCTGTTGTTGAACATTGTTTCGAACAGGAGCACATGTTTGACTTCGATAAAGCCACCGTCCTAGACAGTTCCAACAAACACCGTAGGCACCTAGAGGTACTCGAAATGTGCTACATACAAAGTACCCCGAATACCGTCAACATCCAGAGCGACACAGACGGGAGAGCAATCTCGTACGGCGGAGTGTTTCACTCTCTCGCAAACACTCGCAAGCACTCATGGACGCCGGGTTCTGGCGGTAAAGAAAACGCTACGAAAACTCAAACAATAATAACAAACAGTGAGTTGAGTGATAGAAGTTTTGCCACGGACGTGTTCCAAAACGACGGAGCAGGCGCCGACGCCCTGGCCGATACCAGAATATTGGACACGTAAGTCACATGCAAGCTTTCCTCCTCACTTCCGACATGAAATGAGAGTTCAAATTCAAAATTTATAGCCAGAATCCCGACGATTGATGAACGCTGTAGGAGTGCATCTGCTTTGGACAATAACACGAATGTCCGAGTGAGTAATTAATGTTAATATTAATTATGTGAAAATATGTTTTATGCTCCTGTATTTAATTTTAGTTCCTTGATAAAGAATTAATATAATTCGAAACGTTGGATGAAGCACATATAAAAAGTGTTATAATTGACCTGATAAGACCGAAAAGCCAATACATAACCTCAATCTTGAATCTGAATCTTGAATCTGAATCTGAATCTTGAATCTGAATCTTGAATCTGAATCTTGAATCTTGAATCTTGAATCTTGAATCTTGAATCTTGAATCTTAAATCTGAATCCTGAATCTGAATCTTGAATCTGAATCTTGAATCTGAATCTTGAATCTGAATCTGAATCTTGAATCTGAATCTGAATCTTGAATCTGAATCTTGAATCTTGAATCTTGAATCTTGAATCTTAAATCTGAATCCTGAATCTGAATCTTGAATCTTGAATCTGAATCTTGAATCTGAATCTGAATCTTGAATCTGAATCTTGAATCTGAATCTTGAATCTGAATCTTGAATCTGAATCTTGAATCTTGAATCTTGAATCTTGAATCTTGAATCTTGAATCTTGAATCTGAATCCTGAATCTGAATCTTGAATCTGAATCTTGAATCTGAATCTGAATCTTGAATCTGAATCTTGAATCTGAATCTTGAATCTTGAATCTTGAATCTTGAATCTTGAATCTTGAATCTTGAATCTTAAATCTGAATCCTGAATCTGAATCTTGAATCTGAATCTTGAATCTGAATCTGAATCTTGAATCTGAATCTTGAATCTGAATCTTGAATCTGAATCTTGAATCTAAATCTTTAATTTGAATCTTGAACATGAATCTTGAATCTGAATTGGAATGGAAACAAATTTGGCAAAATATATACTGGAAGTGGATACCTTGTGAGGACCGTTCAAATATGTTCGTTCTGTTGAATGACCTAATTCCCAACAAAGAAAAACTGTTTAGCTATAACATCGGAGGCTTACAAAATGTGTCGTGTAACGAATGTTCTGGGCCTAGCGACAATAATGAGCATAGGATTAAAGTTTGTCCGAATTCCAAGATCATTTGGGAATGGTTGAAAAAGACTCTCCGAATGAAACTGAAAATATATTGTACCAAACCAGAAGACCTGTTGAGATGCAGCATAGGAGACAATGAAAAAAATTTGAAATGTGGTCAATGGCTAGTAATTCATGTGATAAGTTTTTTTAATAGGAAAATTTCCCAAAGTTAGTATGTTTGAGTTCAGGAAACAATTTGTAGAATGGAGTTGGAAACATATGAAACAACTGTTAAATGTATTCGGTAATTTTATGAACCTAATTATGTAAGTAATGAAAATGGAAATAAAGTTTTAGATTTAGTTTATTAAAAAAAAAAAAAAAAATCTCGAATTTGTATACGATATGTATTTTATACGATTGTCAAGATGTTATACTTTGTTTCAATACAAACAACCTTTTATCTTCGAGGGAAGGTTTTTGCAATACATCCTGCATATTTTATGATGCTTTGGAATCGTAATTTTTCAACCGAATGCTTCGAAGGTGTTCCCTTTGTATGACAACTTAGTTTAAGAATAATTTACCTACTGCAAATCAGCTCTTTCAGGCTTATGCAAATGATTGCGGATTATTTTTATTCCTCCCGCCTGATGATGGTATGTAAAAATTTCAAAAGTGTTTCCATTATTGATGTGGAATAGGCAAGTTCTGAGCTCAAACCTGTCTCGCCTAGTGATGTCATACTCAGCAGAAGACGTGCGTTCTTAATAAAACGTTTAGAGCGCGACATCGGCCTGATGATATCGGAGCTGTAAAACTGATTTAAATATCTTAATACCTCGTTTACTACCCATCGACAGGTGGAATAAATCATTAGGGAAGGAAGGCAAATCTGTACCTCAAACCGCTAATCCAGTTTATCAATCTTCAAAATCTTCGGAAGGAACGTTCTCATTTCTTTTGCCAAGCGCCGGTCGATCGTTCTTTCTTTGGACGCGGACGGATTCATCTGAGTTATGTGCCCCGCGAAAATTCTAGCTGTCTAGCGAAAAGCAAACAGATCGTTCCCCTCGGATTATCATCGTTACGGAATCTGTTGCCTCCCATAAGCAGACGCGTTTTTTTTCTTCAGAAGACGGCCAACAACGATGAGGCCCCCGATATCAGGACCGGATATCACGAGGAGACCACAATAAATATGCGTTTGAAAGTGCTCATTGAGTGAGCAAATTGTTCCAGGTCAGTTCCTTGTGTTCGGAAGATAGGACTTAAATAAAAATATCGGCCAACCATCAGGAAAGATGAACGACTTCGACGTAAGAACAAGACATGTGATAATCATCTTTGGTACCGGTGCGTTAATTTATTTAAAATTGTAGGGACCGCAAAGTTCTCTAGGCTAATGCTAGAACCCATCTTGCCTAGCTCAATAAACATTGTAATGATTGATAATAATGTAATATTTGATTGAAAACAATGGTAAACATCAGGAACTACGTACTTGTTGCAATTGAGAAAAAGGTGAATCGCAGCCTAAAAATAACACAACTTCTCCTTTTTCTTGAAAGGATTTATTATATTAACAATAAGCGTACATTAGACTGCCCCAAATGACCCGACTTTTGAAAAAGTTATACGCTGCAGGCTAAAATTGATTTGGGCCAGATCGGACCACGGGAAAGGGTCGCTCAACGAGCCTGAAGTTTGTATGGGATTTTGAGACATTTTGTTCGAGAGGAACATGAAAAACCAGTTTTTCGTCAGTAACTTTTGTCTCCTTCGACGGATTTTTTTCAAAAACGAGTTTTCTTAAAGCCTAAACTATGACAAATAGTTCATCCGAAGGTTGCATTTCAATTAAAGTTAAGATAAAAACTTGAAAAGACTGTAAATGGACCTGTTTTTTCGAAAATTTATCTTTTTTTAGCATCACAAATCGTCTTGTCATGTTCCTAAGCCCCTGTGGTTATGCAATTTTTTTTTAAATTGTCAACCATTTTTTCGCTTCAACATTTTTCCGAACTATCAAGTGAATATCATCCAAATCCAAATATTAGAAAAGCATTAAAAGTTGCAATCGAACGCAACAACAATGGTTAAAATCGGTCATTATTTGACGAAACGGCATGCATTTCACATTGAGTTTTCTGGTCGGACATTTAGTCGCCTCATTAAAACAGTGATGAATATCACCCTTAAAAAAAATAGCCAATTTTTAAAGCTTAATAACTTTTTTATCTTAACTTTTATTGAAATGCAATTTTTCATAGTTTAGGCTTTAAGAAAACCCGTTTTTGAAAGAAATCGGTCGAATGAGACAAAAGTTATTGACGAAAAACTGGTTTTTCATGTTCCTCTCAAACAAAATGTCTCAAAATCATACAAACTTCAGGCTCGTTGAGCGACCCCTTCCCGTGGTCCGATCTGGCCCAAATTTGGCATGAGATCTTGTACTAGGCCCAGGATCAATTTTAGCCTGCAGCGTATAACATTTCACAGGTTTTAAATTTCCCATACAAATTTGGGGCAGTCTAGCGTACATCTTTTGAGCATGGGAGTGCTCCTAGATAGAGCAGATGGCATATGGAAATTTTGACGAAATTTCAAAAACATTTTAAGCTAAATGGAAACAAAGTTTTTTAAAGCATAAATCAACACGCTTTGCAGTCTCCAAAAAAAGTTGTGTAAGAAAACAATTCGAGAAAGTCTTTTGGTCATAGTCATGTTTTGTAGATATTTTTTATAGAATTTTCAAAAAAATTTGAATTAAACTTTCTTTAAAGCATTGGTTTGATAGTTTTTTTTTAATTCTGTACCCAAAAACAATGCGAATTCCAACTGCTTCCAGGATGTCAAGGCGTTTGAAGCAGATTTTTTTTAATTATTTTTATCTCTAGAGGGTGAACAAAGAGTTATTTTTAAAGATGTAACGCAACGAAAATCTGAGGGTTTTTTAAGTTTACACCGGACTCTATAACTCTATTGAAACGGAAATTCAGATTCTTTTCAAACTTTTGAAACTAACTTTTTGGATGTGTCTTATCTGGATCAAACTCCTGTTTCAAAAAATATCTTGTGATGTGATGCAACCAAACTGGATCGCTTGTATACTTTCAAAACGCACAGAAATTAAAAGCCATAAAAAAACAAGTTTTTGCAACTTTATAATTAAAGTTTTCACAAAATTTCTTTAAATTACTTCGTAACACAAAGTAAAAATCTTCTATATCGTAAATTAGTGCACCTGTAGATGTCCGTTACGAATGTTTTGGCGTTATAAGAAGTGCGGTACGGACAATTTTATTTATTCAAAGTAGCTAAGTAATCAGTTACTTCGGAGATCAAGTCCTCCTCCCTACTAAAACATGGAGTAAATTAAACGTTAAAAAATATTTTTGACTCACTCGCAAATCATTCTCATGTTTTTCCTTCTTTCGAGGAGTTTTTGAAGTTACTGCGTAAAACAAGAAATATACACTACTTCGTTTGAACACATATTTCAAATCAAATATTTATAGAATCATTTTTTAAAGATGCATAGTATGAAAAACATTAAAAATAAAACCTATACACCAGCTTGGCATGAAATTGAATCTCGAGCAGACTTTTATGGTAAAATTAAACCTGATTTTGTAATCATCCCTTGAAAGTTAAATTTGGTATCATTCTGCCCGAATAAAGGTAGTACACCAAGTTTTTTACGCGGTTTTTTACACGGTTTTCGGGAATTAACACGGTTTTTGACAGAAAATAATCCTTTTGAACGGGAAACACTTAGCTCTGAGACTAAGAACGTGATACATGAGACTTTAGACCTGAGACCTTAGACATAGGACATGAGACCTGAGGCGTGAGACAAGAGCCAAAAAACATGAGACCTTAGACATCAGACTTTAGACCTGAAACCTGAGACAAGCTACTAGTGTTAGTGACGCGAGAAATTAGTTTAGCCCCGTTTTCAACTTTCGACCGCTCAAGTGAAAGGGTTTGACTTGTAGCTAACGAAAACTAGTGTCGCAAGTTGAAATTGGAGCCAAACTAATATCTTGCGGTACTAACAAAAGTAGCTTGTACTCGCGAACTCGCGACACTATTTTTCGTCAAAAACAAGTCAAACCTGTCTCTCGAGGGGTCGCAATTTGAAATCGAAGCTAAACTAATTTCTCGCGGTACTAACACTAGTAGCTTGTCTCAGGTCTCAGGTCTTAAATCTCATGTCTCATGTCTCATGTCTCAGGTATCGTTTTATGTCTCAGATCTCTTCTCTCAGGTCTCAGGTCTAATGCCCCATGTCTAAGGTCTCATGTCTCAAGTCTCTGGGCTCAGGTATCAGGTATCATGTTAAAAGTCTTAACTCTCAGTTCTCAGGTGTGATGTCGAAAGTCTCAGGTCTCAGGTCTCAAGTCCCATGTCTCAGGTCTAGATATCAGTTGTCTCAATTGTCAGGTCTCAAGTCTCAGTTAACAATTCGCAATCTCAGATCTCATGTCTCTAGTCTTAAGTCTCTGGTCTCAAGTCTCCGATCTCAGGTATCAGATTTCAGGTCTTAGGTCTCAGGTTTCAGGTCTTAAGTGTCAAGTTACATGTCTTATTGTTTCAAGTTTCAGAGCTGCAGGATTTTAATGGTCTTTTTTTACACGGTTTTCCGCAATTAGCACGGTTTTTTTTGACACGGTTTTCGAGAATTAACACGGTTTTTTACATGGTTTTGTACGCGGTACGTATACCAGTGTTAAAAAAATCTTACTGCACAATAATTATTACTGCTTAACTTGTATAACTTTGAAAACTTTGCTAGGTTTATTAAATTTAAAAATCATTTCTATTCAACTAAAATGGTTTGATTTTTGAATTTTCATTTTCATAAATCAAAGAACATGTGAATAGTTCTACATTCGTATCATAAAAGTTTCTGTGTGTTTTTTCAAGAAACATATGAAAATAAATGATCCAATACCAATATTTATGATTTATAATACTCAACTAATCTGAGGCCCCCAGAGGCCAAAGAATATAAGTGCACAAACATTAATTTTGTGAAAATGTATTCAAAGCTATTCTGATTCGTGATTTTATTTAAAAAGCATGGGGATAAAAATGATAAATCAAAAATTTGAAACAATTAAGATTATGCTATCAAGAATCGATTGGCATTTTCATAACTTAAAAAAAGATGGTTCATGTTAACTGTAGGTTTCAATGAAACCTTAACGATACCTCGTTTAGCCACCGTTTTAAAAAGTGTTTTGAAGTCCAAAATGATACCACATTTTGGTTTCTAATGCATACTAAATATGGTAACATTGTGCTTTCAACATTTCTTTCCCAAGGTAATCCAAACTTGGTATCATTATGCTTTATTTGAAATCAAAATTTGACTCGGTTATATCGAAATGAAAATGACAGTAAAATTAATGATACCTTGATACAATATGAAAAATCAAATATCAACTAATGCACAAACTCCAAATCATGCTATTATTTTGATCTCCCTTTCCCCCGAGATCTTAATGATGCCTCTCATTGTTATCTGGGAAAAAACTAACCAAAAAGTACTTTTATTTTGGTCTTAATGCTTTATTTAGGTATAGGTTTGACATCATCTTTCGAAAGATTAATGTATTATTGAAACCATCGGGAAAAATGCTAAATGCGATATTAAATTATGCTATCACTAGCTGACCCGGCAAACTTCGTTAAGCCCTTGAATTTCGCAAAAATAATGAACACGTAAATAAGCAGAAAATAGGAAAATAATTGTTTACGCTCATGAAACTGGATTGTTACCTTCAAACGGAGTAAATCGACACAGTTTTTTGACTATTTTCGTAATACTTCTGTCATATCATGGTAGTGCCTACCTCCAGGGGCAAAAATTTTCGAAGAATATTGACTTCCAACAAAACTGGAAAGCGAATATCTTCTGGGATAAAGTTAAAAATCTATTTTCTTCTGTTTTCCATTTTTTTCATTTACAGAGGATCCTTGACACCGATATGTTCAATTTCTATTAACCCCAAGAAGTGTCAAAAAGTGTTTTGTTGAAATGTGTCGTCATTTTAAGCAGTTTTGATCAACTGTCTTTCCTTTTTCGCCAAAACTAAGTTTGAAATTTTCTTTATCGTATAGGTACTAAATTTGTAGAAATGGCACAACACTTTTCATGGAATGAAATTTCGCGATTTTTTTTATGCTGCAAATATATAAAAATCAACAAATTTTCATATACCATTCAGTTTTTCGTTATCTATTATGCAATCGATATGTTCTCTGTATTAGATAATCTCCTCTTAGTTTTTAAAATCATCTTCTTTATATCGACTTTAACTTTATCATATTTATTGAGAAATGGATGCTTAAGCACTGAACAAAGAAAATTAGAACATTCAATATATGTGTATGTACATGGAATTTTTATTCACAGCAATTCAAATCAATCGGTTTTGAAATCTTTTTTTACTTTGAGATCTTGAATTCAAAATCAGAAATGAAATTCAAAAAAGTCTTTGCAAATCTAATTCAGTTTTCATTATCTCTGTTTTGGATCTTGAATCATATTTTTATCGAAACTAAAATTTTTATTTTCCAAGCTTCTTGTATTTGAAGATGTTATTGAACCAATTATCTGTTCTTGATTTTTGATACTGAGTGTTGGATCAAATTATGAATTTTATTTTTACAAAGTCAACCCTATTTATGTCCTTAATTTTGTTTAGTTTTTTAGCACCTTAGTATGAAAGGAAGAAGTGGATAGTATCTAACATTTCCTCGGTTTTCTGATGAAATTCACATAGTATTACAAAGTTAATATCATTCTATTCTCGAACTAACTTATTACATTCTTGACGTTTACAAAAACCAAGTAAATCAATTTTTGGTCGTCTTATTCTATTAATTAAAAATTAGACGTTATCTTGATGTTATACCATAAACATGAACAGAAGATTCTGTAATGGAATGTTTCATTGTTATCTGTTCAGTTGTTTGGATATGTCAAAACTTCCACAGTCATACGTAGAATATTATTTTTCTTGAATAATATGACAGTTTTTCATTTAACCGGAAAATAAACAAAACAAACAACAGAGTAAATAAAAGAGATCAGAATTTTTCCCGCGCGTATCCTGGTCAGGCAAATTTAATCTATCTAAAAACCTAACAATATCCGGGCATTTGATTTCAAAATTGTCAATCCAAAATCCGGGCAATACCAAGCAAATTTGGGCTAAATTCAGAAACTACTCAAAAAAAAATAATTGAAACGAAAAGCACTTTAATAATTTTTTTTCTTCGAAACACATCAGAAATTTTCGAATCGTATTTTAAGCATCCAGAAACCGTGCATGATTAGATATTATGTTAAAAGTTTGCGGCTTATTGCGTTCATTTTTTCACCCCATACGGAAGGTGAACAATTACATCCAAGTATCCATTTTACTGGTGCCACGTGAAAAGTACACTTGCAACGAAAATGGGCGCCAAAACTTCCTATAGAGAGATGGATGAACATCAGTAAGCCTTGATTACTTTAGGCGCCTTCCTGCTCTGGGTGATTCGAATGAAAAAAATGGAAATTGGGTGCCATGACTTTTATTTGATACGAATAAAAACTAAAAATCAATTTTCAAATTCCACAAAAACATTTTGGAAATTATCTCTCCGTTGTGTTCCGTTCAGCGTGAAGACGAACACAACAAAAAAAATCGCATGCAAAATGGATGATCCAGTGAAGAGTTTTGCGTGTTCGCACATTTCTGTATGGTCTGTCTCTCTCCCTGTTTTATATATATAGATTTGGCATTGAGCTCACTTTGGTTACTGTTTTCTTTCGATTAAGGCATCAAAGTCGGCTCAGGATGGTATATTAGTGGCAACGGCTCGCCTAAGAAATTGTAAGATTATTTCTCGAGTTTAAGCGTTAGAAAAGAGTGTAAGATCTCCAATAGATAAAACGAGAAAGTATTCGGGTTCAAAAACATGGAAGCTTTTGAACTATTATCTATATTTGAATATATTTCAACGAGTTTCTCGTTGAATTACGCATCATCTGGTTCAGTTTTTCTTTACTAAAATTGGTTTTATTCATTTCTTTTATTCCTCCAGTCCAGTCCTGAATCTCAACTAAATCATCATTGCAGATATTGAAGTCTAACAGATTGAAATTCAATACTTTTGAAACGATTTGATTTCAGTGATACCCAACCATTTTGATGTATGTATAAAATTTAGCCAATCAAATTAACTTTTAACTTCTAACAGTTGATATTAGAAAATTTTAACACTCAATTTTGGAAGAATTTTTTGATGGTTTTTACCCCTGGGCTTATGCAGCATATCTAACATTTCTTAGAAAGCAAGCGTGGGTGACGAAAAAGGGGGAATTTTTGGATAAATATCAGGAAATTGTGTAAATATGAGTTTACTGATTATTATGATTGTACAGCATTGAAATTTAATAATTGTATCAATTAGTGAGCCGTTAACCCAATTAATTTCACCTTCTCAAAAACACTGTTTTAATGCTGATAACAAAACAACCTTTTTGATGATTTTTTATTTAAGTGTTGTGTGGATTCACAAAATGTACCATTCAAATTATGTCTTTGCGAACAAAGTTGAGTTATGAAAAATATTACGAAAAAAATATTCAAAATCTTATACCTCCTGGATACCGTCAAACGGGGCATCATGTAACAGCAGGGTTAGATGCAACATTTGTATACCACAACACTTATTCAATTTTCATTTAAAAAAAATCCAATAAAGTTAACGTTTTATGATACCAAATTGATGATGGCATAGTTCCCATAGCACATGGTGTTCTCACATTATGTTTTATGATTCCAGCTAGTAGAATTTTTGTAGTGCCGTAAACTGGGGGAACTTTGATCACCGGGGTAACATTGATCAACATGAAATTTTTGCAGATAATCATGATTAACTAGGTAAAAATTTAAAATATCTGAAAACTGTTCAATACTTTTGAAAGCCTATAAATTGAGTTACAAATAAGCTAAATATGATTTTCAATAGAAGATTTTTGGTAGTACTTAAAATATAATTTTGAAATCTTAAAATATCTGGTTTTTCAAAGGCTCACAAACAAACATCTTTCCTGATGAAATGATATCATTTAGAAGCAAATGGGTGGTTTTATGTGAAAGTTCAACATTTTTCTTTGTTTAGGTTTGGTTTAAGTGTTATATTATGGTCATTTGATGATAATTTCTGGATATTGAAAAAAATACGGTGATTTTCCATAAGACAGCCCGTATAGTAAAAATGACTAAAACCCTATAAAATGGTTCAATTTGAGGAAAAAAAGAACATCAGAACAGTGTGACGGCTTAGGGAAATCTATGAAGGCGAAATTTAATTTATTTTTTTGCAAAAAAAAAATGTTTAAATTTTTACCCCTAGATGTATGTGTAGAGAATATAGATGATAAGAAAGAATAAAGAAAAATATAATGCAAAATTTAATAACGAAAATTAGAAAAATAATGAAAGTGTAGAGAATATTGATTGTAAGGAAGAATAAAGAAAAATATAATGGAGGATTTAATCACAAAAATTAGAAAAAGAATAATGAATGAAAAAATGTAATGGAACTGTTGTATAATTATTTAGAGTGTCTAATAGTTTAGAATCCATCTACTATGTTAGAATCCATTTCTAAAGAGAGAACTGATAGAGCAGCAAAATGGTGAGAAAGCTTGAGGAGATTTGTTGAGTACTAGTAGTGAGTAGTTTATCTGAGAGAGAGACGGTAAAATGGACTGGGAGGAAACAGGCAGTTAGAAAAGCGTTGTTAAGAAGCACAGACACGTTTTCTTAAATCGCGTTAATTTAAGGAAAAATTGTGCATGTTCGAAGGATGGAAAGAAGCCAGTGAAAGGTTTGAGAACCACCAGTCACGACAGTATGCAGCAGTATTGTCCATATTTTGATTATAAATGTTTTGAAAAAAAACGTTGAAAAAATCAGTTAAGTTCTAACAAATGTATATAATGTTTATGCCTTCTGTGCTAAATGGCACCATAACAATAATTTTGAAGATTTTTAGTTACGTTAAACCATAGTGATAAAAGTTACCCCGAAACTCGAAATCTGGTTTTGTAACAAACATTTACTTATAACCACCAATGTCGTTAGAATTCACTGCAATCAATGAGCATATTTTATACTCCTCACCTCAGTAAGTGTTTTAAAACTTTTAAGTATTACGATAAAGCAATTCCATCCATAATATTCAAAAATGAACGAAAAAAGTGATCAAAGTTCCCGGTTTACGGTAATTTTTACCAAATGTATGCAGCTTTTTATTTCAAAAACATTTTTGACAGAAAAATGTAAAATTTAATTTTTCATTGTAAACAATGTATGTTACCCCTTTTTCTTAGTAGAGTAAAAATCGCATGTTTTTCTAAATTTGAAAATAACCAAAATGTACAAGCGTTATGCATGATTATCTGTGAACATTAATGTTAGTAGCGCCAACTTGAGCCCCTCGGCTTGATCGACTTGGTTGGAACTACATCGACGATCAACTCTTGATGACATTGACGGATAGCCGTCAGTTGAAGAACCGAGCAGAGTGGCGTGATAAAGGTTGATGAGGCGGTAGGAGATAAAAAGCGTGCGTGAAATAATTTATAAATTTAAGAAAGTTTCTCTATTATTGTTGGAAAATAGTAATCGAACTAATATTTTCGGAACGGTAAGATTAAAATTGATATTTTGTACGATAAGCATAGCATAGCATAGCATAGCATAGGGTGACTACACACATCTTGCATTGGCTGATACACGAGGTACAACTGATAATCAAGAGCAACGCAAGATGCCAAAATGAGTATCTGGATTCAATATTCATTCCAAGTGCTGCTCTTGAAGATCAGTGTGGTACCATGATGCACACCGTGACAAGTCAATGTAATCATAGAAGGGATTATCTGAAACAGCAAAAATAACTCTTTAGGTGCAGAGAACTCATACGACCCATATAAAATTGATATTTTGTACGATAAATGAGAAAATACGAACTATTTACTTTGTAGTCAAGTTTACAAATATTGTAAAACGTGGAAATTGAATTTATACATAGTAGGCCGATAGTTTTTATCTGGTAAGATTGTTATCACAACGTATAGATAATGCATTTAATAACTAATTTCGTGATGCTAAACAGATTCCGACAAGTATTTGGACACTGTTAGCAGAGATTTGTCACATCTCTTGTTCATAATTTTTCTGGAATTAACTAAAATTAATAATTTTAGTAGATTTTTTTACCATCGAAAAAAAGAACTAAAGATCCAGAAATATTGCTCTTTGTGAGCTAGCATCCCTAATAATTGAGTTTTGAGAAGCCATTGAAGTTGAAAAGTGTTGCAGTTGAAGGTAGTTCGAAACCTGTTCTCATTTATTTAACATTCGAATGGTTTAGCAATGTTACAAAAACTGATTAGATATGTGCGTTTGTTTTTTCATGTTATTTTCCAATTTTGATTTTCATATAAATCTTCTTCTATTCACCGATACTACTTTTAGCCCGACTTGGAACTGCCTTATCGACTAGCTTCTATAGTGGTCGTGTTACAGAAACTATATGACCAACGTTTCCGTTTATACTACTTAGAGCAAGTTCATTGGTGTTGGGAAAAAGTGGTAGAAATTTTGACACTTACGACACATTTTGAAAATTTTCCCATGCAAAAACATTTTCAAGATCTGTGGCCTTCTAGTTTTTTACAACACGTGTTGTATTTTCGCATGCTGTGATGCAAAAATAGCAATATTTCTATCACATACGGCTGAAATAGAAACAGTGTTGCAAAAAAAAAAAATACAACGCCCCACGATCTTGAAAACATATTTGCATGGTGAAATTTTCAAAATGTCAAAATTTCGACCACTTTTTTCCAACACCAGTGAACTTGCTCTTAGAGTTAACAATCTTGTATACTCCGTAGAGATATTTTGCATTCTTTTATACTCCGTAGAGTTTCACAATTCTATTTTTTGTTTCTTCGTGTGCTACATTTTTTCGGTATGTTTGTTCACTTTAACGCCCTTGGACTTACAAAATTTCCTTAACCTAGTTGGAGGCGGCGGGATTCGATCCCCGATCCTCTGATTACAAGTCAAACACGCTAGCCATTAGTCTATATGTCCGCCACCATATCAATTTTGTCTACTGTAAAAGCTATGAAAAGTGTGTAATATTATTTTTATAATTAACTACAGGAGGATCTTTACGAGCTTATGCTTCTAAAACCCCTAGAACTCGGATTCCCCCCTCAGCCCTGCAACGAATTTTCGCTCATCAACGAAAATTTCATTGTTCGGCTTCTTTTCTAATAACTTCGATTAATCAAAGCGTGAAATTACCGCGGCAGAAGCAGAAAACCACTCGACCTTGCCCAGAACAAAACAGGCAGACACATTGTTCTTTACAAGCTAGTAAATGATACGCGCGTTTTATTTTTTATTTTTTGCTCAATTTCTTCTATCTTTCATTCCTTCTCGAGGGAAACCCCGTTCAGGTGCTTATTTTTTTTTGGTTGAGGGGGGATTTCATTCAATAGATTTCTTAGTGGTGTACCGCAAAGCTCACCTGTTTACTCAAACCGGAGGATACAGTTATTTTAATAGTTTTCTATGCCACCACTCCCCGTTTCTATGAGGACGATGATGATGATGATGATCTGAGTGATCACATCTTGTCAAGTGTGTGTTGAAAGCTTTCTTTCCTACCGTTTTAGGAATAAGTATGCAAGCGACCAATATCTATAGGCAATTCTGGACATGTACTGCTGAGCCCTCACATGCAAGGGCATCTAATATGATTTGGAGCCAGCCAGGCCAGGAGACTGACATGATGGGGCGGCCTGTCTTCATCTTGCTTCAATATCTCAAAGATGCCAACGCACGATAGCGACGCGACTGGATAAGCAACCGCAAGACATTAGACTTAGAGGGCTGTTCTAATCAATTTTAACCACATTTCTTGACTGGCAGGAAGGAAAGATTTTCAAACACGTTTTACCCGTTCTAATGATGCTGTCTATCTATCTTCTAACTACATACTCTCATTCATGTTACCTTGCAAGGATTGGTATTTAGTTCAGAAAATGACGTTTACTTCTAACTTGATTGCTGGATGTTGGAACAAGTTATTTTAACTGTATTATGTAATGCATTTGGAACTTTGAATCTAAACCTAGAGTATGATCTATCATGCAAAGGATAATTCCAATTTTAAACAATTAATATACATATTAACATAGAACAAGCATTTGGAATTTGAAATTTACCCCCTAAAGTTTATTTTTTATATGACAAACAAAACTTTTAAAAAATTGCATAAGCATAAGGGCTAAAGAACTTAATTTTCAGCACTGTATCGAATATAATTTTTCCAATTTTCTTAACTTATAAGGATAAAAAAATTGTCGATTTTCCCCAACAACGAAATCATCTTTTCTTTCTAACTAAAATAATTTTGTATTTGCACTCTGAAATCTGAATCTGAAATCTGAATCTGAAATCTGAATCTGAAATCTGAATCTGAAATCTGAATCTGAAATCTGAATCTGAAATCTGAATCTGAAATCTGAATCTGAAATCTGAATCTGAAATCTGAATCTGAAATCTGAATCTGAAATCTGAATCTGAAATCTGAATCTGAAATCTGAATCTGAAATCTGAATCTGAAATCTGAATCTGAAATCTGAATCTGAAATCTGAATCTGAAATCTGAATCTGAAATCTGAATCTGAAATCTGAATCTGAAATCTGAATCTGAAATCTGAATCTGAAATCTGAATCTGAAATCTGAATCTGAAATCTGAATCTGAAATCTGAATCTGAAATCTGAATCTGAAATCTGAATCTGAAATCTGAATCTGAAATCTGAATCTGAAATCTGAATCTGAAATCTGAATCTGAAATCTGAATCTGAAATCTGAATCTGAAATCTGAATCTGAAATCTGAATCTGAAATCTGAATCTGAAATCTGAATCTGAAGTCTGAATCTGAAATCTGAAATTGAAATCTGAATCTGAAATCTGAATCTGAAATCTGAATCTGAAATCTGAAATCTGAATCTGAAATCTGAATCTGAAATCTGAATCTGAAATCTGAATCTGAAATCTGAATCTGAAATCTGAATCTGAAATCTGAATCTGAAATCTGAATCTGAAATCTGAATCTGAAATCTGAATCTGAAATCTGAATCTGAAATCTGAATCTGAAATCTGAATCTGAAATCTGAATCTGAAATCTGAATCTGAAATCTGAATCTGAAATCTGAATCTGAAATCTGAATCTGAAATCTGAATCTGAAATCTGAATCTAAAATCTGAATCTGAAATCTGAATCTGAAATCTGAATCTGAAATCTGAATCTGAAATCTGAATCTGAAATCTGAATCTGAAATCTGAATCTGAAATCTGAATCTGAAATCTGAATCTGAAATCTGAATCTGAAATCTGAATCTGAAATCTGAATCTGAAATCTGAATCTGAAATCTGAATCTGAAATCTGAATCTGAAATCTGAATCTGAAATCTGAATCTGAAATCTGAATCTGAAATCTGAATCTGAAATCTGAATCTGAAATCTGAATCTGAAATCTGAATCTGAAATCTGAATCTGAAATCTGAATCTAAAATCTGAATCTGAAATCTGAATCTGAAATCTGAATCTGAAATCTGAATCTGAAATCTGAATCTGAAATCTGAATCTGAAATCTGAATCTGAAATCTGAATCTGAAATCTGAATCTGAAATCTGAATCTGAAATCTGAATCTGAAATCTGAATCTGAAATCTGAATCTGAAATCTGAATCTGAAATCTGAATCTGAAATCTGAATCTGAAATCTGAATCTGAAATCTGAATCTGAAATCTGAGTCTGAAATCTGAATCTGAAATCTGAATCTGAAATCTGAATCTGAAATCTGAATCTGAAATCTGAAATCTGAATCTGAAATCTGAATCTGAAATCTGAATCTGAAATCTGAATCTGAAATCTGAATCTGAAATCTGAATCTGAAATCTGAATCTGAAATCTGAATCTGAAATCTGAATCTGAAATCTGAATCTGAAATCTGAATTTGAAATCTGAATCTGAAATCTGAATCTGAAATCTGAATCTGAAATCTGAATCTGAAATCTGAATCTGAAATCTGAATCTGAAATCTGAATCTGAAATCTGAATCTGAAATCTGAATCTGAAATCTGAATCTGAAATCTGAATCTGAAATCTGAATCTGAAATCTGAATCTGAAATCTGAATCTGAAATCTGAATCTGAAATCTGAATCTGAAATCTGAATCTGAAATCTGAATCTGAAATCTGAATCTGAAATCTGAATCTGAAATCTGAATCTGAAATCTGAATCTGAAATCTGAATCTGAAATCTGAATCTGAAATCTGAATCTGAAATCTGAATCTGAAATCTGAATCTGAAATCTGAATCTGAAATCTGAATCTGAAATCTGAATCTGAAATCTGAATCTGAAATCTGAATCTGAAATCTGAATCTGAAATCTGAATCTGAAATCTGAATCTGAAATCTGAATCTGAAATCTGAATCTGAAATCTGAATCTGAAATCTGAATCTGAAATCTGAATCTGAAATCTGAATCTGAAATCTGAATCTGAAATCTGAATCTGAAATCTGAATCTGAAATCTGAATCTGAAATCTGAATCTGAAATCTGAATCTGAAATCTGAATCTGAAATCTGAATCTGAAATCTGAATCTGAAATCTGAATCTGAAATCTGAATCTGAAATCTGAATCTGAAATCTGAATCTGAAATCTGAAACTGAAATCTAAATCTGAAATCTAAATCTGAAATCTGAATCTGAATCTGAAATCTGAATCTGAAATCTGAAATCTGAATCTGAAATCTGAATCTGAAATCTGAATCTGAAATCTGAATCTGAAATCTGAATCTGAAATCTGAATCTTAAATCAGAATCTGAAATCTGAATCTGAAATCTGAATCTGAAATCTGAATCTGAAATCTGAATCTGAAATCTGAATCTGAAATCTGAATCTGAAATCTGAATCTGAAATCTGAATCTGAAATCTGAATCTGAAATCTGAATCTGAAATCTGAATCTGAAATCTGAATCTGAAATCTGAATCTGAAATCTGAATCTGAAATCTGAATCTGAAATCTGAATCTGAAATCTGAATCTGAAATCTGAATCTGAAATCTGAATCTGAAATCTGAATCTGAAATCTGAATCTGAAATCTGAATCTGAAATCTGAATCTGAAATCTGAAACTGAAATCTAAATCTGAAATCTAAATCTGAAATCTGAATCTGAAATCTGAATCTGAAATCTGAATCTGAAATCTGAATCTGAAATCTGAATCTGAAATCTGAATCTGAAATCTGAATCTGAAATCTGAATCTGAAATCTGAATCTGAAATCTGAATCTGAAATCTGAATCTGAAATCTGAATCTGAAATCTGAATCTGAAATCTGAATCTGAAATCTGAATCTGAAATCTGAATCTTAAATCAGAATCTGAAATCTGAATCTGAAATCTGAATCTCAAATCTGAATCTGAAATCTGAATCTGAAATCTGAATCTGAAATCTGAATCTGAAATCTGAATCTGAAATCTGAATCTGAAATCTGAATCTGAAATCTGAATCTGAAATCTGAATCTGAAATCTGAATCTGAAATCTGAATCTGAAATCTGAATCTGAAATCTGAATCTGAAATCTGAATCTGAAATCTGAATCTGAAATCTGAATCTGAAATCTGAATCTGAAATCTGAATCTGAAATCTGAATCTGAAATCTGAATCTGAAATCTGAATCTGAAATCTGAATCTGAAATCTGAATCTGAAATCTGAATCTGAAATCTGAATCTGAAATCTGAATCTGAAATCTGAATCTGAAATCTGAATCTGAAATCTGAATCTGAAATCTGAATCTGAAATCTGAATCTGAAATCTGAATCTGAAATCTGAATCTGAAATCTGAATCTGAAATCTGAATCTGAATCTGAAATCTGAATCTGAAATCTGAATCTGAAATCTGAATCTGAAATCTGAATCTGAAATCTGAATCTGAAATCTGAATCTGAAATCTGAATCTGAAATCTGAATCTGAAATCTGAAATCTGAATCTGAAATCTGAATCTGAAATCTGAATCTGAAATCTGAATCTGAAATCGGATCTCTGAACCTGAATGATTTTGAATGTTAACAAATTCTGAGTACTTAGACTTGAAATCTAATATAATTTTATATCAGTTCGATTGTTGCATGCATTTTTAAAATGTTTGCAAAATCGTGTTTCGAATCTTTTTAAAAGTTGTTTCCTTCAAATAGCTCCTATTTTGGTTCCGGAATTATCGAACTTTTGTCCGAGTCGAAAAAAAGTTAAAAGTGGAATCTCGTAATACGCTAAACTTGTCAAGGTAAATCCATCATCCCACACACAACCATCGACATATTCGCTGAGACAAACATTACAAATCCATCGCCTTGCTTTCGGATGTCAATCTTCCGACATCAGCAAATGACTTTACTTCTAAATAACTAGAAGCGAGTCAAAGTGCGGCACGAAAAAAGGAGAAAAAAGTGAACGTGTGCCAGGCAAAGGTGGCGCCACCCACGCACTCACTCACTTATTCGCTCACTCACTCGATCGCTAATAGCCATTTGGAGCAGAGCAGCTCTTGCTCTGGTGATTATTTTTCGCCGGGTGCGTTGGCAGACTCGAACTGGCAATTCGTCGATCGTCATCGAGGGCGATCATTCGCTTGGTGGAGTAAGGAGATGTATTTATTAGGTTAGGTAATCTGTACGCCAGCTGTTGTTCGGTCGATCGGCTGATTGGATGGTTGCGATTTGATTTGATTCGACTGGTGAGAATTTAACAACTGAGTGGCACACTTCATGATGCGACCCGTAAATGGCTCGGTCCTAATTGAGCGCAATGAGTTAGCTCATACATGAACTCTGGGGCGACCTTTGTAGGGAGGGGGTTTCGCAACTTAACGAAATGACGCCAGGAATTATACCAACTGCATCTAGAGACACGATTAAAAGAATAATAATCAAGTTGAAGAAAAAATTTCCAAGAAAGTTATTTCTAAATCTGATCTTTGATCGCCAAGAGCGTTTCAGGGTAATAAAAACTCTGCACGGAGGCTTCCGCTAGATTGACAGTTATGGTATGTTGTTGTGAGGAGGAATAATTTTGCCATATCATAGATTTCCAGCTTGACTTCGGTCTTTGGGGCGGTTTTATTAATGCAATTTTTATTCATCTGCTTAGCATACACTCGAATCGGGTTGTAAATTGGGATTCGCCGTTCGGGAGGTTTTTCTAAGCTCATAAACCCCAGAACGGAATAAATTAGATCCCATGGGAGAAATTGGCCGCGATCCCTGCAGAACAGTCCACCGCCAGTATAGAAAAATAACCATAAAATCGGGATACCTTACGGGGTGCCAGCAATTTGCATAATTTGGCAGCTTAGGTTTTCTGCCGGAAAGTTTGGTCAACTGTTTTTTCCGTTTAGAGACGTTGTGCTGAAACGAGATCAAATGGTGTGGGTTCAACAGAAAAGATTTGGCAAAGTTAATTGTACATTTATGGCGAGCAGCAGAATAAATAAGTTGATTCAATATTTTGGTAGCTCGGTTTACAGGGCAAGCATGTTTGTTTAGTTGATAGAATTGAGGTTGTGGATTAGTTAAAGCTCTATTCGAGTTTATAACCTGTTTTTATGGCGGACTCAATAAGCTTCGGTTGCAAAAACTTATAAATAACTTACGACTTCTTTCGTATCATTCATCTTTTTATTCTAATTGTGCACCCTTGAGCTGAAAACAATTGCGAGAGTCCCAAAATATCTCTTGAGATTGATCAAAAACTCACATTCTTAAAATAATAGTTTAGGCCAGAAAAAAAAACATTCTAAACAAATCTGCCACGAGGATCCCACCAAACGAAATGCGACAACTGTTGATCAATTGTATGTGAGACCCTCAGAGCCAAAGTAGTATATTCGAAAAAAAAATTAAACACTTTGATTTGTGAAACAAAAAATTAATGCATGAATGAAAATTGATTAAAGCATGAACCATCCAAAATCTGGACGCACTGTTTATTATACCATAGCGCTCCTAGTTGTCGGATCTGGAATGTTTTGACAGTACTTTTTTCGGAATATCGGAATATCATATCCAATAAAGTTACACGTAATGGAAGCCGCAATGCGAGAATTAATTTTAAACACCCACGTTCAAAACCCGACGTGGACTGGTTTAAAAATCGTGAAATCTGATTTTGGGTGGCTTCCTGGAAAAAATTTTTACAAAGCCACTGGTCGGGGTGATGTCCCCGCCAAGTTCAAATTCGTTTTTGCCGATAAGTTGGCAAGAATGTGTTATATCTGGCAAGGTATTTGCAGCTGCGGACGAAAAACCCCGGTTTTTGTGAAAAACAGGACCATGGACTCCGAAATGTATACCAGTCAAGCGAAACGAAAAATAAAAAAATGACTAATAAGAATCAATGGATTGAAAATCCGATCAAAATAATACAATTTTCGGCTTACATCTGCTGTATCATTCGATATTTTAGGCTAAATTTGGTTTTTATGTAGCCTTATAGTTCAAGCTTTTCCTTTGAAAACTTTAACTACATAATTTAAACTCTGTATCAGAATTAATTTCGAGAAAAGTTCGAAATTCAAATTCAAATTCCTCCAAAAAAAAGTGGTTTTCGCGATGCGCTTGATAGGAGTGTCTCTATCACGGACATCTCTTTGGTATAACACAGCAGGGCGCGCCCAGGAAAGGCATTCTTATAACAGTTCTAAAATTATATTAGTAATGGAAAATCCTAGTTCAACGATGAGTGGCAAGCTGCGTTCCAGCAAGATGTCCAGCAAACAGCCGGTTTCTAGCCTTTCGGGTCCCAGCCGTCCGGGTTCCAGCCAGCCGAGGTCCAGCAAGCCGATGAAATCGATGGCATCCCGCAAGCTGTTCGAGAGGGAGCTTTTCGGAGATACCGACGACATGGACGTTGAAGACAACCCTGGATACGACATTGGCGTAGACGGTGGCAAGGATAATGTTCCTGTGAGGGAAAGTATTTTGGGCAAAAGTGTGACAAGGCAATGAAGAAACGATTGAGAATTTTTGAAAAAAAGAGAGAAGTGAAAAAAAAAATACGAAAGAATAGTTGAAACTGCATTGCACGGTGCATGCATAGTGAAAAAAAAAATCTGAAAACAATTTTTTTTATAAATCAGTAGGGGAGAATGAGGATACTTGATCCCTGGGGATACTTGATTGAGTTGAGAGTTTTCCATTGCTTTGAAAATATGGCATTATGAAGTTCATTTTTTTTATATTTTTTTTCATAATTTTCCCATGTAAGAAACATTTTATAGTGAAGTGAAAGTGAAGAAGATCTTCAAGTTACATTTTGTGAAATGTTTCAAACAAAGTTCAATTACTCAAACAATTATTTTGTTAAAATTTTTTTAACAGCAAGCATTGTTATTTTGCTCATTTTGGCACATTTCTCTAGAACATTTTATCTTTGTAAGACATTCCAGTTTCGAGATATAGCTAAGGAATCAAGTATCCACAGGGATCAAGTATCCTCACTCTCCCCTATGTGTTACATAACGATTGACATAATAATGGCTTAATTTTCAAAGAAGGCTGCCTTCAAATTCGACCTCTTTTCCTGCATAGCACTTTTAAAGGTCCTAGGAAGTTTTGTTGGATCAGGAATCCTGCCAAATTCCTTCAATTTCCATTCATGCATTTAAAAGTTACTCGCATTACAAAGGGTTTGCATTTTTTTCAAATTCACTCTTAAGTGGAAAAAATATCGATTTTGAGTTAACAATGCAAAACGGTTCATTCTAACTATGTTTAGTGATTTTTTCAGTTTTTGTTTGTTTTCCCAAGCAGACTTTCATGGCAAAATTATCACACCTTGAGAGCCAAATTTGCTCTCATTTTGCTTGACATACTCAGCAAAAATCAAATTTTTAAACTTGGTGACCAAAATGATGCTCAATTCAGCCTAAACTGAGACCCTAACTACACCTCAGTTTTTGAGAGCATGGAGAGCACAATAATGCTTATTCAAGGCATAACCGAATTATCAGTGATGGTAAAATTCGGCATTATTATGCTTTCATAACATTAAGATAACGAGAGCAAAACGTTTGATTTTGATTTGATCCGATTTAGAACTAAATGAAATAGAGCACCGATCTCGTATTAAGCTTTCTTTCCAGCGATTAACTACACCGTGTCATTATCCCCTAAGAAGGAAGCTTTTTTTAATCGCAACCAATTTAAGCTTGAAAACACTCGAGCGAATATTTACGGATAAATTAGAGTAAATCTGCCACTTCCTAAGCACGGTAAAAAATCAAGTACCAGGGCCGTAGGAAGAACCGACTCATGGGGAGGGAGGTTTGGTGACTGATTTTTACCTATGATTTTTTGCCCAACAATGCACGGTTACAAAAAATTGTAGACAAATTATTTTTGTAACTAATCATCATAATGATAATCATATAATTTTTAAGTACTTTATTATTAAAAGTTTTCGAAAAAAATCGTAGCTTTAATAAATTGGCCCTACCCCTAAAAGCTAAATACATTTTCATCGATGATTAAAATCTTTCAATTTGTTTAAGAATCTGGTAGAACAAACTTAGTCGATTTGGGCATAAAATAAGCTTTTTTCAGGAGAGTCTTCAATTTCTTTTAAAAAAAACTTATTCTTTTCTTAAATCAAAGAAGCCTAATCTACCAAACTATTTTGCAAATTTAAAGATTTGAGCTTATGAAAAAAAAACAAATTCTCAGAAAATCATCTGATCAAACTTGAACCAAATTAAAGATTTTAGTATGAAATTTGGCTGCTATAAAAACTGCTATTTTAACTTATTTCGGATCAAATACGAAATTTCTTGTTTTTTCACTTGCCGCTAGAATGTTCCATTAAAAAGCATAATTCATGTGTTATGAATCTAGTAATGAAACCTCACTCTACAAAATTTTACACAACACTTCTCGATACTCAACTATCTATAGGAAATTAGCAGAAATTTGGCCATTGGTTTTTGAAGCACAAAATGCCGTATTTTTGTGTCTTTGGTGTTAAACAATAAACTGTGAAAATAAAGAATTTTGTGCAGATTTTTAAGATGAAAATGTTTCTTCAACAGCAAATATTTTTCATGAAGAATCATTTCCATTATGAAAATCCAGTGGATGAATTATTGAAATAAAATTTGGGTTTTTTTCGGATAAAACAAAAAACTCAAGTTCTACCTTTTATTTGTGATTTTTCGCTGAATTGTGTTTACAAACCAATTTTGTTTAAATTGAATTGACAAGCAATTTTATCACAAAAAGGACCGAAAATATCTATGACGAGAAATTCGGCACTCTATATTTCAGAAACCTCTGGACTAAATTTTACAAATTAAGCATTTTTAAAGTACGGCAAATATTGTGCTCAATTTTATGGAATAAAGTTTAACACTTACGTTCAGCACACTGATGGCAGGCTAAAAAACGAGATATCTTGTATTTGGTCTGCAATGTGTTAAGTTCATGATCTCTCGAATTTATCAATTTATGTTGATTTTAATATATATTAATTTACAAGCTTTAACTTTTTCTGAATTTTGAATCTGTATTTTGAATCTGTATTTTGAATCTGAACTCTGAACCTAAATTCAAAACTTGCGCTTTGAATCTGTAGCCAAATTTCCATACGATTTCGGAAATGTAGAAAAAATACGATTTCCGAATCTTATTCCAGATCAGAATTTTATGAGCCAAGTTTGAGAGCCCTCATTCATGAATCTATTGATTAAATTCTTTAGTTCAGGGTTAATCTAAATTCACTGTTTAAATTATTTATTTTTAATCTGTATTGTGAATCAGAATTAAAATATGAATATACAAAGATCTGAACCTGACTTATCAATTTTGGATTGCCATTTCGAAGCTTATTTTTTTTTAATTTTGTGTTAGAATTAAGTTTAAGAACTCGATCTCGATAATCTCGAAAAAAAACATTCAAATTTGATATGAAATGCCAAACCAAATCTGAACCAGGATTTCAAAGAAGCTTTTCAATTCTAATTTCTTCTGATTATTCGAAATTCTGAAATTAACCAATTTTGAGTAAAATCGATGATCAATCCAAGCAATGTTTCAGATTTTGCTTCAATATTCTGGATTATGAGATACATCGCTTTGAAAACAAATTAATTCTACAATTATGAGATAAATCTAAAGATATCATTACAATTATTTTGACACTGCCAATATGTCTTCGTGTACTTGATATTAAAGATTTGAACTCTTTAAAGAACTTTGTCGAAAACTGCAAAATGATTGGACATATTCTTTGAGAAATATCTTAGATTCAATTTGGATTAAAATTTTGTCAAAATTCCCGTATTTTGCAGAATTGGGAAAAATAAACAATAAGAAAACTTCTAAAAAAAATTCTCAGAATTCGAAATGACTCGTAGTCTTGGGGAAAGTCGATCTTTGAATTAAAACCTTTAATTTACAAATCTTTATAGTCTCTTACGTATTTGAAAGATTTTCTGTATAGGACCTAAAGCTTTATTTTTTAAAGTGTAAGTCAGTTAACTTTGTAAACATTTTCCAAGAAAAAAAGCGGGACATTTTGAGGAAAAAGCGGGACGGCGGGACATTCAACAAAAAAGCGGGACATGTCCCGCTTTTGTGGGACGGATGGCAACCCTTAGTTAAATTGAAATTATTGCGTTTCCGCTATAATAGCACAAAAACCAGTGAGCAGATTGGAATGCCTTTTGATCCTACCTTAGAGCTTTTGCTTTTCTTTTTTTATGTACCTATTAGCCATGCGCGGATCTACGGGGGGAGTGATGGGGGTGATCACCCCCCCCCCCCCCCAGGCGGAAAAAATTAATCATCATGGTCACAAATTTTTCAACTTAATTTAGATGAAATATAACTTTTTCATGTGTCAAAATATCTTAACATATAAATTACCATTTTTACGCGTGCATAAGAATTCAATAGATGCTTAAGAATATGCTTGAATTGATGCGTATGCGTATGCGCATGTATAACTTCGTGTAAGCTTTGGGCTTATTTCCAGATGTAGCAACCGAAAATCGGATCGTTCAAACTTTGCATACATCTGGATCTGCTACCGTTAGTCTCCGCTTTCAGGAACATGCATGCCACCGAAGATTATAAGAGGAACCATAAAAGCATCGAAATGTTTTCAAGTTCTACTAGCAAATCTGACCTCCAGATCAGACGTTCGCATCTGCTGCGGACCCATTAGTTTATGAAATAGATAAGGTTTCTTATAAGACTTAAAACTTACTTTTAAAGGCTCATCCTAAACCTTGCTCAACTATTGATGATATCACAAAGTCTTATATTTTAATTAGACACTGGATACCTCCACCACAATTTTCGTTTCCATACTTAGAGCATTAGAAAATCGAAGTGCTGAAAAAATACGATACGCAAGTGCAATGCACTTAAAAACATTCAAAAGTTGACTAGTTTTCAAACTTTGCAAGGTTATTTTTGTAAAGTCTGTCCGCTCTTTTTAGTCAACCTCGCTGATGCAGTTAATAAAACTGTGCAATTGTTAAATCTTTTTACTAAGCCACTGACTTGTTTTTCAAAACTCACAGCAAAAAAAAAACGGAGTTAGTATTCGATAAGATATAAAGAGACGAATCTATTCAGCAAACCTTTTTAAAAAAATTAAATATAATGATTTGCAATTTATAATTTATTTATCTAGATACTTGCTTATTTGTGTTATAAATGTTTATTTGTTTTAGATTGTTTTTCAATTCACGACTTTAAATTGATATTTTAATGGAATTTCAAAAGAAAATGTGTAAAATTATTGAAAAAACACATTGACGGGTTTCAATGAGTAATGAAACGGTTAAGAATTGGAACTCAAAAGAGAAAATATATCGATTAAATATAATTGAAACTTGTGTAAATGGCTTTTTGACCCAAATGTTGTAATAGTTTCAAAATAATAAGACGTAGGAGTTACAACTATAAAACCAGAGACTCATTAAGTAAGTTGAAAACATACCAACAGATTTATTTTTGACTAAAAATAAACAATGTATGATTTTCAAAATTAAATTTCTTATGGATTTCTCATCTGATCAAAATAAACAAATGGTCATTCCATATCCCCAACTAGATAAATAAACGTAAATTCAACTTCATATCAGTGAAAAAAAAACATTTGTTTGTGTTTTTCCTAAGACTAAGCCAGCCACAAACAGATGTACAGAATTCTTTGAACATTTTTTTTTAAATTGTTTTTAACATTATTGAATTCTTTTCATCTTTTTCATCAACATTTTTCCGGCCTCAGTTTTTATTATTCACAATCACTCAATAAATGTAGGCCATATTTTTTGGAAATTTACTAAATCACCCCCCCTAAGAGCAATCTCTAGATCCGCGCCTGCTATTAGCACAGTACCTACTCGAAATTTGGTTTTCAACAGGCTGGATAAAGGTTTGAAATCAAATTCTCTATCTCAATTTAAAAATAGAATGAATTTTTAAGTTCTTTCATTCTAAGACAAAAATAAAAAAAAACTTAAATCAATATATAATCGTCGAAATTTCCAGTAAGTACACCATTCCCCATTCGTGTAATTTTATGTGATAGATAATATTTTAACGTTCCGTATTGTAAGCGTTGCTAGTCAGTCGAAGGATTTCGCAGTGATCTTGATGTTGATTGAATTAAATAATGTTGCAGTGTTGTCCGTGGGGGTTAAGAGTTTCTCCTTGGTGAAGCAGTTCACCAAGCCACCCTAACAAGGCGAACGACCTTTCAAAAAGAGTTGTTCTACAACATACCACCAGAGGGCAACAAGAAGATGTGAGCCGTAAACGCAGAGCGAAGAAGCGAATCGGCGAAATCGGCGGCTAAGCGAAGCGAAAAAGAACGCGGGACGAGGGCAACGAACGGCTTGGAGTTCAAGGCCGGTCAATCAGGAAATTTCCGGTCATTGGTCAAGTTCGCGAGCGACATCTGAACGCTGATTAAAGTGTGTACATCAGCTTTAATTTTAACCAAACTTATGTTCTAGAATCCTAAAACCATCGTATCTAAAAGTGAGATATAGTGAACGATTGGTAGGACAAAACCAAACCAACACTCAACGTAGAACGTTAACCGATTGAGCGTCAGGTAACTAACCTTTCGCCATTTTGTCGTTGTCCATAATCGGCCCCTAATTTGTGCCTGAATACCACAGGACCCCGCTGCTTTGGGTTAAGAAAGCCACTCGTTTTTACCGGTGTGAAACCAACCCTACGTCACCACATAGTGACTCGGTACCTGGTTCAGCACCCAAGGTGGGACCGGGTACAACCGTCACGACCCTGCCGATCTTCAAGTTATCGACTAGGAACCCGGGCTCGACGACACAGGAGAAGAGGAAGTAGCCGCAACTAGATAGCCAGGTTAGATAAGTTAAGAAAATGGTGGGTGAATAAACTGCAACCTTAAATAAACGGTACCATTATTGTAACTGAGGAGTTTTACCTTAGTCTTCCCGAACTTCCCTGCAACATAAGGCTATGATCATTTAGTATCCGGGCAGTTACAAACGTGTGTATTTTAAAAACTATACATCTGATCGAAAAAATTTCTATGGAGGAAATGAAGGCGTTAATATGACATTTAATGTAAAAATATAAAAAAAATTTCAATGATTTTAAGAAACACTCTAACTTTTTCATAAAATCTCTTTTTTTATCTTTGCACACATTTTTCAGTCATGTATTGATTTTTTTTTACCACAGAAGCAAAACCTTTGCAAAATCATGCTATTTTTTACAAACTTACCTGGAAAAAGCAATTGAAATCGTGTTGGAACCTTCGGATTGGGAATTCGGTTTTAACATAATTTGTTTTGTCCTTCAGAACACATCTGTCATAATGCGTAAAAACCGGATGCACAGATTACAATCATTATAACTAGAGATGTACCGAATAGTGGTATTCGGCGAACGGCCGAATATCGAATATTGACCTTTTCAACTATTCGGCCAAACGAATATTCGGTCGAATATTCTATTGAGTTTTTAATGAATAAAACTAAGGCGATTATTCCAATGCTTTCTATTTCTTCTGTATTAATGGCCCTGATGTTTTAAGTCGATTATTTTCAACCAGATGAATTTAAAAATGTCACCAATAATTGAAAAGACACCAGCTGACTAGTCACTTCTAGGGCGTTTATCACCAAAGATATTGCGTTCCTGTAAAATCTGGGATAAAACATGTCGAAACTGGTGCCAAGCTATTTGAGATTGCTTTTCTGATATGAAATTAGATAAATATCGAATTTGAGCAAAATATCTTCAAAATAGTTGTTGAAAAGATAGATGATCATTAACCTTAAGCATACCATACTTTCAACCACACGTATCCACACAGTCAGGCATTCAAGACGATTTTGGAAAAGGGAATAAAAAGGTTAAATTGTATGTAAATTTTCAAATTTTTGAAAATTTGGTATTGAACACAAATTTAATTTTTTTTAAATAGGTATTTGAGATTTCTATTTGATTTAGCAAATAATCTGAATAAACCCGAGAAAAACTCAAGAAATTTGATAATATCTGGACATCCCGGCCAGATTTGACTTATCTTTCCTGGATTTATGGCAAGCCTGAATATATCCAGAAAATCTGGAATGAACTATAATCAAAGTATAAAGCAATATCGTTCAGCATTCTCCTGTACGATCTACAGTGAAAGCGCGGATACTCCTTAGATGTTTTTTTGAAACCATAAGTTTTTTAAGATTATGTAGCCTTTACAATATTACTTTTGGATATTTTATAAATTATCTAAAATTATTTGAAAATTTTCAAGCCTGTAGTAGATATTCGGCCTATTCGGCCGAATACTTAGCTGAACTTTTCGGCGAGCCGAATATTCGGCTTAACGGTTTTTCGGCGGTATTCGGCGCCGAATACTCGGCCGACCGAATATTCGGTACATCTCTAATTGTAACTGATCATTATTAGTTATTTACTTGGTGTCTACTAGTCGGGCAACACTTTTTGCCTGCCGAAAATGGATTTTTTGCATTATTTATGGAGTCTGCATTCAGTTATCCCCTTTAACCATAGACTTTTTACCATATTTAAGATAAAAGGTTGCACTCCGATGGTTGATTTGAACTTCGTGTGGATCCTAGAATGGCTCCTTATACTTCTTAACCATTTGGTCCGAAAAAAAATCAGAAAAAATCAACTCTTCATGAGCTTTCAAGTCAACAATGAAGAATTTTCGAGGCGCAAAATGCGTTAAAGGAGCAAATTTGTGCAAAATTATTTTTACCATGTCTTTTTGCATCGTGAATATCTCAAACACACATTAACTCAAAAATCTATCAAAAATAGGCAAGATAGTCCTTTTCATAATCAACACAACGCTACAAAAGCTTTGCATATCCGAGGTCTATAAACGTAGATATCACCAAAATAAAGTGCCCGGATACTAAATGATCATAGCCTTAGCATATAGAGTGGTAAGCGTACCGACCCTAGGTATTGATAGGGGTTCACTGCATTTCTACCGATTGGCTAACAGCCAGTCTTACAATATGCAGATCACAATCCCATAATTTTAAGAGCCTTTGTGCAGGCAAGTTTTAATCCATGAAGTTCACAATGCGTTATAGCCATGGATTTTCTACACAAAGGCGCTGAAAATTTCCTTTGAAAGCAACAGATAAAAATGTACCTGGGAGATGGAATATTTTTAACACGAATTAGTTTTTGTTTTGGTGAGCTTTTACGGCCTGAGAATTTTCTTCCTTTATCTTTCCATGGAAATCGCAACCGTTGAAAAGGTTCTTTCAAAATTCCATTGCTTTTCATGACATTTGTCACACACAAACTAACTAAATATTTGTATCGGGCAAGTTAAAAACCTATTATCTGAAGAAATAGGAGTTGGTTTTACTTATCTGCAAAAATCTGGCTACCAAGATACTGGAAGCACTCCACTTTCTCAACTTGTTGCCCAGCTACCATGAAATTGGAGGGATTTCCTGTGTTGATCTCCATCGACTTGGTCTTTCCGACATTGACTTTGAGACCTGCTGTCTTGGAACTTCCGGTGAGGTCGTCGAGTTTGCTCTGCACATCCGGTTGTGTTTGGGCGAGCAAAACAATATCGTCAGTGTCAGCCAGGTCATGCTCGTTCAGTTGCTCCATTGATGAAGGATTCCACGGCAATCCTCGGTTCGGTGCACAGTCGATCGATCCAGTCAGAATCTCATCCATTAAGATTAGAAAAAGTTGCGGTGATAAAATACATCCTTGTCTCACTCCAGCAGTTACCGAGATTGGTTCGGACAAGACACCGTCGTGCAAGACCTTGCATGAAAATGCCTCGTATTGTGCTTCGATGAGATGGACTAGTTTCTCTGGGACCCCTCGTCGCCTTAGAGCCGTCCAGATATTTTCATGGTTGAGTCGGGGTTCATGGGGTTCTAGAGGGCTTAAAATGCACTCTTTAAATATATTGAAATGAAAATTCGAATTCTTTTCAGACTATAGAAGTCATGTTAAATGATCTTACAAAATTGAGAAGAAGTTGAGAAATAAAGAAGATACTACCGGGTTAATGAAATGATGTGACTCAACAAAAACTATGTCACAGAGAAAAAAAATTTTGTTAGATTTTCGTATTCGTAGTTTTTGCGTCTTTCAGGCGCACATTTTCGTGTTACACAGATTGCATACTTTCGATTAGTTGACACTCAGAATTTGAGGTTATTTTTAACCAATCATAATTATTTTATTAACTCTAATCGGGGTGCAGTTTCGGGTGGAATTGTTGTAATGATGAGCTTTAACGAAACTCATATTTAAAAAAAATGTATCACAATTGAAATAAGTTAATGTTTTCAATTAAAAAAACAGTGCTACTTTCTTCGTTGTGTCACATCAGGCGCTAAACCTTGTTGCATAAAAAAAAATCATGTGATGTGACGCTACGAAAGAAGATCGCTCATAAAATTACAAATCGAACTAGAATTGAAAATCAAAAACTACAAGTTCTTAGTCAATTCAGTCTAAGCACGGTGCAAATAGAGCAACTTAAAACACCGACAGATTTTCCGTCCAATTTTCAGAATTATTATTTTGAAAAGGAAGTTATTGGTTACCGCAACTGCACGATTGGAAATATCTAAACTAAATTCATAATGTGATTTGAACTATTCATTTTAAGTAAAAAAAGACAGCTCAGATCTTTTTTATTGCTAAATCATGGCATTGCTTGCAGAGAGCGCCGATGTGGTCTAGTGGATAGGCTGGCGCGAGTCTGGTATTGGTACGCCAGGCGTACTGGGTTCGATTCCCGGTATCGGCAAGAAAAACTTTTGGGTTCGAATCCCATAAGCGGGCCGACAGGTAAGATGTGTTTCATTATATAACTGACTATATAATTGGAATGTTCAATCAGTTGCCAGCTGGCCAGGTATATACACGGATGCCGGAATACCTGTAAGTAAACTAGCCCACCTGATTGATTCGTTCTTTCAAAATATACCATACCCATACATTCACCACATAACAGTTCATACGAAGCCATGGGGTCCGGGTATGGTGGCGCGCTGCATTGGAGATTTGTCGAACCTAATAATCTAAGGAATGTATGTGAACCCATACTTTGGCAGAAACTGTGGTGAATCCGTGCACCCATGGTGGATACCAACATACATACATACATACTAAATCATGGCATTGCTTGCAAGCTTTGTATTGCTGCCTGGTTCGATCAATATTGGAATGGGTGAACCAGGTATGGTGGCCTTTCGAAGCTGCTTGGATTACGCGTTATGAGGCAATTCAACGACGATTTGTGCGTTATGCTCTTCGTGACCTACCTTGAAATCCTTTACACTTGCCACCAAACGCTCATCGTTGTGCTCTGCTTGGTCTTCAGACGCTATCAGATCGTCATCCCATCGCCCAATCTCTATTCGTGGCAAAGATTTTACGAAACGAAATCGATTACGCATGGCTGCTTTCCCGATGTAACATATATGCATCAAAACAAACTCTTCGCAATCGAAATTGGCTCTCTCTGGAATCAAGAAGCACGCGCTATGGCAGCAAAGACCCTGTACGTTCCGCAATAACTTGCTTTTTACGCCATTTTACACACTTTGACTTTAATGTATCCATTTCAATTTTTAGACGTCGGATTGAATATGATTTAAGCGAACAATTACGAAACTAAAAATGCCTATCATGTTTGTATGTACAAATAGTATTAAAATCATTAAGACACCTATGTCAGATGATTATTTTCAATAAACAATAAACAATATCTGGTGACTCTAAATTACTGGTTAATAATATTCTAGAAAATTGGACGGAAAATCTGTCAGTGTTGCTAGTTTCATTCCATGATCATAAATGCTCAGTTTGGGGTGTTATCATTTTTTTCTCGCTACTCCTACTGCTTCGCCGTCCCTACTAACAATCCCTCCTTCATTCCCCATTGACTACTAGGGCGTGTCCGGCGCCGTTATTGATCATCTTCAAAGGGAGAGCATGAGTTTTGTGCATTGTGAATGAACTACTAGCCCCATGCACCATTCTTTTGGCCCTTGCTCAAAACTGATTGCCCCGATCAATCACGGAGTAGCAACCATTGGCGAGGTAGAACTTATTCTGCTTAGCCACGCCAGCGATCATGGAATTTGAAGTGCGTAAGTTAAACAAAGTCTAATCAAATATGCTATCTGATGCTTTAAACGAAAGGTCATATCTAAGCCCATTGAACTTAAAGATTAAAGGTGGATATAAGTAGTCAACTAAGCTAAGCTACTCCTACTGCTTCGCGGTCTTGAGCAAAGCTGTAACCACAAAATTTTTCAAGATTTTTTTTGTCTAAATTTCTCAACATCATATTTGAAAAATAAACCATCTATTCATTGTGTCGATACACTTCCGAGAAATGCAGCTCGTTAACAACAATGTATTAGAGTCGGTGTCAATTGCTCTGGCATAAACTAGATTTGCATGATTTGATACCGTTCGTGGCTGGTGTAGTTTTGTTTTAGCTGGCGGTATAAAACTCCAATTCGAAGCAATCCAAATACGATCCAAATAATGTAGCATGGAAACAAAACAACAAGAACCGAAAGCAAGACATATCGATTTGCTATTTTATGCAGTACACCCACATTTTATCCCCATTTTCTCAACGCCTGGGCTAATGATCTATATGTATGTGGCCCCCATGTGCTTGCTTGCTGGATCCACGGAAACACCATTCGATCGATCGACTGCTCGTCCAACAAGAGGGTGAAAAATTACCGACCGAAGTAATTGGACTGGCAAACGCCCATGTTTCTCGACCGTGCACTGACTGGTGGCTGAGAATCGTGGCTTACCAGCTTACATACTTACCGACTGCGATACGATACGGCGGACATTCTTTGCCGCACGTTCTTCAAAAAACTCCTAGACACAAAACACAACCAGAAATAAGAAGCGAAAATTGATCCTCCTCCCTTGGCTGGTCGCATGGTTGCGAGCTGTCTCAATTGGAGGGTAGGGGAAAAGTTCATATAACGCCCCATGTGGCTAATACGCGCCACCCTTGTTTTGAAGAATCAGAAACATTTTAAACCTGCAAAATATTACCAATTTGTTTTAAATGCTGTGATTAGTCATGGCAAGTATGAATTTTTCCTTAAAATGCCCCTGTGTCGTAATAATTTCACAATTTAGGTTTTGCTTCATTTCTATCTAAATTTTAAAACACTTTCAATAAGGTGTCACCAAGCAGAGAAAAACGAATAAGACAATATTTTCTGACACATCGATAGAGGAGAATCTAAACTATGATTTAATGCTAAAAAATCACACTAAACTCGCTAAGGTATGCTTTTTATGCGTATGTTCTATCACGGCCCATGCGCTCGTTATAACGCGCCAATCATAGTAGGCTGAAAATAGCATTAATTTTTCAAAAAGGCCAATTTTCATTGAAAATTAACAAAAAGTTAAAAACCATATTTTGAGCGTTAATTTAGCCAAAAAAAATCTTCTTATAATTTTTTTTAAATTTTGATTAGTCCATTTTGATTTTCTTCTCAGTCAAAGTGTCTGTAAGTATTGGTGTGTTTTCGGTCTTCGGCTGCTTTCGGGTGTATTCGGCTGCTAGGCGCGTATTGAATACACAGCGGCGCGTATTTGCAACACAGTTTGTTCTGTGGCTTTGAATAAGGTTTCAAAAAATCAAGTTTTTGAAGCAACTATAGCAGTTTGAGTTACAAAAAAACATAGGCATTTGTAGGAAACAATTTTCTCCAACGATTGCCCCCATTTTGAACACAATTCGTACGTGAAATACATAGAAAATCAGCGATTCGCTTAGGTGGCGCATAATAGGGCATGTTCCCCTAATTCATTTTAATTTCCGCCTTACAAATTCTATGCGCAGGGTCCGGCGCAGCTTTTGTAAACCATCTGGCAACCATGCCATCTGACATATTCCGAGCTGATGGTGTCCAACCGATACTGCACACGGCCTCAATTTCTTCTGGAGCACACTATTTGCCCAAAGGTGTTCAATAAAAGAAAAATCAAAGAATTTTAGAATCGATCTATCCTCAGGGTTAAGAAACAGGGCCTACTTCATAGCTAGACAATAATACCAACAATAGCAAACTGAAAATTGATTCACGCATCTCAACAGGACGAGGTGAAGTAGGCCGGAGGTAAAAGAAGAATTCCTTGCCTACTACCTTCCTGCCTACAATTCTCGATGCTGCACGAGCACTGCGTAGTGTCTTGTTGTTGGTCTGCTGAATCTGCGATCTCAGAGTGATCAAATTAATTGAAATTGAGCTCCGGAATGAGGGGTCGATGGCTTCTGCGCGCGCGCGTTCTCTTGCGGTGTGGTTGAGCTGAAAGTGAATCAATGCGGATTATGCTATTCAATTAAAGTTACAAAGGATGAGAACAAAAAAAAAAAGAGAATGTGAAACATTATGAACACAAACAATATCGAATAGAGAAAATAAGAAAAACAGTCTCAAAGGCAGAACATTTATGTATGTACGTACAACTAAAATATAAGTTTGAAAAAAAAACCGCAGGATTACTTCTCCTGAAATGGACCTTCAAAGAAAACATAACATTTGAAATAGGTTCAATATTAATTAAAATCTGACATCATGTTTTTTTTTTAGGTTTCCATAATTTGGTCCATATGAAATAATTTCACGAATGTTTACACTCTGCAACAGCTGCGAGCAATGATTACCATTCCCTGGGTGGTAATTAGGGTTAATTTACGCGACTTAGTCTGCCACTGAGTGGTACAATTAGTTGAAATAATTTCTAGCAGCTGCACTTTTACTGCCACAGACGATTTGTGATCGCAAGAAGTGTTGTTTGCAGTGACTTTGAAAGATGTTTTTAACTCTGTTTAATCGTTGCACGGGTTCATTAAATGGAGTTTTCTTTCAGATTAGGGTGAATCACAGATAAGGGTGAAAACAACAACCGTTTATAAATGTTGTCTGTTTTTGTAGAATCTGGACAAAACTTACTCGTTGAACTTACTGATATAGAAATAAGGTTTACATTTGGTGCCGCAGTATATATAAAAAAATTAACAAAAGTTTCCGATTCAATTCATTCGATAAAAGTGAGATCATAGAGTTAAGCCGATATTATGGAACATTTATTTATTTTATTTACATAGTATTCCGTCTCACGACATAACTTGACGAACATAATTCCTTAAATTCACTCCAACCGTTCTCCAATTCCTCGGGCACCCCACGTTCGCCAGATCACGCTCCACTTGGTCTAACCACCTCGCTCGTTGCGCCCCCACTCGTCTTGTTCCTACCGGATTCGTAGCGAACACCTGTTTTGCAGGACAGTCGTCCGGCATTCTCGCAACATGTCCCGCCCAGCGTATCCGGCCAGCTTTCACCACCTTCTGGATACTGGGTTCGCCGTAGAGTCGCGCGAGCTCGTGGTTCATCCTTCGCCTCCACATTCCGTTCTCCTGTACGCCGCCAAAGATGGTTCTTAACACTCGTCGCTCGAATACTCCGAGTGTACGCAGGTCCTCCTCGAGCAATATCCATGTCTCGTGCCCGTAGAGAACAACCGGTCTAATAAGCGTCGTATACAGGTTACACTTTGTGCGAGGGCTAAGTCTTCTCGACAGCAGTTGCTTGTGGAGTCCATAGTAGGCACGACTTCCGCTGATAATTCGCCTCCGGATCTCACGGCTGGTGTCATTGTCTGCGGTCACCAGTGAGCCGAGATGAACAAAGTCTTCGACTATCTCCAGCTCGTCGCCGTCGATCGTGACCTTGTTATTACTGGACAAGCGGGTTCGGTCGGTCTCGGATCCGCAGGCCAGCATGTACTTCTTCTTGGACGTATTAATCATCAACCCAATCCTTCCTGCTTCGCGTTTCAGTTTGCGGTAGATGTTTTCCACCGCCGCAGATAATCTGCCGACTATATCAATGTCATCGGCAAAGCAGATAAGTTGACTGGATCTGTTGAAAATCGTGCCCCGCATTTCGCCCACCGCTCGTCGAATAACACCTTCTGGCGCCACGTTGAACATCATGCAGGATAAACCATCACCTTGTCGAAGCCCCCTGCGCGATTCGAATGAACTAGACAACTCACCCGAGATCCGCACACAGCACTGCGTTCCATCCATCGTCACCTTGATCAGTCTGATCAGCTTCCCGGAAAAGCCGTTCTCGTTCATGATTTTCCATAGCTCGTTACGGTCGATCGTGTCGTACGCGGCTTTAAAGTCGATGAAAAGATAGAGACTTGGTGTTCCCGGCATTTTTGGAGGATTTGCCGTAATGTGAATATCTGGTCCGTCGTTGACCGTCCCTCCATGAAGCCGGCCTGATGACTTCCCACGAATCTGTTTGCTTGTGGCGTTAGGCGGCGGAGTAGGATTCGGGACAACACTTTGTAGGCGGCATTGAGGACAGTGAACGCTTGGTAGTTCTCACAGTCTTATTTGTCGCCCTTCTTGTAGATGGGGCATATTACCCCCTCCTTCCACTCCTCCGGTAGCTGTTCTGTGTCCCAGATCCGGACTATCAACCGGTGTAGGCAATTGGCCAACTTGTCCGGGCCCATTTGATGAGGTCAGCTGCGATACCATCCTTCCCAGCCGACTTGTTTCTATTCAGCTGGCGAATGGCTTCCTTATCCTCACTCATCGTTGGGAGTGGCTCCTCTACGTCGTTGGCTACGCCGGCGATATACCTTCCCCCACCGTCTTGATCTCCTGCATGAGCGCCGTTCAGGTGTTCATCGAAGTGCTGCTTCCACCTTTTGATCACCTCACGATTGTCCGTCAGGATGCCCCCGTCCTTATCCCGGCACATTTCGGCTTGAGGCACGAAGCCTTTGCGGGATGCGTTGAGTTTCTGATAGAACTTTCGTGTTTCTTGGGAACCATGCAGCTGCTCCAGCTCCTCGAGCTCCTCCTCCTCCAGGCGGCGCTTTTTCTCCTGGAAAATTCGGACTCGCTGCCTCTTCCGCTGTCGGTGATTTTCCACATTTCGACGGGTGCCTCTTTGCACTACTGCCGCCCGCGCGGCATTCTCTCCGTCCATCACCCTCCTACACTCCTCGTCGAACCAGTCGTTCCGTCGAGTTCGACTTCGGTTCGGTTCGGTATTATGGAACATAGTATTTCTAATACCGGCTCAACTCGATTTTGGTTTATCTACTTTCACGTAGACGTAGAATTAACTCTTACGGCAACACTATAGGGTGCAAATTGAAATTTGCGAACCGATCTCGCGTCACGAAAATAGCTTCATTAACGGACATCACTTCTAAAAGACTTACCAAGCCTGCTCATCGATGATTGGCTGGTCGAAAATAGAAAAAAAACCCACGAATAGCCCACCCCTTATTGCAATAAGGGATGAATAACACGAGAGTGTTAAAATCCTAGCAAAACAAAAAACACCCCTTATTACAGTTTGCCCCCAGAAGGTATAAAACAAAGAACCGTCGGCCACCTCACATCATTAGTTTTTTGGCAACCGAATGGATGCAACCATTGAGGAGCAGCGAACGACAGACTTGACATGACAAGACATTAAGGCCTACAAAAAAAAACGAGACGGAAAAAACAGGAATAAGACTGTTTTTTTTTGTGGATATTTATTTCGAAGAAACTTTGACTTTGACATTGAACTGTATATTTTTATTCTAAACTAATTGAAAAAACGTTTATTTTTGTTTAACTTTCAATTTTATCGTGGTGTTTATACATTGACTTGGTGAATTTCGATTTCATTGCTTTTGACAGTTGTATAGACACTATAATTTCATATAGTCTGGCAAAGAGAATGACGGGAGCCAACCAAACTGTCATTCGCGGGAGCCAATCGAGCAAACTTTCTAAATATTGGAAAATCGTGGTTGAAGTATTGGGATTCACAAAGGTTTTCTGGCATTTTGTTAACATAAACTAAAGTTATTTTGCATAATTATCACTTATTTTTCACCTATAAATCATAATATATTTTTCAAAAGTGATTTCTAGTTGAAGTGATAGAAGTAGCTTGTTATTAACGATTTTGAGAAACTATTTTTTATGTTGCAACTGGAGAAAGTCATGAAGAGCTTGAACACTATCGTTGAATGCTCGATTGGCTCCGCGCAAATGACAGTTCGATTGGCTCCCGTCATCCTCTTTGCCAGACTATATGAAATTATAGTGTCTATAGACAGTTGCATTGAAGGGCGGAAGTAGGCCCTGGATTTTAACGAAAGATTTGGTTTTCAGAATTGCGTCCATAGTATCTGTGGCAAGGCGATTTCTTACCTTTGTTTTATTCGCATTATACTGTGAGAAAATTCCTTCAACCGACGCTGAAGAATGAGGAATGATGAGAAAATTGGATACTAATTTGCAAAGCAAACGGAAGGAAAATTTTCCATTTGCGCTAACAGTGTTCAATAGCTGATTCCATGATTTTTCAACTCCTAGGGTTTTGTCGACCTTTAACTCCTGGCATATTATTTTTAATCTTACTAACTTACTTAATGATCCCGCGCCGATCCTCCGGTGCATAGGGCCGTGGTAAAAGACCTCCACTGTTGACGATCCGGAGCCAGCGTCTTCACCTGGTCCCAGTCAAGATTCTCGTCGACAGTTCGGATTTCAGTGGCTAGGCTTCGCCGCCACGAGTTTCTGGGCCTGCCTCTTCTTCGATGACCTTCTGGATTCCAATCTAGCGCCTCTCTGCAAATCTCGTTTTCATCTTTTCGCAGCGTGTGCCCAATCCATCTCCACTTAGGGGAGAACTGTACAAGACGCACCAGCGAGGTAAAATGGCCCATGCCATTCTTTCTCAAAAATACACTAACCTTTGGCTCCGAATGGTGTTTTTCTTCATTTTTATTGTAGCAAACGAGCTTTTTCATCATTTTTTAGATGAAAATTTAACAAAAACGACTTTAATTCTTAGAAACAGAAGGATTAATGGATTCTGCCTAAAACTTGTTATTTTTTATGGTTAACATATAAGGTTTTATGGTAAACCAGTCTGCGCTATTTGATCCAACTGCAGCTTTTCGTTATAACACTCGCACGCACTTTCAGATGACTATTAATATTTTATTATATTTCACTAACTTTCCGCAAATTTTAACTAAAATTAATCCTATCAAAATTGGGGCAGAATGCCCGCAAAACCACGTGTTTTAGGCTCAAATTTTGAATGCTGTTAACTTTTGAGAAAAATGAAATGTCAAGACAAAATGTCTTTGTTTTTATTTGCTGACTCCCAAATTACGATAAGAATGCATAATTATAACAATTTTCGTCCTTGTTTGAGTAAAAAAGGTGCACCTATATTTGACTCGAAAAAATTATCTGCCGCCATGTTTGCCTCGATATCAGTGAAGAAATTGAATTTCGTTGCCTACCTGAAGGCGTTTTACCTATATGGATATAAAAAAGTGAATTTTGAACAGCAAAATTTGCGTTAAATTAAGCAATAAAAAAGGATTTTTTGCCAAAGTATGGTTAGTTTGCAAAAATACGATGAATATGTAATAAAAAAAAGATGTTTCAATTACTATATTCCGTATAATCATTGTTCCATTTCTCACCACCCATCCGGTATGGTGCGTTCTGTCCACTAGTTTTGGCGTTCTACCCCGCGGCTTGTTTTCTGGCTGTTTAAGATTTTCACAAAAATAAACCAAAATCGTGTTTTTAACATATTACTTCTTTTTGATAAGATGTAAATGTGATCCCTGAATCGTCGTGAACTTTCAATTTGGTTCATAGATGATGGGTATCGCCGTAAATAGCGATTATGCTTAACTGGTGCGTCTTGTACAGTTTTCCCCTACGTTCCCGAATCTCGATTTCTAGCGCACTTTGATGACACCGGCGATGTAGTACCTCATTCGAGATCCAGTTGCCAGGCCACCAAGCGCGGATGAAATTCCGCAGGCAGCGGTTTACAAATACTTGCATTTTTCGCGTCGTTATCGCATATGTGCACCAAGTTTCGCACTCGTACAGCAATACGGATTTGACATTTGAGTTGAAGACTTGGATTTTCGTTCGTAGAGAGATCTGGCGTGACCGCCAGATGTTTTGGAGACTCGCAAATGCAAAACGGGCCTTTCTGATCCGGCTTTCGATGTTTTTCCTGGTACCACCATCAGGCGTTATCTGGCTACCAAGATATTGGAAGCACTCCACTTTCTCAACTTGTTGCCCAGCTACCATGAAACTGGAGGGATTTCCTGTGTTGATCTCCATCGACTTGGTCTTTCCGACATTGACTTTGAGACCTGCTGCCTTGGAACTTCCGGTGAGGTCGTCAAGTTTGCTCTGCATATCTGGTTGTGTTTGGGCGAGCAAAACAATATCGTCAGCCAGGTCAAGGTCGTTCAGTTGCTCCATTGTTGAAGGATTCCACGGCAATCCTCGGTTCGGTGCACAGTCAATCGATCCAATCCGAATCTCATCCATTACGATTAGAAAAAGTAGCGGTGATAGAATACATCCTTGACTCACTCCAGCAGTTACCGGGATTGGTTCGGACAAGACACCGTCGTGCAAGACCTTGCACGGGAATGCCTCGTACTGTGCTTCGATGAGATGGACTAGTTTCTCTGGGACCCCTCGTCGCCTTAGAGCCGTCCAGATGTTTTCATGGTTAAGTCGGTCGAATGCTTTTTCGAAATCAACGAACACCAGCAGAAGAGAGTCCTGGAATTCGTTGATTTGTTCCAGTATGATTCGTAGCGTTGTGATGTGGTCCACACATGATCGTCGAGATCGGAATCCAGCTTGTTGCCGTCGGAGTGTAGCGTCTATTTTCTCCTGGATCCTGTTCAGAATCACTTTGCAGTGTACTTTAAGGGTTGTACAGATCAACGTTATGCCTCGCCAGTTACCGCACTCTGTCAGGTCTCCTTTCTTCGGGACCTTCACGAGGATACCCTGCAACCAGTCGGCTGGGAATGTTGCAGTATTCCAGATGTCAGCGAAAAGAAGTTGCAACATTTGTGCTGATAGGGCAGGGTCGGCTTTCAGCATTTCAGCAGGGATGCAATCGATCCCAGGTGCTTTGTTGGATTTCATGTTTTTGATTGCCGCTTCTATTTCAGCCAGCGAAGGCGCTTCCGAGTTGACGCCATTTATGCGACTTACTGTTGGCGCTTCGAGCTGCAGATTCTGTTGGCCATCGCTATTCGTGACTCGGAAGAGTTGTTCGAAGTGCTCAGTCCATCGTTTGAGCTGATCTGTTCGATCAGTCAATAACTGACCTACTCGGTCTTTCTGCGGCATTCTTGCATTAGTCCTTGCACCACTGAGGCGGCGAGAAATGTCATAAAGTAATCGGATATCTCCATTGGCGGCGGCTCTTTCTCCCTCTTCGGCTAGGGAGTTTGTCCAGGCTCTCTTGTCTCGTCTACAAGCTCGTTTAACTGCCTTTTCCAGCTCCGCATATCGTAAGCGGGCGGCTGCTTTGGCTGACCCGGTACATGCCTGCTCAATTCCGACTTTCGCCTTTCTCCGATCATCGACCATCCTCCAAGTTTCATCCGACATCCATTCACTCCTTCTTCCACAAACTTTACCGAGAGTACCATGGCTCGTCGTGATAAAGGCATTCTTGATTCCACACCACTGTTCTTCGACTGTTCCGTCTGTCGGCAGCTCCGAGGCTCGGGATTCTAGCTGTTCAACGTATGCCCCTTTCACCTCTGGATTCTCCAACCGGCGGACGTCGTATCGACACCCGACTTTCTCCTCGCGCCGTTGGACACGTGCAACTCTCAGTCGTATCTCGCCAAGGACGAGGTGATGGTCAGATGCAATGTCTGCGCTTCGTTTGTTGCGGACATCAAGAAGGCTCCTTCTCCATTTTCGGCTGATGCAGATGTGGTCAATTTGATTTTCTGTTCGGCCATCTCGGGATACCCAAGTGACCTTATGTGCTGGTCGATGGGGGAAGAGCGATCCACCGATCACCATGTTGTTGTTGCCACAAAATTCTACAAACAGCTCTCCGTTTTCGCTCATCTGTCCTAGGCCATGGCGCCCCATGATGCGCTCAAGGTCCTGATTGTCGGAGCCAATTTTTGCGTTGAAGTCGCCCAAATGGATTTGAATGTCACCCTTCGGAATTCTCTCAACCACGCTGTTCAGTTGACTGTAAAACTGCTCTTTCTCCTGCAAGTCGGCAACGTCAGTTGGCGCATAACACTGGACCATTGTAAGGTTTCTAACCCGTGTTCCAACTTTGTTCGAGTAGACAAATTTTACACGATACATATATTGACCAAAGACAGGCTTTCATAATTCTACGTTAACTTTCGGTCGTGTCAATATACAACCTCTACAACTTTTTATTCTGTAAAATGCGTTGAACGGGGCTTCAATAATTAGAAGAAATTCGGAGTTTTCATTGCAATATATGTACATATCTATAGAATGCGTTAAAACTTATAAACCTTCAAATTCCCTTTACCCAACCTCTATAAATCCCAAACTATAAAAAAATTGCAGCAAACGCCTTGAAATTCTGAGATAATTTTCTGAACCACCATAGCAAATTCTTTTGCACCTCCGAAGAAACCTAAGAAACTTTTCACCCAGATTTTGACGCATCCGTCGTTGGATGCTGGAGAGGTTAAATGTCCCATTTTTTATTTTGCTATTCCCCTATCTCTCTTCCTATCACCTTTTGTGTATGCAACACTCTCTGTTGACTGACTGTAGATTTCCAGGTGGCAAAAGCAACGCGTCCCCATTTCTTCCGCTTGTTTTCGTAATTGGAGAAAATTGTCGATGTTTATTGCGCGCGGGCCAAGTTATTTTCCAACCATTTCATGGTCGATTACAAAGTAGTTGAAGCCTCCGATTTTTTTTCGCCAACCACCGATGATGCTGTGATAATTGCGTTGACATGAATGGCTTACACTGATAGATAAATAAATCAGCAACAACATTCAGCCCAGATTGGAGCAGTTGAGGGGTTTGGAATTGGGATGAGCAAGAAGAAATTGTTTTGCTGGTAATAAGTGGCAGTGAATATTCGTAAAAATATTTGCTTGTGCCTGTGCCATCATTATCATCACCATCATTGTTGAGTTTTGTGGCTGAAGAATCGGGTTAATTGGATGGGCAATTTTCAGCTTTCATTTGGCTTTGGCGTAATTGTTTGTCCCATATACGGAAGCTCGATGGAGGACATTTTTTGTGGCAGCACAAATGCCGAATGAAAACTGCCTTTGGATTTTGCAGAGAAATATAAATTAGAGTTCACAGAAATGGAGATTCACATAAAGTTCAAGGAAATTTAAAATTGAGAAACTGACTCATAAATGAACGTATGAGGATATAAAAATCAAGTTTTGAAGAAAACGGAACAATAATATCAAACTTTTAAAGGGATGGAAACTATGTACAGTAAAAGCGTTTTACTTCAATTTAAATTGAAAAAAAAAGAGTCATTAAAAGGTTTTGTAATTAGAAATTGATAGTAGCATACGCAGGAGTAAAAGCACGTCCTCGCACGAAAGCAAGATACAAACTTAGAATAGACTGTGATCATTTCATCCAATAAAACTCGTTGTATACATTCAGGGGAAATTTTTGCTGTAGGTTTATTGAATCGGGTAATTTTGGTAGAATCATTTTCTAGATTAAGTTTGTTTACTTCCAAAAAGCAAGAAAAGATTCTCAACGATCCATCAATATTGTGCATTATTTTGAAGTAAATTTAAAAAACTTTAATGAAGGTTCAATTTTACGAGTACGTTTTGGATCTAACTGTTTGGGTTAATAAATTAGTAATTGAATCCATTTTAAATTGTTAGTTTTCCCCTCCTTTGCGTAATGCAATGAGACCAAGTCCTGACATTATTAGACACTATGCTGCTGCTGGTTCTGGGCATACTTCATCCTTTTACCTTTTCGGAGGCTAGCATTTCCCCAAGTAGCGCATAAATATAACTTAAGCCTTGAAACAAGAAACCCGGGAATCTCGTGAGATATTTATGTGTTCTTATCATGCGCTTAAGACCTCAGCTCAAGATAACGAAGAATGGCACGCACTTTCCGTTCGCTCGCCAAGAGTTGGCGCGTGTACTTCAGGTTTCAAGTCATCTCCAGTCGTCGTGGCCTTTCTTCGAGCGTCTAATTTAGCTGACGCTCGAATGTTTCTGTTTTGAAAGATTTTACCTACATTATCTCGAGGAAATGAAATTTCGTAGCTGCGTCCGTCGTCCGTGGTCTTGGCAAAACCAGGCAGATGAATAACTAACTGTTCATGCCTGTCTGATGGAGTTGCATGTCTTGATACCGACCGGGAATACGTAACGCCATCCATGACGACAACAGCCCAAGGCCAGCTGGAAGAGAAAACAGCAGTAGCTTGCCCTGGGCAATCTTTCTTCACAGCTGATGCAGGATGACGGAGGCTGGACCCAGAATGGAAAACCATAGGCGTGCAAGATGTATTTTAAAGGAGAAGATATTTATGGAATAAATGTTAAAAAAGCACTAGAAATTGAACACCATCCATGGGATTTAACGAATTTGTGACCAATATTAAAAAAATAAGGATAGATTTTAAGGATGAAAGTATGTAGTGTACCGTCAAACGAGGCATCATCAGCAGGGTTAGATGCCAAATTTTTATACCACAACCCTTATTCAATTTTTATTTTTATATAATGTATAATATTTACATAGTTATCATTAAATGACAATAAGAAACGATTATAACATAGTTTCTCACTTAAAAGTAGTTGATTCTCATAGATAATTTAAAAAATAGAGCAATAAATGTATAAGTTTTGGCTATTTTGGATGCAGTAAAAAACTTTACCTAGTATGACGGATTGGCGTTATGATATCACCTACAAGCTTTATATTGCTTTATACTATTTTGCCTATACCAACATTGTTGATGTAAAAATATTTTTCGGACAAACACCAAATTTTTTAAATAAATATTTTAATAATTCAGCTACAAATCTGTGCATCAAAATGCAAATCAAAGATTCACCCTTTAAACTTCGTTTCCATATGCTGGAATATGATTGTTTAGCATAACAAGTTTGTTAATTTCAAAATTTTATCCATCCAAACATTTATTTTTATGATTTTAGCTAGTAAATTTTTTTGAAGTATTTTTAACCCCTAAATGTATGCAGCACCTTTACGCTTTTTCTTTAAAAACATTTTTGACAGAAAAATGTAAAATACAGTACTGCAATTGATGCTTCATGCGTTATGACATCACAAATATATCAAAACCTTGAAATTTTCAAACGTTTTCATTTGATTTTTCAAATTGGTTGCAACTTACCCTTTTTTAGCAAGGTAGAAATGAACATGCTTTTGTAAATTTAAAAATAACTGATGGGACCAACAATTTTTCTGACTACTTCAATTTGATGTCCGATCAACCTTAAAACTTTGGATGTACAAGCGGTATAATAATCTGTGGACATTAAATTTTGAAAAGTATTGCATGATGCCCCAGTTAAGTTTAGATTTGTTCCACAGCTTTAAATCGATAAGTTTTTATTCACAGGAAAATGTTTTGAAACCATTGCTTTAGCTTTGGTTTGGGTCAAAATTATTGAACACGATGATTCTTTTATTGAGGAGGCGATGTATAGAACACGTAAACATCGGGATGTATAGTTTGAAGGGACAACTGGCAACCAACAAAGAGTTTGTTTCCATCTCCAAGCATAAAACCAACATGAATCTTCATACAATAAATTATCCCATTAAATTGAAAAAAATCATCCCTTTTTAAAGTGAGGGAAGTTTTTAAATACAGGGAAATTTGAACATGTTAATGTCTATTAATGTTTATGTTTATTTGGTAATATATCAACGTTGAAACGCGTTAAACGCAATTAAAATTTTTCTTTTCGAAATCAAAGTGTTTAGAATAACGGTTGAACGTCATGATAACGCCTGATCGGCACTATTAGCGCTGTTTAGTTGTTCTGACGAAGAGAAGCTGCAGGCTGCAGTAGATGTTTTTCAGGCAGTACAAGTCTCTGAAATCCTCCGTCACGCGGAATATGTGTGTTGAAGTCAAGTTTCTCATCAAGAACCACATACATCTAAATCCTTGATGTGGTCCACACGAGCGATGAAATGGTTCGAAAGGAAGTAATTGGCAAGAATGGGATGCCGTTTGCGCCAAAAATCTATGACAGAACATTTACTGCGGATCAACGTTAGGCAGTTGTCGTGGCATCAGGTTCTTTGCAGAGAAACAGTATCTTCCGGGCCTTTGATTGCGTTAAACAATTTCAAATCATCAGCGTAGGCTAGTTTTAGTCCGTGGAGCAAAAGGAGAGCTTAATTGAAATATATGAGAAAAATAATCGGTCCTAGGTGGCTCCCTTGCGGAACTCCGGATGTAGCAGGGAACAGTTTGGATAACTGCTGGATAACGAAGCCGCAGCTGTATCGGCTACCCTCTTCCGGTAAGGTAACTACGAAACCAATCTAATAAGAAACCACAGATACCTAGACGTCCGAGTTTTGCAATAGCAATTTCATGATTAACCTTGTCAAAAGCAGCGGACAGGTGTTACAAACGGCTCGCTAGCTAGGCAACTAGGCAGAAACCCCCCGAACAACACCTCAGGGTCGGCTAAAGCTAACGCGAACAATGCCCAAGAAAACACTTTAACTTCACCCGTCGTAATTTTCCACTTTATTGCACTACGAACACACTGGTAAGTTTTGTGTCCCACTACCCACAATTTGCGGTTCTCAACCTTATCGTAACTCCTACCTTAAAACGATGCCGAGGTACGGGGTGGTAAGGCTGCGGAATATCCACTCTCCCTCTCATCTTCGGAAAGATATCTCGGTGTTGACGAACTAGCTGCTGGCTACCACGATGTAACAGTCCTCAGGTGGCGGCTTGACGAGCAGAATTTCCAGCGTCGCCTCAGTGCCGTAGGTAGACCGCGTGGGATGGGTGCCTAGTGGATCCACTGGATCCGGCCTCGGAGCTGGGTCCACAGTTGACCTTGGGATTTATGCGTTCCAGATGTAGGCCTAACGGGTTGGCAAGCTTCATAAAGTTTGAAGCATAAACTTCGGGGTCCTGAGAACATGATGGGGAATTTTATGGTGTTAATTAGGGTGAATGTCTACGCTGGCTACGGGTTCGGTTTTTGTGGTTACCTGGATGTCTCGGTTTTGACAGACTCACGGACACGGACTCACGGAGTCTAAACTACGGTTCTGGACTTTGCTTCCAGACCATTTATTTTTAGCGTCTTCATCAAAAGTCGATGTGTTGACTTTAGCAATGGCGAACCAGAATGAGCTGTCTCAATGCGGATATTGACCTCTCAGCCGCGTATGGTAGCCCATGACGTCATCCCTATTTCGCCCCATCATGTTCCACAATACGCCATCTTGCAGGCCCTAATGGTAGCAGCCATCTGTTGGTGAAGTTCTGAACTTCTCTCGTCGTAAGGGTGTGGGTTGGCGTAGTGCTTGAGGTACACCATCTTTGAGGTCCTACTGGTAGCGGCCCTCTGTTGGTGAAGTTCCGAACTTCTCTGGTAGATGGTTGAGTTGGGTGTGGGTTGTCATAGTGGTTGAAGCAGGAGGATCACTAAAGGCAAACCAAAGCACTTTCTTGGAGCTCTAAATTACTACACGCACAAGATTTCGACAGAATTGACAGATTCCTTACCGTTGGTACACAGGTCTGTAGGGGAGAGTGGGGATACTTGATCCCCTTTTTTTATTTTCACCATATCTTTTTGGAAAAATTTAGCAACTCGCCGTCTTTGACATTTTCTGACAGCTTGTAACTTCACGTTTCTATGCTCCAAATATTAGAACGAAACTTGAACCCGTTGATAAACTAGAAGCATTTTCGTGAGAGTAAAAAAATTGCGATTTTTCTGAAGTTATGGAAGACTTGATCCCCTATTGAAGGAGACTTGATCTTTTATTCAGGAAGCCCTAATCCTTGTATAAAAATCAAACAAAACCCCAAGATAGAATGTTAATTGACTATTTTGGTCATGTTTGTTCTCATTTCACAATTTATAGCAGAGATAAGAAGAAAATTCTATAACCTTGTCTCAATGCTTAAAACATTGCATACTTAAAGGCGCTATTTTTTATAATTAAGAGAAAATTAATTATTTTTGCTCTTTTCTTCAGACAATTGTTTGATAAATATTAGTTTTTGGATAAATATTAGTAATTTCGTAATCAGCAATCATAACGATCTATTCAGAAGAAGAATATGCCGTTTGGAAGGGGGATCAATTGTACCCATAATCAACATTTTAGAAAACTTTTTCTGAAAAAAGTTGAGAGTTTTACATTACTTTGAAAATATGGCATTATGAAGTTCATTTTACGCTCGAACGATTGATACATTGGAACAAATATTTTTTTCATAATTTTCCAATGTATGGAACATTTTAAAGTGATGAAAAAAGATTTTCAAGTTACATTTTGTGAAATTTTTCAAACAAAGTTCAATTATTCAAACAATTATTTTGTTAAAAAATTTTAAACTTCAAGCATTGTTGTGTGGGCTGACTTCGAGCACACGAATCCAACGCGGTATGGGCCGAGCGATTACGCCACTTCAAGTACGACACTCATCGTTGAGTGCCGGCCTCCGACTCGGGCACACTTGCTCGTAGCTGACGAGGTAACGTCCCCTTTCAATTCCCAGCCTTTCAGCAGGTAGGTTGTGTTCGGATACTGCGGTTCCATTCCCCAGCGACAATCGAGTTCTCACATTTGGCGAACCTGCCAGTAGAGCATTTTTTTTTCGTTTGTTTGTTTTGTTCTGTTCATTGTGTGAACCTCGGATTAAGTCACAAGCATTTGTGCCGGAAAAGAGAGCAGCTAAAAAAAAAAAAAAAAGGGGAAAAGCATCGAACACACAAACTCAAAGAAGTGAATCGCACAGAGCGAGCCAACATGGCTGCGCATACTTGTCACTCAACGAACGCAAGATACCCAAACAGTTTACCAAAATGAGCAAAAGCGGATCGAGAAAATGGTCGCGCAACCGCGTGTGGAATGGTAGCGCAATGGCGGGTCTGGAATGGCCGCGCAATGGCGGGTCTGGGATGGCCGCGCAATGGCGGGTCTGGAATGGCCGCGCAATGGCGGGTCTGGAATAGCCGCGCAATGGCGGGTCCGAAATGGCCGCGCAAAAGCTAGCTCAGATTATAGCAAAAGCGGGTCACAAATGACCGCGCACTGGCGGGTCACAAATGACCGCGCAAAACGTGATTCAATTAGTAGAAACAGCGGGTCGCTAATGGCCGCGCAATGGCGGGTCGGAAATGGCCGCGCAACAGCTGGTTCAGAATAACCGCGCAAAAGCTAGCCAAAATGGCCGAGCAATTGCAAAGCAGGCATGACCTCTCAACAGCGAGTCAGAAATTGTCGTGTAAATCTGGTTTAGGAGGACGCGCAACAGCGGTCCATAAATAGCTGCGCAATAGCGGTGCGGAAATGGCCGCCCCATACCAAGCGCGCACAAAAAGCAGAATAAAAAGCCATAAAATTATTACATAGCAATGCGATCCAGCAGAAATCACTCACGCCAATTCGGTAGGAAACGTTCAAAGCAAATACTGAAAATCGTGACATTCAGTAGAATCCTTTAAATACATCCGAAAAGCAACTAATTTTTGCATGTGTAATTACTCTTATTTGAAATTTATTTCTAATCACGTTCGTTTTTATTTTGTGATTACAGTAACGAAGCAACTCGATCTTGAATTCGAAAGAAATACAAAATGCTACGCAAATCGAATTACGTACGCCGCATTGTCGATTCCGGATCAGACAATGAAGACGTACGCGACGACCAAACGAACAGTTTGGTTAGCATGGAACAATCCAGCGAGAAAAGTCAGGCGACTACTCACAGCAACATCGATGTGTTACCTCCCGCCGGAAGCTCAAACTCGCACCCCACGGGTCATGATGCAAACAGCTCTAGCTCGGATGAAACGCGCTCCCCATCATATTCATCAGGTTCTCCGTCTACGGTTCCGTCAACTCCCGACACGACACCCGAGACAACCCCGTGCAAGCGTAAGGGACAAGAATCGTTGAACCGCGCCAACGCCGAAAGAATCCAGCGTATGGAGGAGATGATTGCAAATATTAACACCGCTTTGATGCACATCCAAACCCCACCGGTTAAGAGGGTTGAGGCCGACCCTCGCACCGACGAAAGCTGGAAACTTTCGAATGAAGTAAGCATCCACGGTAGTAGAGTAAATGCAGGCATCCGATGAGACCATCTAAAACCGTTCCCCCCAGGGGTAGCAGCCAACAAGATGTGGGAGGAGTGGAATCGCTACGTAGAGAATTTTGAGATTGCGGCGTCCCTCAGCAACGTGCTAGATCCTGTCAAGAGGACCCAGCTCCTGTACCTATCTATGGGCACTGAACTCCAGGGGATCGTAAATGCCGCCAAATTACGCCCAAGTTTGTTAAGCGCTAGCTGCTATAGCACATTCGTGTCCAACATAGAGAAATACTTAAAATCTATGACAGATACTGCTGCAGAACATGAGGCTTTTTCGAGAATGGTCCAAGCAATCGACGAGTCTGCCGTGTCCTTTCACGCTAGACTGATGGGCAAGGTGAGATCCTGCAATTATAGCGTTGAAGACGAGGACAGATTTGTGCGAGCGCAACTCCTAGCAGGGCTCAGAAACCGGGAGCTAGTGAAGCAGGCTAGAACATTCGGCTACGAAACGAACTTCATTGTTCAATCGGCTACCCGCAATGAAGCATTCGAATCCGAAGGTAGACGACGAGAAGAGCCTAGCATCTTACAGATTCGGAGTGGTCAAGGTCGTCCTTACTATCAGCAAAATCACAAACGTAACAGGGTCGACAACAGGAACGAAGAACCGTATGCTAAACACCAACGAATTACCGACAGCGAGCGGCAGTGGCCACCGGGGTGCAGATGTCCAAAGTGTTTCCTTTACCGCCACAGAAATAGGAAATGTCCAGCACTTGATCGCGAGTGCAGAAAATGTGGGAAACGTGGTCACTACTCGGCGGTATGTCGGCAACAACAGCACATCAACTCCATGCATAGCCAGAGAATTCACGAAATCCCTTCAAAGGAGTTAGATTCCCCAGATGACGAAAAACAGGACCACAAACAGGTATTCGATGATTGAATATAGTGATTAAATTATAAATAAACTGATTTTAAAAGAAAAAACTTGTTAAAACAACTTACGATTTCGGAAAACAATTATTGATTCCAATATGACTGATCTCCAACATCACATTTTCTTTTTATTATAATCAGACGGTTCATGCCCTTTCACTCGAGGATGTGCAGTTTGACTGTTCGATTGGGTCATCAACCCCAATACGGTTTCTCGTGGACTCTGGAGCTGACGCCAATATAATTGGAGGGAACGATTGGACTCAACTGAAAAATGAGGCTCAATCAGGAAAAGCAAATATAGAGATCATTGATTCTCCGAACAAAAAACTTCACGCTTACGGATCTCGTGAACCGCTGGCCATTGAGTGCAGCATCAGAGCTGAAATCGCAATTATTGGGTCTAACAAGCCTAAGCTCACCACTACTTTTCATGTCATACCTAGAGGGGTGAGGTCACTTTTGGGTCGATCTACATCAAGTGATATTGGACTGCTCAGCGTAGGAAACATTTATCAATTCGAAAAGGTTCAAAATCAACCTTTCCCTAAAATGCCGAACGTTAAAGTTAAATTTAGTATCGACCGATCAGTCCCACCTACCAAAAGCGCCTACTATAATGTTCCTGCAGCGTACAGGTAAAAAAAAACAAAAAAAAGAAACCACAATTATCATTCAATTATTCCTATTTCCTTTCCTTCCAATACAAACATAATTAATAAAGCTAATATGATAATCATTGCAAGATTCACTACTAAACAGTGTATTAACTAGTCACAGAAAATTTTACGATAACTGCTCTAAATTTTTACGCTCAACACATGATAACAATTGACGATACTTACAGGGAAGGAGCTCGTCGGAGGTTACATGAAATGGAAGCGCAAAATATAATAGAAAAAGTAAACTCCGCCCCCACATGGATAAGCGGCATGTCCGCGGTAGCAAAGGGGAAAAGCGATTTTCGACTCGTGGTAAATATGCGCGCCCCTAATCGAGCGATCAACCGCCAATTTTTAGATTAGCATTGCTCGAGGAAATGAGAATCAAACTCCACGGAGCAAAATTCTTCACAAAGCTCGACCTGCGAAACGCCTTTTATCACCTAGAATTATGTGACGAGTCTAGGGAACTGACCACGTTCCTGACTGAAGATGGCATGTACAGATTCACTAGACTCATGTTTGGTGTAAACTGTGCACCAGAAATATTTCAGCAAGAAATGGTGAGAATTCTGAAACCAGTTTACAGCAACATGATTGTTTACATCGACGATTTCTTAATCTTCTCGAACACCCTAAAAGGACTTCATGAAACAGTTGAAAAAGTTTTACAAATTTTGCAACGCAACAACCTGACACTAAACACTGCTAAGTGCGAATTTGACAAGACTAGCTTAGAGTTCATCGGTCATAAGCTCGATGAACGGGGATTCCATATTAACGATGAAAAAATTAGAAGCATCCGCAATTTCAGGGAACCAACTTCACTGTCAGAACTTCGAAGCTTTTTAGGGTTAGCCTCTTTTCTTAGCCCGTATTTGAAAAACTTTGCTGATATTTCCAGTCCCTTGTGGACAGCGACTGCGTCGAAATCGTGGTCTTGGGGTCCGGAGCAAAGAAAAGCTTTCGTCACGGTTAAACAGCGAATAATCGACTGTACAATATCCTTGGGTTTCTTCTCGGAGCATGATAAGACAATCCTCTACACGGATGCTAGCCCTGTAGCTCTGGGTGCTGTGCTCGTACAAGAGGGAAGCACTGCAGCCCCGCGTGTGATCAGTTTTGCCTCGAAGTCCCTGACACCCACGGAACGCAAGTACGCACAGAACCAAAGAGAAGCACTAGCTGCGGTGTGGGCGGTAGAGCATTTCTCTTACTTCCTACTCGGCAGACATTTCACACTGCGTACAGATGCGCAAGGGGTCGCTTTTATCCTGAACAGGTCCAGAGATGACTCAAGGCGTGCCTTAACACGTGCTGATGGATGGGCCCTGAGGTTGAGTCCTTATCGATACGATGTCGAGTATGTGCGGGGTAAAGAGAACATTGCTGACCCACCATCAAGGTTGTATAACGCAGAAGACGTCCCGTTCGATGAAGAGAGCAGTCCGTGGGAGATAGCCACTCTCGAGGCAAATGCTGTTGAATTCCTGACTGAAACAGAGATAAGAAAGGCAACGGATGAGGATGAGATTCTGAAAAATGTCATGAAAGCATTAAATACTGGAACATGGACTCCAGAATTAAAAAGGTATCAAACGATAGAGAAAGATCTTTTTGTAAAGGAAGGTATAATAATCAAAACTGGATGTGCTATTATACCAAAGGCACTTCAGATGCGTGCTTTGGAAGTGGCACACGAGGGGCACCCGTCTACCGCGAAAATGAAAAGTATCATGCGACAACGCGTATGGTGGCCTGGCATGCCCAAAGACGTCACCAACTGGGTCGAATCATGTAGGACATGTTGTATTAATGGTAAGCCAGAAAGAACTACGCCTATGGAAAGAATACCCATTCCAAAAACAGCTTGGGAAGCCATTGCTCTAGACTTCAATGGGCCTTATATAAAATTCGGTGGTATTCTTATACTTGTTATTATCGATTACAAATCAAGATACATTTTGGCCAAACCTATAAAATCTACCAGTTTTGAATGTACAAGAAAGGTCCTTGATGAAATCTTTGAAAAAGAAGGATTCCCAAAGACAGTCAAGACCGATAACGGACCTCCATTTGGCGGGAAGGATTTTGCAGACTACTGCAAACAACGCGACATCACATTAGTTCTATCGACTCCACTATTTCCGCAGCAAAATGGATTGGCGGAAAGCGCTATGAAGCTCATAAATAAAGCTATGTCTGTGGCTATCGCAGATAAAACTAATTATAACGAGGAGTTGAACAAGGCAGTGATGGCTCACAATGCGGCTGCCCATAGTATAACTAAAGTGCCACCCGAAGAGCTGATGTACGGGCGCAAAATTAAGCGGGGGCTGCCCCTCCTTTTACGTAACAAGCCCGCAATTGACGACAATCTGGTGCAGCTAAGGGACCAAGCAGCTAAACAAGCCGGAAAACAGCGTGAGGATGCTCGCCGGGGAGCTCGAGATTGTCGAACCAAACCAGGGGATGAAGTGGTCATCCAAAGATTAACACGCATGAAGGGGGATTCGCGTTTCTCACCAACTAGGCACACCGTCATTGAGGAACGAAATGGAAGCCTCATCCTCAGCGACAAGGATGGAAAAATCTCTAAACGGCACGTATCACAGACCAAAAAAGTAAAACCGTGGCGGGATTCAACTGCACAATCTTCTACAAGCGAGTTCTCCAAAACTAATAACGATGTTGAATCACCACAACCAGGCACCTCAAGCCGTTCCAGTCGTGTTAAAAGAACCCCGGCGTTCCTCAATGACTATGTCCAAATCGTAAACAAGCAGTAATAAGTGCACTAAATCTGGAAAAATAAATCAACGATTAAATAAGCAGTAAAGGAAATAATTATTTTTTAACTTATGGTGATATCAGTCGCTGCGAAAATACTCTTGTCAATGATGTTTTCTTTCTTTTGTTTTGATTCAATTCCTTTAACACCCCACAAAGAAAATCAGCTTGATAGCCATAGTTTCGTGCCCTACTTAGTGGGGTACGATTTTAAACGATTCCATCTTTAGCTTAATTGGTTGGTCACCCATATAGTTAGCTCCAATTGCACCAAACAAAAAAGGAAAATAACATTTATCTAAATCTTTTTTTTTACTCAGAATAACTCGAATTAAATGGCCATAGCATTGTTTTAGTTCATTCAAGATGTTTACAGATTGGTTTATTTTTCTTCTGGGGAGCTCGAACATTCCTGATTTTGGGCAAGTCATCATACAACGACACGCTAAAGTGAGCGTACCAAGGTTGAGTAATACAAACAAGTGACCTACATTTCACGTGGTTGGGAAAGCACACTACGGAAAAATTATAACATTCCTTGTAGCAAAATTTCCTTAAAACAAACGTATAAAAATTCAATTAAAACTGAAAAAGTAAATGGATCGTATAGTATTTCAAAAGAGGTGTAAGCAATTAGCGCTAAGTTTATTCTACCTATTTTTTACTTCTTTTCTTTTTCTGAGAAGAGGGTGAATGTGTGGGCTGACTTCGAGCACACGAATCCAACGCGGTATGGGCCGAGCGATTACGCCACTTCAAGTACGACACTCATCGTTGAGTGCCGGCCTCCGACTCGGGCACACTTGCTCGTAGCTGACGAGGTAACGTCCCCTTTCAATTCCCAGCCTTTCAGCAGGTAGGTTGTGTTCGGATACTGCGGTTCCATTCCCCAGCGACAATCGAGTTCTCACAATTGTTATTTTGCTCATTTTGGCACATTTTTCTAGAACATTTTATCTTTGTAAGACATTCCAGTTTCGAGATATAGCTAAGGAATCAAGTATCCCCAGGGATCAAGTATCCTCATTCTCCCCTATAGATTGCAACAGTTTGGATACCTGCTGTAAAGCTGTCTTGCACGAAAGATGTGAATGTCAATAAGTTCGTACTTGTCGCGCACTTGGGCATAAAACCATGTTGATCATTGGAAAATTATTGCTTAGAAAAATAGATAATACGATCTAGGATTACCAGTTCGAACAATTTTGCGATGGCACATGAGGCGGAAATTCCTTTTGTTTACAAGATGGAAATTTGACTTCAAAGCATAAAAGCCGTGTGTTTGCTGCCTTGAGTGGGATCGTCCCACAAAAACCACCTTGGGCTTCGTGTGCCAGATGTGCCCCGTGGTTACACCCAGGGTGAGTCAGTAGGGTGGGTGCATATTGAGGAAAAGTAGGCAAGGGGTACCAAAAGTTTCTCTCTCCTCTTTTCATTTTTTGTATTGCTCCTTTATCTTTTATCTCCATTATCCTCTTTCTCCATTTTTTTCCTTCTCATTTTCCTCCTTCTGCTTTTCCTCTTTTTCCTGTTCCTCTTACGCTAACTTCAGACTGGTACGGAAGACTCCGAGAAGTGTAACGTTAAGGTAACGCTTTCAAAGTAACTCGCGCCCGTCACAGCATCCATACGCAGGATTTCTAACCACCAAGGCATGGCCGATTGAGAAACTACCAAGCTAGAATCCCGTCACGGCCACCCCGAATGTTATCTCCGCTTCCTTTTGCTGCATGAAAGATGGTACACGTGAGACCTTTTAAGTCCCACCCACCACACGTATGATTTTAGATTAAGGTTAAACCGCGTCCTAGGATCGCGTCGCTTTTGAATTGTGGTGTCTTACGAGGCCCAAGACCTTCCATTAGCTTGTCAAGTTTGGTTGACTATCTCGCTCTCTCCGTTCATCAACTTTCCTGATTCTTATTAGATCGCACATGATTTGCGAGATTTTGTCGACTGTAGCACGCCACGATTGTTCGTCGCGACACATTTCACTCACAACATTTTCAGCGTTCAAAATTAAGCAGATAGCATGTTCTGCCGATTCCTCCGTATCTACGCACTCCGGGCAAAAAGGCGAGCTGATAAGCTTAAACCCGAAAGGAACTGCGTCAGGTAGAAGTTGACCTCTCCATACTTCCGATTTACCCAGTCTGAAAGTCGCGGGATTAGCCTATGCGTCCATCTTGCGTTGTTTGATGCGTCCCATTGCTCCTGCCACTTGAGCATTGACGCTGCTCGTTGAATTTTACGCACTCCTATAACAGCTCTTGCATTGTAACACTCCATATCCTCCGCCAGAGTTATGTCGATGGGAATCATGGCCGCGATGACAAAAGCTGCATCTGCTGATATGGTCCTGTATGTACAGGAAAATCGCATGGCTATCAGCCGATATGTGCTTCGTAATTTGGATCTTTTGCGCTCTACCTCTATGGCGGAGCTCCAGGCCGCTCCTCCGTATCGTAGTTTCGACAGTGCTATGCTCGCAAGAAGACGTCTCTTGCTACTACTTGGACCATGGCAGTTCGGCATAATCCAGGCCAATGAATCTATGATTTCCGATGCACTTTCACAACAGTATTTGAAACGTACATGGCGAGCTAGGAAGGGACTTCCGGTTGGGTATTGCTTCCTGAATCGCAATTCGCCGGGAAAGCTGACTTGCACTCTCGCGTGTAGAGCTGCTGCTGCCTCGGTCCGGGCGTGTGAGTGGGTCGGCGAAGGAAGGCGGACTACCTCGTCGTCGCTGAACGAGGGGCTGTCTGATGGTGTTCTCTAGTGTAATTTTCGATGCTCACAGGCATTTCGAATGCAACGTCATATCACTGCCACACAGTACACATCCGGGGACCGAAACAACGTCAGCAGAGGATCGTTTTGCACCAAATTTGCAGGGTTCGCTTATCGGTGCATCTGGAGCACGAAGTCTTTTAAGCGCACAACGAAAGTCAGGACGGACAGGTGTCAGTGTTGGTATTTGGGTGGTTGTTAAGTACAGATTTGCTTGATTTCAAAACGAAGTTTAGAAATAGCTTCTGTCAGTTGAACTATCCCTTTTGCTGAGGAGGGGTCGCAAAGTGAGCGTTTTCGTAAAGTCCAGCGCAGTCGTCACACATCCAGAATACGTTTTTGAAGAGCAATTTTAAGGGCTGCGGGTTGCAGCATTGCTAATGATAACAATTCCGATGCAATTTCTTTCAAACCATGAATTTGATCCCGTTAATCGTACCGCAACAACTAGAGCATGCTTTTGCTATATTCGCCCGGAAGGTAGGCAATAAGCAACGAAAAACTGAATGATAGATTTTTGCTTCCACATTTTCACACTAGGTGTCGCTTTAGTTGCAGAGAAAAAGAAACCCTTATAAAGAAAACAAATGAGGTCTTCCTTGAACAAAACCGCCACTCGGCCATAGCACGAAATTAGCACACTTTAAAAGATCATAGGGACAAACTTAATCAATGTTTAGTCGAACACGCACATCTATGTTAGCATAAACACTTTTCACAAATTAAAATGAAGTATTTGCATGAAAAATATAATGAATATTAATTGATAAGTGTATCACTTAACAAAATTAATCCAGTGTCGCCGAACTTTTTTAACACAAAAAAAATTATCAAAAAGTGTGCCGGAGCTAGTATAAGCGGAGTTATACCTACTGAACTAGAAAACTGAAAACAATCATTCTAAGCTAGAGATGATCCTGTTTTTTTGGAATCAATGCTTGGAATTCCCTCTGACCATGATTGCTACGAATCCTTCATTTGATTCTTTACAAAACTGGACAGATTTTCCTACTTTTTATAAACATAGTTTATGGGACCCTTCCCGAAATTCTCCCTCACTGTATTCAGGTTAATGAAAAATGGCCTTCGTGAAAGAAGAAAAAAAAAGTGCACACTACAAGTACGCGCCGAACCTGATTCCTTTATCAGTGTAACCGTTCATGTTAAACGCTCATTGCGAGGAACTGAAAAAATAAGTGCCAAAGGGTTCGTCGCTTAAAGTTCCGTTAATTCCCAGCCGGCCAGCATGCATCCCAAGAACCGAGCCGAAGAAAGTGCGTTCCGAATCTTTTCTCCTTTCCTGGCCGGACAAACGTCCGCCTGTCTGCAGAGAAATCACGGTGTGCCAAAATACGTTATTAAAAATAAAAAATGACCATCAAAACGGCACTCGACTTTCGAAAGATATAGTATTCAGGCACCTATCCTGAAAATTTGGAAATGTTTCATCGGGCTTTTTTGAAATTAGAGCGATTTTAAATTTTATGTCAATTTGCATTAGATTTCTAATGGGGTTTTTCGACCTTATGTTCTATGACCATGGATTTTTCTGACTACAAATATTTTATGACAATCACCCAGTTCAATGACTTTATAGAAAATTTCATGCCCGACAACTTTGTGGAAGACTGGAAAAAGATTTGAGTTGATCCTGAAAAGTTATTGGCAATTTTCAAAAAAATTATTAGATTGATTGAAATTTTTCCATGTTTCTTAAGTTTTTTTTTCAATTCCGCTTCACTGAAAAGCGAATTTCTTTCCAGGCGTAGTTTGAATCGTTTTTGGGTCTTCGATAAAGTTGTTTGGATAGAATTTTCAGCACAAATGTGTATGTAATAGTAAATCTATCGGTAATAGTCATCATACGAGCTCACAGCTCTTTGAAACCAACTGCTCCTGTATCTGCCCAGAATGTGTTCGAAATGAAAGTTGACAACAACTTAAGCGTGAGGAAAACCCTTAGTATTTCACGAAACTTCTGTAAAATGGGTATAAATTTTGAGCCTTATCTTAAAGAAAAGTTAGGCTCATATAACCGAAGTTGGGTGATATGGGAGGAAACGAAAGCGTCAAAGAAGCACCTGTAGTATACTGCGTCGATGTAAAAGAAATAATTCAAAAGATTCGAGACTCACGAAATATGACTGATGAAGAACTAATTTTTAAATTTGGAATGGACGGTGGAGGTGGTTCTTTTAAAATTACTTTGTCGGTGATTTCACTGGGAAGGCATTCCAAAGCTGAACGTTTCAAGGATGGCGGTGTTCGAAGGTATTTTAGAAATAGTTATGAATGAACGCTTATAGTATAATTACGTCAAATTTATTTAATCAATTATTAGGCTTTTGATTCTTGCTCTTGTCTCAAAACTGGAAGAAAAATATGAGAATATTGCTAGAATTTGGAACGCGCTACAGTTGCAAGACATCGATGGATATGTTGCAGGAGATTTAAAAGTCATAAATATTATAACGGGCATATCGGCTCATTCGTCAGCACATCCGTGCCCATATTGCGATGTCTGTGAGCAATATTTGATGACACGTAACGGAAATTTGAGGACTTTGGGGACAATCAAGAAAAACGCACAGCAATGGAAAGAAGCCGACAGTAAATCTGCTCCACATTCTACGATTCCATGTAAAAGATTTTTGCGAGTACACCGGAAAATCACTGGGTGTATTCGGAGAGCAAGCCTCGGAGAGTGTTCATCATGATTTTTCAGAAACGTGGAAACGATATCAAAACCCCGATATATCGAAGTTGTACTATGATCATCTCTTAAATGCTGTAGTGGACTATAACAGTGGTCATCTGTGTTGATTTTTAATTTTAAATAAAAAATATCGTTTATATTTATTGTTGAATCCAAGAAGGTAATCAAAAATGACTATTTTAAAGCCAATATTATGCTATTTACCTTGTTCGACAAAGCACATTTTAAGCACGAAAAAAATGGTTGAAGACTCAAAAACGATTCAAACTACGCCTGGAAAGATATTCACTTTTCAGTGAAGCGGAATTGAAAAAAAAACTTAAGAAACATGGAAAAATTTCAATCAATCTAATAATTTTTTTTGAAAATTGCCAATAACTTTTCAGGATCAACTCAAACCTTTTCTCAGTCTTTAACAAAGTTGTCGGGCATGAAATTTTCTATAAAGTCATTGAACTGGGTGATTGTCATAAAATATTTGTAGTCAGAAAAATCCATGGTCATAGAACATAAGGTCGAAAACCCCCATTCGAAATCTAATGAAAATTGACATAAAATTTAAAATCGCTCTAATTTCAAAAAAGCCCGATGAAACATTTCCAAATTTTCAGGATAAGTGCCTGAATACTATATCTTTCGAATGTCGAGTGCCGTTTTGGTGGTCATTTTTTATTTTTAATAACGTATTTTGGCACACCGTGAAATGTGATGATGCATTAGCTCCGCAATTGCCCCCGAGGGATTGCCCCGAATCAAACGGAAAACGGTACCCAGGTGTATCGCGAGAGGCGTTCCATTGATAATAAATCCTCTTATCACCAAACGGGCCAAACTAGCATCTTGCCACCTATGTATGGGCTCAAGCGGAATCACAGAATGATGATCGATCGCCAAAAGGTTGAATCGCCGATTAGGGGGCACATTTCTTATCTGGCATCTGCTCGTAAGGATCGATTGCAGTTCGTTTGATGATAGATATCAAACAGCAATTCAGTATGAGAACATTTGCTTCGGCAGTGGGTCGATAATTTGCAACTTCCTTCGAGTAATTATTCTATGATTGTTGTATTGTGGATTGATTGCATTGAGGGATCGACCTGATGCTAAGAGGTGCTAAAAGCATTGATTGATTAAGGAAAAGTTACCTAGTCATGGTGTGTAAGAAGAAAAGGCATTCTGTTTGCCGACCATTGAACAGAGCAGCATTTTAATTCGTACATTTACATAGTATTCCGTCTCACGTAGCATTTTAATTCGTACAATATCCGATTTGCGCAACCGGAAGATCACTTATCATAAAATTTAATTGTTAATGACTTTTTCGAAAAAAAAACTGTTTCTGATGAATAGTTTTTCTAGTTTGAGAAGATTGTTTTGGTTGATAAAAAATCGGTGTTAAATAATTTTGTTTCTCTTTTTCTGCCGGAAAAGGATTTGTTGGAGCGTTTGTTGGAAAAATTGGACCCGGAAGCCGCAAACGGGTATTGGATAAGTATTTCTTCCGATGTACACATTTAAGAAAAATGAAAATTTCTTTGACTAGAGTCTTAAAACGTCATAAAGTTCCTAGATGTATTCCAAAAGAAAAAAAATCACTAAAGAAGTTTTATTGGAGCAGGCCAATCTGGAGATTAAATCAATCATAGCAAGCGAAAAAAAATCCAACATCATTGAGCTAAATCTTAAATCTGGACTTTCATATAGGGGTACATAACATTTTATATGATATACATAGGTCATTATTGTGAATTGGGGTTTTTTTTCTATAAGGCTGTGAAACTTTAGTAATAGTTTGTAATATTATGTTGAAAAAAGTCTGGTTTAAGTTTGTTCTTTTTTGTTTTTGAGGAATTTTAACACACTGTGATATTCATCCCGTAAACTGTTTGAAAACACTCACTTCTGTCTACGCATGAACCCGTATAAACTAGTAGGCCATGCGAAATTTTAAACATCTCTTTCCAACCGGCAGGCAGCAAGGGCACACATCACCAGATTTAACAGCTGTTAGCCTTCTCCAAGACTGGACCAGAAAATAAATGAACCAAAGATTCATAAAAAAATAGTGGGTGTGAGTGAGACAGATGTTAAAATCCCAAATCGCTTCATCTCTTCCAAACGATGTCATTTGGCACCCAACCCCTTTATCGGGCAAGTCAGCGTAGCCCAACAGATTTCGCATTAATTAATGTTTATGAAATCTACTAGTAAAAACATACGTTCAGCATGTATGGAAAATGTATGAAACTACTTTAAGAAGAATGCTGAATGAGCTAAAGTGAAAGACAGCAGCTAGGGAGGGACAGCAAGAAAAGTAATCACCAGCGTCGCTGAATGAACACCTAAATCGATGGAATTTTTAGAGTGAAGGATCTAGTACGAAATATTTCATTGAATCCCTCCTCGAAGTGCAATTCAAAACATCTGAAATTCCAAAAATATGGGGCAGGCTGGTCTGACGTTCGGAAGCAGCACTGACGAGTCAACATACTGTACCTAGCCGGAGAACCACCACGTTTTGTCTCACCGGGTTCTCTAACGCGCTAGCTGTCGCTGGCTACTATTAACACTTTTCCTCCGCTTATTAAGGCATCTTTCGAAGATTTCTTTTTATCACTCAAAATGCTTGAGTTCAAATAGAATATTCTTCATAAAAGTAAAAATAATAAACTTATCTTGAAGGTCGGTGCCTATTATTCTATTCGTTAAAGCTAAGTGCAAAGTGGAGTAAGCGAGATGGCACACCTTATACGACGAAACCAAATGAATTTTCTTCCATACATAGGGTAACGGACTTATTTTGGACCAGAGGACCAATTTTGGACCACCTTGTCTAGCTCTTTTATAAAGCAACTAATAATGAAAAAAATTAGTGCATAACACTTAGTTCTCGGGCTTTAACAATCTTTACTAAAAAATTTAATGATTATTTGTTTCATAAGAGAGCTAGACAAGGTGGTCCAAAATTGGTCCTCTGGTCCAAAATAAGTCCGTTACCCTATTAAGAGTAAGTTCACTGGTTGAGATGGAGTTGGAAATTTCGATGGTTTACATCATATCACAACACATTTGCCGTCCACCGGTATTGGGACAATCTGATATTCGAACAGTTTCGCGCTGCAAAATTTATATCGTTAAACACTTTTTGGCTGAGGGTGATATAAAAACATGGTATTTTGCTACACCGAACCGGAGTGATACAGCCGGCATAGCAATACAGTATTGCTACGCGAATATGACATTTACCATCAGTTTTGTCAAGTTTCCGTGCAGCATAGTCGGGTTAGAAAGTTTTTAGGAAGCCTCTGCCATTTTAACCGCAGAGATCCCGCGTGGTTTGCCGTCATTTTTTGCCGTTTGCCGTCCATTTTGTTGACAGTTTGCCGTCATCAATTTAGCAGGTGAGTTTTTTTTTAAACATTTTTGTAATGATTTCAAACTAGTATTGATGGATTTCTAGCCCATCCGATAGACCACATTAGAAAATCACAGGGTCAGCATATTTTTTCACACAAACATCCAGCACGACAAGCTACAATCCCGACCGGAGATCAAACTAAATTTATTAGGTTTTTCCTACATGAATTTGCCACCCTGGGTCGGATGTCTGTGGAAATGTTAAATTTAATTACGAATCCTCCGTTTGAATGATATCCGGATTAACCGAGACAGTTCTACATTAACCATCTGGAATACTACACCGGATTATTCGTATGCGAAAACCGCGATAACGAACCAAGACCACAAAACCGATCTTTTTTCCGAAACAAAATAAACGTAGCTGATGCAGTGCAGCACAGAATGCAAACAAAAATAAATCAACAGTACATTTATTGTTGTTAACTAATACTCGTATCGCTTAAAATTAAAGCTCGTAAAACTCAATAAAAACCTTGAAACCAGATTGCAATTTATCCTATTACGTTTACCGTTTACCATAAAATCGGTGGCACGGGCTTGTGATATAGCTCAGTTGGCAAGCCTGTTGTCTCCTGAGTCGATGTCCGCGAGTTCGAGCCCAAGAGTAAACATCGAACACATTTGTACGGGATAGTTTTTCAATAACGATCCGCCAACTGCAACGTTGATAAAGTCGTGAATGCCATAAAGATGGTAAAACGACTATAATCAAAACAAAAAAAAAATCTGGACGCATTAGAACGGGTCTATCTTGGAGCTATGTAAACGATAGAAAAACACTACGGCGCTCAAAATGTTGGTCTTCCATTGCACTTTAACACGTTCGTCGCCCAAAAAAAATCTCAGAGCATGACAGTAAAGCGAGAGAGCTTCAGATTTACAACGCGTGGCAGAACTGAGCGGCAACCTTGCTTAAGAGAGCTGTCACCCATATATGGGTGACGTGGCGACGAACGTGTTAAAGGAAAAATAACAGGAAAGTTATTCCGATGTGTTTTTGATGAAATCTCTCACTTTTCGCCGAATACCATTAATCATAGTTAGGACACTCTGTTCGCTGACCTCAGCGGCCATTTTGTCCCACCATCTCTTTTTTCGAGTCGTCCTAGTATTCTTCTTCATCTTCAGCTTGACAATTGCCTAATTTTTTTGGCGGATAGCGGAATTGTGGGCAGTTGGGTGGATTTTGCTATAGTAGCAACTCGCCAAATCTGCCCAAAACTTTACTGGTCCTTTGTGAGATCTAATGTATGGAAGGCTTCTGAGGCACTCATTCTTGTACATTTTGGAGTCCATGGTCTTGTTTGTCACAAAAACCGGGGTTTTTCGTCCGCTGCAAATACCTTGCCAGATCAAACACTAACTTGTAAACTTATCGGCAAAAACGAATTTGAGCTTGCCGGGGAAATCACCCAGACCAGTGCACTATGGAGCAGCCCCATACAATTAGGTGGCGAAAAGTATTTTATTGCTTTTTTGTAAATATCATAGAAAATAAACTCACAAAATTTTTCACATGGTGTTTTTAGGAATGTGCAATTGATTTTTGATAACGAATCTTAGCTTAACGGTCGGAAAAATGGGTCGTCCATATTAACTGTTGACAGTTTTATTGTTATTGACGTTATTTGGCTTTAAATTGAAACGTAAATTTGCACATGTGTGTTTTAGTGGACGAACTATTGATTTTTGGTATCAAATTTAGAAACGGGGACCGGCAAAAGGGGTCGTCCATATAAGCTTAGCTTAGCGTAGCTTGATTGACTACTCACATCCACCTTAAATCATTGAACTCGAAATGAATCATAAATAGTTGAAAAGCATTATTTACTTCACCGGCAAAAGGGGTCGTCCATATTAACTTTTTACTTTTTTTGCGATATTGACGTTATATTAAACTGGATTGAGATTGGCACATGGGTGTTTTGGAGGACATGCCATTGATTATTGGTACCAAATTGAGAATCCGCGACCGGCAAAGGGGGTCGTCTTTATTAACTCTTTACATTTTTGTGGTATTGACATTTCAATTTCATCTTAATCCCATGCATAATGCTTAGGATTCGATTAAATTTTTCACACCGAGTTTTAGGGGCTGGAATGAATCATTCATACACGCTATCTAAGTTTTTTGTAATATTTTCGTGATTATGAATCAAATTGAGGCAAAATTTCTCACTCGAAGGTTTTTCAAAATGGGATTTTAAGCTTTAATTGAAACTAGCTGACCCGGCAAACTTCGTTTTACCTGTTACTTAATAAATCGATAGAAAATGTTTAATTTATCTACACATCTCAACTTTAATTTCTTCGCACTCGTACTCGGGAGCCCCCCTTCCGTAAAAAGCGAGATTCTCGCAACTATTATACAAACCATCTCAGGATCGGAAAACTCTCCTACACCAAATTTCACTTCATTCCAACCGTCCGTTTATACGTGATGGTGTTACAAAGAAAACGCCTCCATTTTTATATATAAGAATATTGAAATGCAGAAAAATGTGTCGTGAACCGAAATTAATTAAATTTTTTTTCAATGTAGACTGCTAACGAAAACGAGTGCGTTTAGGATTAGCTAGAAGCTTATTCACCCTCTACCTGCTCATCTCTATTAAATGATTCGAGCTCCACAGCGTACATAATTTGTTCAAACGGAATTTCTTCAGTTGGATCTGAAGCACTTTCATCGTCATCGAATACCAAAAATGAACGCACTTTGTCTGGATACACCATACATTTCTTGGCTTTTATCCGATGGCTCAGATGTAGGTATTGAGCTTATAATCAGATCGTACGCATTCATAGAGCGCATGAAAACGTCGTGTAGATTATTGACTCAGGATTTTTTTTTCTTGCATGATGTGTGCGGTTGTTTTTAAATTTATTATGTTGACATTCAGCAGCTTCTTCTGCCAACACATCTAGAAGGAAAATGGTTTGTTGAATAAAAAATTCTGACCCATATAAAAAGAAAACGCAGAAGAAAAAGTTGAACAAACCTAAAGGGGCTGGTGAATGAATAATAATATCCCCAGCATGGGCAAGGACCTTATGAACCGTTGCAGGAATTTTGTACCAGCCGTATAAATTTAGATAAACCCTGTATGTTTTATTACACTATATGTCGTTTTTTATCCGGATAAATTGATTGTTATCAAAATGTTTTGAAATCTTATGATGAGGTCTTCGATAATGTCCAATACTTGGCTCAAAAGCTCAGGATTATCGAAAGCTTTTCCTGTTGTGCTAGTTCCTGCACCTCCTGCCCTGGGTTGGTCAATACGCACACCAAAGGATTGAAACATCCGATCCTTAACAAGCTTTTTTCTTTCCATATACCTAGTCTGACTTATATTGCTTTGTAATTTGCCACTTTTTATATTTTTTCGATATGAAATGTGCAAAATACATTCATGCATGTAAAGGAGATATGCCGTAAAGCAAAAGACCTGGATGTGGGTTGAAACCTTTTTCGAGTTCCTGTGGAGTTTATAAAAATTCATATTATTGACATAAAATATTTAAAAATGTTAAATAAAAATAATACCCGTAAATTTTTCATTATATTTGGCGTGGCTCCACAAATTAAGCAGTTCTGCATGGATGAGGTTCCGGAGATGTAGTTAAAAATTTTCCCGTCAATCATGCACATGACGAAAGCAAAGTTGACGTTGACAAATTTACCATTATACACTGCTATTTTTGCCGGGAACAGTTGCCTAATTTCGGTATCTATAAATTTTTTGGTGTTAATTACTAATTCCATTGATTCCTTAATAAACTCCAGCATAATTGGCCTGCAGAAACGAATACTTAGAGGTTATGCCACAAAACGGTTTTTTGTTACTGGTCCAATGCAACTGAATCAGAGTCGTGGTTATTGAAAACACTTCGGAATCATCCCCTACTAAAGGGTGATACGGTCAAAATTTGGTCAATACCAACTTGACGTATTTCTTTCAATTTTGCATTTAAAAAACCTGAACACCCCTCATTTTGAAGGTGTGTGTGTGTGTAGAATGTTGCTCCTATTTTGATTTTGGAATTCACTCTTCAGTTGTCAAAATGCCGTCCAAGGAAGGAGAGCAGCGTATCAAAATTTTGCTCACGCATCGCGAAAATCCGAGCTACTCGCACGCAAAGCTAGCAAAATCGCTAAAAGTTGCCAAATCAACCGTCACAAATGTAATTAAAGTGTTTGGGGAACGTTTGTCGACAGCCAGAAATGGATCGGGGGGAAATCGAAAACCGGAAGCCGCTGAGACGACAAAGAGAGTTGCCGGTAGTTTCAAGCGAAACCCTAACCTCTCTCTCCGAGATGCCGCAAATAAGCTGGGTGTATCGTCTACAACCGTGCATCGAGCCAAAAAACGAGCCGGACTATCGACTTACAAGAAGGTAGTGACTCCAAATCGTTATGATAAACAAAATACGACGGCCAAAGCGCGATCCCGGAGGCTGTACACGATGATGCTGAGTTTGACTGCGTGGACGACGAAACCTACGTTAAAGCCGACTACAAGCAGCTTCCAGAACAGGAGTTTCATACGGCAAAAGGAAAGGGAGAGGTAGCAGATATTTTTAAGCACATGAAACTGTCAAAGTTCGCGAAGAAATATCTGGTTTGGCAAGCCATCTGTACCAGTGGCTTGAAAAGCAGCATTTTCATAGCTTCCGGGACTGTCAACCAAGATATTTACGTGAAAGAGTGTTTGAATAAACGTCTGCTGCCTTTCCTGAAGAAACACGGTTGTTCCGTACTGTTTTGGCCGGATTTGGCATCTTGCCATTACGGTAAAAAGGCCATGGAGTGGTACGCCGCCAACAACGTGCAGGTGGTTCCCAAGGACAAGAACCTTCCCAACACGCCAGAGCTCCGCCCAATTGAGAAATATTGAGCTATTGTCAAGCGGAACCTAAAGAAGACCAAAAAAACTGCTAAGGACGAGCAGCAGTTCAAGGCAAACTGGCTTTCTGCGGCGAAGAAGATGGACAAGGTGACTGTACAAAATCTGATGGCAGGGGTTAAGCGTAAGGCCCAGCAATTCTTATTTGGAAAAGCGGAAGCTTAACTGAATATTTTCCTGAATTGTATACTAATTAAACTTGAAAAACGAAATTTAATTTGATTTTTTAAATAAACGATTTCACCGATTTACACGCGTTTTCCCTTGACCAAATTTTGACCGTATCACCCTTTACGAAGTAATAATGTCAATTCGTTAGTGTAATTGGTCAACCGTTTTATGATAACCGCCTCAACCATTTGGATGATCCTCGTTGAAGTGTGGAGCATGAGTGAAGAAATAATTTAGGTAAAAAGAAATAAACACCGCGGTAATTCTCAAACAAGACACTAATAAAAGTGTACTATTTGAACGTATAATGGTGTGTTACAAACATACCTTAATTTTAGATTCACATTCTTCAATAGATTCAACTGGATTTAACGATCTGCTCATAGGCATATTTGGTGAAATTATAATAAAAAAAAAAATTCAAATGCCTCCTCGAGTGACAGCATGCCCTTTGACTCACTAAATTTTACAAGTATTTTTGAAGAATTTTCATGTTTTTTTTTTTAAAGATTAACGATAACTTTCACCATGATCATATCACCCCTTCTGTAGGCCACTTTTCTTGACACCAGCAATGCTTTTTCGACGGTGTCTACAGTAGGAGTAATCAACTTGTTGCCGCAACTTTGGCCGTTCCCTTGCCGCAGCAGCAGAATCCAACGAACGTCATCTGTGATGACAGCGATCTGTCAGGAGATGATGTCATCGTGACTGGCGAATTTGAAGATTAATTCCACGCGATTTAGGAAGTGCATTGATTCGATCAGACAGTGAAATAATTAATATTGTTGAATTAGCTAATCGCCGCGATAAGTTGTATGTTTTTATTATCGACTTTTTTCGGCGAATAAATAACTACAAAATTACTTGCCAGTTGGTCCGGACGTTTCGAGCTACTTTTGACAGCGACCTTCAGCCACTGAATGGTATAACGACTTGCCATCCTATCGAGCTTCTTTTAAAGCTATTCTTTTTTTATTTATCCCGAATACTTAACTTAAAATGTTCATTGCATTTTCAGCATTTTGAATTGGCCTTACAACAACAAACTGAGTAAAACAACAACAAACCCAAAAATATGACAGATCACACTTTTGGTCACAGTTTTCTACCGTCACACTTTAAAAGTGTGAAGTCCAGTAGAGTGTGAACTGCACAATAATTATTTCACTAAACTTAACAACGATTGGGAAGAAATTCATAATATAATGGAATTACAGAATTAGCCAATTTACTCTCAACGCGAACTTTACAAAGCTTACCTGATGAAAATATATTGTGAACAGGAAACCTTCGATTTCACTTGAACAAATAGTTCGGACTTGTTTTTTTTTTAAATATTGCTTTTGTTTTCAGAACGAAATCACTGAGCACTGAACCGGATTAACTTCTCTTACAACGCACCAAACTGGAGTAACTTCTCTTACACCAGTCGATAGTATTTATATGCTGCGACACTCCGAAGAACATGATAATATCACGAAGTGAAAAGCGAGTTCCGTGGGAGAAAAAACTAAAAAAAAAATCAAAGCAATCGAAAGATTTGCTTTAGTTCAAACTATTAAACTCAAGGTAGGTAATCTTTCGATTGCTTTGATTCAGCAGAAAAAGCATTAAAAAGTTAAATTCTTATTGAAAATGGGTTAAAAGTACCCATACATCTACAGAGGAGGTTGCAAAAATCCAATGCCTATTTAGCAAATCTCTGAGCCAATAATGAGCTGGCGATATCTTCGAAAAAGCGCGAAGGCGGTATCTTCGAAAAAGCACTACTTGCACAAGGACTCGAGCTCCCAAACTTCCAGGCCAAAAATTTTATAAAGCCTCTGCACTATGGGGTTTGAGGCGGCAAAAAGTCTAAAAATAAAATTAATCGTATTGCTTATTCATGTCGATAACTTTTTATTTAACTAAGATATTCTAAAAATTTCAGCCAATTATCTGTGATAATTTTCGCTTCACAGACATCAGTCTTTAAAAAAATGCATTTTTTGCTTGTACGATAATTTTTTTTAAATTCCATTTTTTCAATGAAATTTAAAAAAAATGAGTATACCTTTTAAAGGCTTATTTTATAAACTTTCTTTTCTGTTCATGCAAATTTCTACACTACAAACTGAGATGTGCGAAAAATGGGTAAATTCGCAATGATTGCGCTGTCGCTGAAATGATTCTCATAGCTTTATTGAAACTAACTGCTGTTCTATTGAAGGATACGTTGTTTATGCTGCGGATTTAGGATATTTTTGCGAAACTCAGAATCATCTTTTGATAATTCGCTGTTGCAGTTTTCCATGATGGTTTCCATATCTTGAGAAACATTTTGATTTTCAGTCTGAATAGAAAGATTAATAAAAACCAAACCAACTTTAAACTTGGAAAAAAAATCTGCATCTAAAATGTCAAAAATCTCATCCAATTTGAACACCAGATTTTGATTTTCTTTAACAGCAATATCGCTTGTCCGGTTTATGTTCTTTTTTGCCTTTTGCCACATATTAGAAAGTTTTTTAATCTGCCTGCAGATCTCCTGCTTCGATTTTATGACAGCGTAATCTGCCCAAGATTCTGCAAGCAAATCCGCCACTTCCCAAAACGATTTTTTCCTTGCCAAAATTCTGGATTCTTTGCGAGCAAGTCCACTGTATTTGAATTCCAGAACTTGCAGGCCTGACGGAAGAAATCATCTTTGGAACCCTTTTTTGGCAGCGCCAACGAGCCAGATTTCTTTTGGGAACGACATCATCAATCTCCTGAATTCAACTGCGTTAAACGTCATTCGGGTGCTCTCAAATATCAATGTGTGCTTGATTGCATGCAAGTTGCTTATAGTAAAACTTGAATGGAATTTATTCTTGAAGCGCAAAATGGTTGCAAAAATTTGTTAATATCTTTGCATATATTGGACCAAATATCCTGAGTTATATATCAGATGATAGCTTTTGAATCTAGCAGCCTTTTAAATATAAATTCAAGCAAAAAATATTTATTGCTGATTTTATAGCGAAAACTTGTAGCGTTTTGTTTTCCTTACAAGTTGATACATTATGATTTTTTAAATAAAATTGGTTTACATTTTGCACAAACTTTAAGAGGGCCACAGACTACACAACATTTGTACAAATGCGATGAAATTCGATGAAATTTTGTCGCTGTGAGCACGATTTGTATAGTGTATGGCACTGCTTGAATGAGCGCCCAAATGGTTGGAGTAAAATCGGTCGGGATCGAAATATTTTGTACAAAACTTTCTCCCAGCCGGGGTGGAGATGGTTTTTTTTGTTGCTGTTGCTGTTTTCGCCAGCAATAATTTGTGTTCGCGTGAAATATGTTTGTTTAGTGTGTGGGCGAGCATAGATCAAACAATCGACGCGGAATCATCGAATTTGTACAGGCCAATTTGTGTAGTCTATGGCCCGCTTTAACCTCAAGTGTTAAGATACACTCTAAAGAAATTATTTAAGAAAATAAAAACTTCATCATTCATTAAGAGGACTTCAGTTGAACAAACTCGCTGCAAATTTTATTAAAACTTGACTTTTTTTTACGAAAACTCGTTGAGCAGAACCAAGCATGGAAAAAATCGCATCGAAGAACGATCAATTTGCCATCGGTGGTGAATTCGTTCAATTCTAACTGCCAATCAAAGCAATCGGGAATGGAAAAAGTTCATACATTAAACTGAACGCTTACGATTGCAATCCCGAACAAATGAACTTTGACAAGCTTCGGGTAAACGAACCGAAGCACAAAACATTCACCGCAGTATGGATCGCTTTTTATTTTCACCACGGACATTCGAACTGATTCGCAAACACAATCACCAAACGATTGCAATCGCGATTGTATTGGCGAATGTTTCGCAAAGGAATTTCCCGGTAAAGGATTAAGCCATCGGGTGTTTATTTTGCGGCTTAATTTGTGTGTTACGGCAACCGCGCTCTCCATTTGCTCTGGTATTGCATATCACCCAGGCGCATAGCTCGGATCTCACATGGATTTTATTTTTCTATTTAATCGACGTTTCTGGCAAGTTTAGATTTTAAATTTGCCAGAGATGTCCATTTAATAGCTTAACGATATATCGCAATGATAAAAAAACATTTTTACATGGATTTTGGACAAAAATGGTGGCTAGAATAAAGCGGAGGATCGGGTAACCGGAACTTTGATGAGCGGGATTCAACTGTATATTAACATTCAACTGTTAATGTCTTGAAGGTTATGCGACTTTCATGACAATTGTTAATAAAAAATATTCTTGTATAAAACCTGAATTTTGTTCATATTATTTTCTATTTGCATACTCAAAGTCGCTTATCGGGCTCACTGTTTACAAGGATTAAAATGCATGTTTTTTTAGACCAAAATTTTAAAGTAATTTGTTGTAAGCTGTATTCCTTTCATAGTTTTTGCTTAAGATGTGAAACAACTTCAAATGGAAGAAATGCCTTAGTTTTTCAGATCAAATGTCTTTCAACAAAAAAAGAGTACATTTGGTTAAATTTCACAAAAAGAAAAGTACGCTCATTTCTCGATCGAAAAAGAGTACATGTACACTAGACCGCTGCAAAAATTGACTTTTTGCTCCCATATGTTTTTTCGATGCCTTTTGGGTCACCAAGCATCAATGTAAAATTTTAGATGATTTGGTTGATTCCTGAGTTAGCGCAATGCGTTTCAATTTTGTATGGAAATTTGTATGGAAGAAGAAAATTTTGCACATTAAATCATGCAGAAAATTCAAATATACTTGAAATGAAGTCGGTCTTTAATTTTTGATTTTGACTATTCTTAAGCTTCATTTTTTGCTAACATGACAAGCAGCTAAGAATTTTATGAAAAAAGTTATAACCATTTCAAAATTAAAAATCTGAATCCATTGAAAAGTATTTAAAAATGGCAGACTTTGCTTGCTAGCGCTGTTAATAATTGCATGAAATGGTTTTGCAAAGGTTATTCAAAACAATAAATTCTCTGGCAATGCAAAGCAGTTTTTTGAGATTTTTTATTTTCATCCCACGGCTACACAGCTTTTAAATAAGCAGACAAAATAGTCAAAATTAAAAAAATTATTTCGAAAACAAAAATTTTGCAAAACATCTAATAACTTTTCTGGGGTACAAGTTAGGTTTGTGCTTTGTTCACATGAATTGTACTGCAAGAATCAAGCAATAATTTTCATCCAAAGTTGAATTTTTTGAAACTTTCAGTACATCTCGGGCGATTTTTGAATGAAAAATTTTGTTTTCCCATACAATTTTCCATACAAAATTAAAATCGCTTCAAAAAAATTTATTGCTATTTCTGGCAGCAAAAACAACCAAAAAAAGTTATGGGAGGTGTTAAAAGTTCAGAATTTGAAATTTCCATACAAAGCTTGCAGCGGTCTAATGTACACTTTTCGAGTTGCCGGATGTGGACTAGGCTTAACACAAGTTATAATAACATCATTACAAAACACAACGTTGACGAGCGCGGGAGCCGTAACGCACAAATTTAGCCCAAAAATAAACACCCGATGGCCTAATTCTTTACCGGAAAAATCCATTGCGAAACATTCGTCAATACAATCGCGATGGCAATCGTTTGGTGATTGTATTTGTCAATCATTTGCGAATCAATTCGCCCAACGAACGTCGTGGTGAAAATAAAAAGCGATCCAATTTACTGTGGTGAATGTGTCGTGTTCGGTTCGTTCACACGAAGCTTGTCAAAGTTCATTCGTTCGGGATTTCCAATCCGACCAATCAGCGTTCGACTGGTCACATTCGCATCGCCGATGCTACCATCGAAAAAGAAGCGGCGATTGAGAATTATAGCGTTCATGCTGGTGAATGATTTTTTCCATCCTTGCGCAGAACAGAGACTTGATCAAATAAGCTCAAATTTGGCCAGAGTACTAAGAAATGTGTAAGGAACAACCCATATAAGTCCGGCTTTGATTTGCGAAAAAAAGTGAAAAGTGAACTAGTCTAATTAAAGGTCTCTATGATAAAGGAAAAAAAACTAGTCAGCATTATATTCAACTCAAATCTCAACTAAAAGTGTAGAAAAAAAATCAGGAAGGTTTCAAAAATTACAAGAAGGCCCAAAGATTAGAAATCAGAACCAAAAATTATTTTGTATTCTTACAAAAACCATTCAATTGAGAGGAGCTGACAACGTAGAAAAAATCATGATCATTTTTGTTGCCAGTGACAAACAATCTATTCATATAGTCTTGAACTGTTCATTTTGATCTAGAATGTAGATTTGTAGAAACTGCTTCGACTTCAAATAAGGACAGAAGTAATTACAACACCAAACAACATAACTCACATTTCATTGCACATGGCTGCATCCCAAATAGGGTCGCAAATCGTCAGCAGCAGACGACGTCCGATCCAAATGGTGGTGGTCTGGCCACATTCGATGGTCCGGTTAGTTCTTGTATTTCACGGAAATCAATCCAATCGCCATCCATTGAGAGCAGATATCTGACTAATTTTGTGTCAGCAAGAAGCTTACGTAATTGTCGGCACCGTAATTTGTGTCCAACCTAGACTTGGGCACTTGGTACCGGTATGATCTATTTGAATGGCATTCTGTCGTTCTCAGATTTACTACTTGCGGATGCAAATGTCATTGCTCGGCCAATTGCAAGGGATTACTTAAGTCTTAAGTCGAGCTCAAGAAGGTCATCGTCAAGTGCATAAAAGCTCACATTTCTGTCGATAACTGGCCAAACATCGGTTTCCACAAGGCGTTTGTTATTGATCAATAATAGCTCGGATGAGATCAGAGCTTGGCGTTATATCATTTCTGCATCTAAATTTGCATTCGTTTCCTTCAATATGAAAATATTAATAAATAAAAAAAACTACGACTTTTCCTCAATGAATCAAGATTAAGAAAATTATCTAGGCTAAAATACCACATACAGAGCACACGACCAGAGGTAACTTAATTAGCACCAACACCTGCTGCTGATGTGATTAACTAAGTCAACTTTGGTAGTTGTAATTAGTTAATTTAATGGCTCTGAATCGATTGCCAGCATCAAAACATTTGTCGCATCTTGGAGCCGCATCGGATGTAATGTGAGTTGATGTTGTGGATTCCTTTCGGACAAGTTAGGCTTGCCTGCGGTTGTGTTTTAACGCACTCGGTTTACTGAAGTGACAAATGATTGTTACATACTAGTTCACTGGCGCCATGTTCACTAATGAGTTCTTTAAGGCAAGCAGTTAGACTCAGATTTCAGATTTTAGAGCATGGGTGACCAAGGTTTTCACCAAAATATTCTTATTTTGAAGCTAGCAGATAGCAGAAAATGAATTTCTATGTGAAAATTTGGTATCATAAATTCGCCTGTGGGTTCTTTATGTACATTGAAATGAAAAAAAGCTGAAGAGGTTGTATATGGACGAGATTCGTCCAGACCGAACTGAACGCCAAAATTGAAAAATATGAGTTATATAGTGGGGGGAATTTGAAACATATTGTTTCACCTTCCCTAGAAATATCGAGGATTTTTTCCAATTCCGAACCGGTTTATTCGAAAAAATCGTTGTAGCAGGCATGGGAAAAATTTTGTTGTGCCAAAGTGAACTGAAAGCCTGGAGATAAAATCAAAACAAAAAGTGTGTTTGGGCAAAGATACCGTCACTTCAAGATAAAGAGGTGGGCTTTGCCGCGAACATTAATTCTTCTATACGGACTTTCGATGTTCGCAACGTCACCTTAAGAGTTCGGGTAACAAGATTCATGCATCTAGCCATGGTAACCAATGTGTGTATTGGAAAAAATCTGCTTTGAAAGTATATCTGTTGGAAGTGAGTACTCCAGAGCCATCTACAATGCTTCAAATGGTAAAAATATATTTTGGTTGACCTTTTGGACGAATTATTAACCATATATTGCCATTCGGAAAAAATTGATTTGAATTTGAATTAAACCGAAACTCTGCTTTTCTAATTTTACTCTGTTCGAGAAGAAAATCATCTATTGAATGCTCAATTGGGAATCTTTTTGTTCATAAAAACAAGTATGTTGAAATTGATACCAACAGTGCAAATACGAACAACGGATGCTTTGATAATTTTGTATGTTATTTGACGTTGAAGTTGTTGAATACTCAAACCATTGACCCCCATGGAGGGTGTACAAGCTATTTTAGTCGCCTGTTATGATACCTCTTCTCAGAAGGGAGCAGAACTGAGCGTATAGAAAATATTTCCGATAAGTTACATGGGTCTGGTTTGAGTTCAAAACCGGATCCATCCCTTCTGTCCAAATCAGCTTCGGACTTTTCTATTTCGGACAGTTCCTGGATCTGAACAAAAATCAGGTAAGTTTGAAACAAAAGTGACCCTGTATGGATGGATAACAATGTTGTGAAATATATCAGAGTATTGCAAAATAGTATTTAGCCACACTGAACCGAGTCCATAAAAGTTAAGTTCGTATTTTTAATCAAACGCAACGAAACTGTGAAAGTTATGAAGCAAAAAGTTAAGTTTTCATGCAATTAGTATGTTAAGTCACCAAATGTTCGGGCACGGCCGATGGGGGGGGGGGGGGGGGGGGTTCGGATTTCGGGGAATTTCCTTCCGTCTCCAGTCGACGGCATCCACCAACACAGAAACTCCAGGTAAGTCGCACAATTGATGGCACAGCAGCTGATCGCCCGCTCGGGGGGAAGATTTCGTTTGCACTTGGGGGTGTACGTTGATGTGTTGAAAACACTTCGCAATTCGATTGCGGTTCTACTACTATCACTTGATTTCGGATGCACTTATTGAAAGTCGCTTTATTGGACTAATTACTAATTTATTAGCGAAGTGAAAAATCCGTGTGTAGTATTCAACGTTACAATCTATTCAATGCGTTCATTGTATGCGTGTTCAATACAATCAAATTCAATGCGAACACGAAATTATTCAACAGGGCATAACTTTTTTACCATGGGGTAAAATTCAACCAAATTTTGCACACTTTCTCATTGATGTGTATTGTTTACATGCTGTCAAACTCGAAGTCGTGTATTTCGATTCAACGAAAATGGAGGTGAACCAACGTAAGTCGAGAAAAAAAAAATTCTTTCAAATCACCTGAAATTTTCTAACCTGTCGCACCGGCAGTTGGGAAAAATATTGAACATTGAACTATTCAACCGTCTCCAGAGAGTGTTGAAGCGGTTTCAGGAGCAGTTGACGTTGTACCACGGCAAAGAAGCTGGAAGAAAACCGGAACCGGAGAACAAAAAGACGGAGGGAAAGGTGAAGCGGATGATTCCCTACGTATCAAGCTGTGATTTGGCTAAAAAGATCGGCATGTCGCAGAGCTACGTTCAGAATGCAAAAAAGATTTTTAGAAAGATTCACTGCACTGTAGACTGTCTCGCCCTGCAAGCCGACATCGTTTCATTACACCCACAATTCAGCCTCTGTGCCAATGGCGGCATCATTGGTACAAGAAGATAACGCGACCGGTGCTGATTCGATTTGCTCCCGCCGGCATTAACTTCCCAAGTTAACCGAATTGCGTATGTCTGAAAGAAACAAAATAAAAACGATTTCACGTCCCTCCCTATCGCATCACAATACGAAGAAGGATGGAAATAAATACCAGCCAACACCAGGCAGCCAGCGAACCGAGCACTGTGCATGTGTAGCAAACACAACAACAACAAAAATATTCCTTCAATTCAATCCGCCGGCAAACAACCACGGCCGAGCTGTGCGTGTGTATGTAGTAAAAGTAACAAAAAAAACATTGCTTCAATTCAATCCACCGGCAAACAACCACCGGCTAAGCTGCGCATGTGTAGCAAAAGCAACAACAAAAATATTTCTTTCACCGGCCAAGCTGCTCGGCTTTGGCAGCTGTGTATATGTAGCGTGTGTATGTAATAGCAGGCAGTAAGCAAAGCACAGTTCTCATTCAATGGGTTTCCCATTCCTTCACTCCCGTTCCCTTTCCCGTTTCCATCACAAGACAAAGGAATGCATTGAAAGAAGGCCAAACGCCGGGAAGCCGCCGTTGTGCGTTTTTTTTGTGATTGATCGGTGACAGAAAGCCTATGACAAATATCTCTCGTCCTGCATGAAGCTTGAATAGTACACTGGTTAAAATGCCGGACTGGCAAGACGCTATGATTGGTAATTTGAGTTCGATTCCTCACCACGGCGCTGTGGTTTTAATTTTTATTTTCTTGTTTCTGGGACGAATTATCCAATAGGAAGGAAATCCCACAAAATGTTTTTCTTGTTTCGCTTGAATGTAGTGGTCATCATTTTGGTTGGTTGGGAGTCGAGTCCTTATGCCAGTTACGGTTTTTCAAACATACCGTCTTCGGCACAGTGCACATTTCAGCGCATTATCGGCACAGAGATATGCTAAATAGGCATTGGATTTTTGCAACCTCTTCTATGGGTGTAGAGAGCTGGTGTCAGAAGAACGGAATGCAAGCAAATGCGAAAAAGTGCAAGATCATTAATTTTACCCGATCTAGAAATGTTATAAATTTTGATTATCAGCTATCCGGCCTCTGTTTGGAAAATACAAAATCTATTCTTGATCTAGGGGTTAAAATCGACAACAGGTTCACCTTCGCCGAGCACATCGCGCTAACCGTGGCAAAGGGATTCGCAGCACTTGGGTTTCATCGCCGAAACACGAGGGATTTTGACGACATTTATGCACTGCAAGCCATCTACTGCTCGTCCGTTCGTAGTATCATGGAGACTGCTGTTCAGGTGTGGGCTCCCTCTCAGAGCACTCAATGCTTCCGCCTCGAACGAGTTCAACGTAGCTTCGTAAGATACGCTCTCCACCGTCTTCCCTGGAATGACCCACTCCGACTCCCGCCTTATGAGCAAAGGTGTGCTCTGATAGGCCTAACTACACTAGAAAAGCGTCGTATTGAACTGCAGCAAGCCTTCATTTTTGATACCTTAACCCACCGTGTTGACTCCGCATACATACTGCAACGTGTCAATATATACGTTTCCACGAGGACACTTCGGCGACGCCAGTTCCTATGGATACCACATCACCGTACTGTATATGGCCGGAACCATCCAATTGATAAATGTTGTGAAATTTTTAACTCAGTGAGTCATTTGTTTGATTTTAATATGTGTAAACGTAGGTTTAAATTAGTTTTAAGCAGAATTTCTTAGGATTAAGCAACTAGTCTATACGGTTACATAACCAAAGATGTAAATAAATAAAAAAAAGAGAGCTGGACTACATACATACAAAATAGAGAAGAACTTCCCAAATCGCGATGAGCAGCAACAATCGACGGCTAAAACTCGTGCACGGAAGCTCTACGAGAAGATGCTGGCAATATATGACTGCTGTGTGATGGACGACGAAACGTATATTAAGCCGATTTTAAGCAAATTCCAAGGTTGGAGGAGTTTTTCACCGGCAAGAGGAAATTCGATGTGGACGACAAATTTAAGAAGAAGAAAATGTCGAAGTTCGCCTCCGAATATTTCGTTTGGCAGGCCATCTGCTCTTGCGGACTGAGGAGTGAGCCTTCCGTGACAAAGGGCACAGTAAATGGCGAGATCTACAAGAGTGCCTCGAGAAGCGCCTTTTTTTCTTGCAGCAGCACGACGAAGCTCCGCTATTTTTGCTAGATTTGGCATCATGCCACTATTCTAAAATTGTCCTGGAGTGGTATGAGGCCGATTCTGTCCATTTTGTTCCAAAGGACCTGTCAAACCGTCCGGAACTGTGCCCGGAGGAGCAGTACTGGGCTATAAATGTAGCGGGAACTTCGGAAAAGCAAGAAGTCATTCAAAGCCGAGAAGAACATGTTAAAAAATGGAAAAAAAACTGAAAAACTGGTACCGGATGACACTGTAAAAACTTTGATGGAGGACATCGAGCGAAAATGCGTTCAATTTTGCACTCAAGGCTCCATCGAATAATTTTTCTTTATATTTTTTAAGTAAATGTTCGTATAAAACTACCCAGAAATTTTGGTTTGATCCTAAACATTGTAAGAAAATTGGCATGACACTTTGGGTGACGCAATAAATTCGTGTTCGCCCTTTAAATACACTACTGGTGAACGCAAAATGTGGTTTTTCAAAATTGTGAAAATTTTAAAAAAATCAATGGATTTGATTCACTCTGGCTGGACAGAAATTTTCTTTTGGTCAGTTAGCATGATTTCAATTTCTACTTTTTTAAGATTCTGAATCTGATGTCATCGAAAAACCGTTATCAAAAACGAAAAATGAGAAACTGTGAAGTTAAAGAATGAAGCTATTTCTGGTAACTTTTCAATAAACCTCAATTGTAACTTTTTTTATAAAGCTCAGAACCGAATGATTACGAGCTAGAATCAAAGCTGGAGACATTTCATTCAAATGATGATTTTGATGCACATCAAGCACACAAGCCATTACCGGCGAAGTGATTCTCCTGATTGTCGTTATTTAACCCCTGGATTTAACATGACGAATATCTCTTTATTTAGACACATGTATCAATGAAATCAATGAAAAAATCAGTTTATCATACAAGAAAGTTTTTCATAGATATTACAACCTGAAATTTCAAACTCCTGAGAAGGATATATGTAGCACCTGTGACCACTCAAAAATTCAAATCAACGCAGAGGAAGGAATTGCATCAAAAAGGATATTCTGTCCGTATAGAAAGTTTGCGAATTCAAATCTTCGACCATCATCAGCTGGTGGATACAGCTAGCGAAACTAGAACGAATGATTATGACATGGCCAAGCAAGCAAAATATCATGTTATTTGTTTCGATTTGCAAAAAGTATTTCCTTTACCGAAACTAACTACTGGAGTAGCTTACTATAAGCGAAAATTAACGGTTTTTGATTTTGGAATTCAGGATTTAGCAACGAATCAGGGAAGACTAAGTAGGCTGCGGCCGTTGACGGCGGGTGTGATATTTTTCGCTGCCAATTTTGACGTCTGGAAAAATAATTTTCGAATTGTAATTTGTGCTGAAAAATTGATCAAAGGTTGGATTCTGTGATTTTGCTTAGTGTTGATTCTTGTTAAGTTGAAGTCTACAAGCCTAATTTATTGCCAAAATTGGTGAATGATGTTGAGCGGCCGCTTTAACAGCTGAAGCCGGTGCCATTGTTGAATGGAAATGTACTGCATCGTTCTTTGGATAAAAGTTAAGTACATCCTTTTAATTATCAAATAACAATTACTTTTTAATTACATACACGAACATGTGTAGTTTTTTTGTGTGTTTTAAAAGTATACTTTAGTCTGCATACCAGAATTATGTTCGCACGTAGTTGGGCCGGGTAGTTATGGGATTTTTTTTTTCGAAATACTTGGCAAAAACCGGGCGATTGATTAAAAATTTTCCATTCCAAAAACCTGGCATTTTCTGGAAAATCCGAACAACTTGCAGCCAAAAAAAATCTAGAAGAAAGGTGAAGAAAAATTGGGTTTATTTTGACGAAACAAAACAATAGAAAATCGTTTAATTTCTGATAAAAAAATTTAAAACTTGAATTGAGATTTTTGTTTAGTTCTAAAAATAATGTGAATATAACTGGGCCAGATCCGGGCAGTTTCTAACAATATCTCTTGTCTCAAAAATTTCATTGAAAAATTTGGAAAGTTTACTATAGAAGTTTTCACAAAACAAAACTAGGTTTTGGGAAAAGTTTCCGGTGATACTATCCAGTGTTATATATTATATTATAAAATCTGTAAATCAGCTTTCTAGGACGAAGAACCGTGTAATGAGAGCATCAAGCGTCTGCACATAACGTTCATAGAATGTGAAATCAATAAACTGATAGAGATCAGCGTCTCAGGCCTGTTGGAAGAATCGTCAAACTTTGGAAATTTCGGGTGAGATCAATCCTTTTTTTTGTTTTAACTGTAGGTACATATCAATCATTGCACTTTATAATCTAATCCTACATAATCATAATGAGCGTTTGGCAGGGAACTCCACGCTTCATCCCTCCCTTGTGCCTGTATCTTTTGCGTTTTCATCACATGGTTGGCCTGGCCGTAGTAGTATCTGCAATGCATGTTCTATGTATCAGATACTATGGTGAAAAGAAAAATGAGAAACGCAAACTTTTTATTTTCCAGGATGCATACAAGTTTTGGCCATGTTGGTGTTAGAAGAAGAAGAAGAAGAAGAAGAAGAAGAAGAAGGATTTAGCAACGAATCAGGAATTTAAAGGGCGGTACGGTCAAAATTTGGTCAAGGGAAAACGCGTCTAAATCGGTGAAATCGTTTATTTAAAAAATCAAATTAAATTTCTTTTTCAAGTTTAATTAGCAGGTATAAAATTCAGGAAAAATATTCAGTTAGGCTTCCGCTTTTCCAAATCCGAATTGCCGGGCATTACGCTTAACCCCTGCCATCAGATTTTGTACAGCCACCTTGTCCACCTTCTTCGCCGCAGGAAGCCAGTTTGCCTTGAACTGCTGCTCGTCCTTAGCAGTTTTTTTGGTCTTCTTTAGGTTCCGCTTGACAATAGCCCAGTATTTCTCAATTGGGCGGAGCTCTGGCGTGTTGGGAGGGTTCGTGTCCTTGAGAACCACCTGCACGTTGTTGGCTGCGTACCACTCCATGGCCTTTTAACCGTAATGGCAAGATGCCAAATCCGGCCAAAACAGTACGGAACAACCGTGTTTCTTCAGGAAAGGCAGCAGACGTTTATTCAAACACTCTTTCACGTAAATTTCTTGGTTGACAGTCCCGGAAGCTATGAAAATGCTGCTTTTCAAGCCACAGGTACAGATGGCTTGCCAAACCAGATATTTCTTCGCGAACTTTAACAGTTTCATGTGCTTGAAAATATCTGCTACCTTTCCCCTTCCTTTTGCCGTATAAAACTCCTGTCCCGGAAGTTGGTTGTAGTCGGTTTTGACGTAGGTTTCGTCGTCCATTACCACGCAGTCAAACTTCGTCAGCATCGTCGTGTAGGTACAGCCTCCGAGATCGCGCTTTGGTCGTCGTATTTTGTTTATCATCGCGATTTGGAGTCACTACCTTCTTGTAAGTCGATAGTCCGGCTCGTTTTTTGGCACGATGCACGGTTGTAGACGATACGCCCAGCATATTTGCGGCATCTCGGAGAGAGAGGTTAACGTTTCGCTTGAAACTACCGGCAACTGTCTTTGTCGTCTCAGCGGCTTCCGGTTTTCGATTTCCCCCCGATCCAGACTTCCTGGCTGTCGACAAACGTTCCCCAAACACTGTAATTACATTTGTAACGGTTGATTTGGCAACTTTTAGCGATTTTGCCAGCTTTGCGTGCGAGTAGCTCGGATTTTCGCGATGCGCGAGCAAAATTTTGATACGCTGCTCTTCTTCCTTGGACGGCATTTTGACAACTGAAGAGTGAATTCCAATATCAAAATCAGAGCAACATTCTACACACACACACACACCTTCAAAATGAGGGGTGTTCAGGTTTTTTAAATGCAAAATTGAAAGAAATACGTCAAGTTGATATTGACCAAATTTAGACCGTATCACCCCTTATGTAGGAATTGTTATAAAGTGGAAAGATTACGTTGAATAGGGATTTGTTCTCGATCATTAGTTGTTTTGATAGCATTTAAAGTTTTTAAAATTCAAATTTCAACAGTTGCATTTTCTAAGCGTACGAACTCGAAAACAAGAAATTGTTAAAAAAATATAAATACCGAATCACGAATCCAACAAATTTTTATTATATTCAAAAAAATTAAAAGAGTTCAATAAAAGCCATATGTTACCTGAGAATCTGATGGTATAAAAGATTGAAATCAGCTTCAGATTCTGTAATCAACCGAAATTTGATCTGGTTGAACTGTTTTACGGGAAGTATTTAAACACCAGTACAATGATAGCTCGATATTGCACCAGCGAGTAAAAAAGGAACGGACTCTTGAATAAGATTTGTTTGAGATTCCCGAGGTAAAATTTCTCGATTATTCTCCGGGAAATTGATGGTCATCTTTTTCTGATGTCACCTCTTTTGATGTTTTTGGGGCATTGAGTATGAAGCATTTTTCGAGAGGAAAAAATAGATTTCGGACAAGCAAAACTTCTCAGCATTTAAAAAATTTCCTGTCTCTTTCAAGCACAGCCTGCCAAGTTTTCCCGTTAAATAAAAACATCACAGTTTGTCGAGAAAACTTCCGAACCTTTATATCCCAACTCGAAGCAGTCCCGTTGAATATGTCGTTATTCATATGATACTATTCCCTGAAAATTTGTTTTTGTTTGTTTGTTTGACATTTATTTAATAACGTAGGAAGATACTCAAATATCTTCTTGCTATCGACACTAGATTTCTCACCAAACTATACCAATCGACATTAAGCTCTTTGTTGTTTTTTCAATAATTATTCACTATTTGTTGCAAAAGAACTTTTTAATCCATTTGCGCACTTATGGCTTTAGTTTTCACTGAAAAAAAATGTTTAACTTTTTCGTCTCAATCAAAGGGAATGTACTTCTTACCTGCATTAAAAGAAGCCACAGAAGTCGATCGTCGCAACATCTGGTTGCGGTTTTGTGATCCACTCCGATGGGTTCTTCCTGCTGGCACTTTATTGCCGGGTGCCCATCGAACATTTCTCACAGAAATATGGGGATGAAGCTTGCTTTCTTTTCTTCTTTCCTGCTCGATCCATTCATTTAGCACCGGGAACCCATCGACCGGATCAATTATGATTATGTAACCGCAATCTTCTATTTTCCACTTCTATGAGCCCGCTAGCGACAGTGAATGGTAATCCTACCATTCTATAGAATGCGATGCGATTTACTCCAGCAAGAGGAAAGAAAGATCGACGCCCTTGGGTTGTATTCCTTGGCTTATTTTTTCTGCTTTCTGCAATTAACTTGCACGAAACTTTAACCCATTCTTCGGGCTTAAGAGGTTGACGCGGTTTTTAATAACTCTCGACGTCGTCGTTGCTCTCGAACAAAAGGCCAGACAAGAAACTCATTCTTAAACGCTTGAATGGTGCTGATTGGACCATTCAGGTTATTCAGTTCCAATAATGGGAAATATATTGAAAATTATCACCGTTTTCCAGGTGATGAACTTCTAACAGGAATTTTCCGGATCGTTATCTTTGAAGGGATAGTTTGGTTACAATGTTCTTGGAAGCCATCAAATCTATACCTCTCAAACGAATTATATTTCGACTTGCAATTTTAGAATCTTTGTTCCGGATGAATACAAGCTTAGAAGGTGTGGCTAAGTCCTTTGAAACTTTTGTACCGTAACGGATTATCACATAATTAACTTCTCGTTTTTCCTTATTATTATAGGTCTTTGAAGTTACTGCTCCCGTCCCAAGATGTGAGTTTGATGAAAAAGAGCCGTACTCGTTGAAGACCACATGAAAGATACCGTCAAACGAGGCATCATGCAACAGCAGGGTTAGATGCAACATTTGTATACCACAACATATTATTCAATTTTTATTTTAATATTATGTAAGAAAGTCACGCGTTAGTTACTTTCAAAATTTCATTCATCCAAACATTAATTTTTATGATTCCAGCCAAAGGATTTTTTGTAATATTTTTATACCTAAAGGTATGCAGCACGCTTATGCTTTTTCTTTAGAAACATTACACCCAGGGGGGTGACATCCCTAACCTTTGTCATTGATTTTGACAACCATCAAAATTACGGGCCCACGATTTTTGGGCCCATAACAAACCTGACATTTTGCTGTCAAGGAACCGGACTAGATGTCAAAACCTAGAGAATTATGAATGATTGCACACTAACACAACAATCATTCTGGTTCCTCATTGGTTGAAATTTTGACTTTTTCAACTCTGTACTGCTTTGAGAGGAAAAGACCATAAACGTTTCTCCCAATGGATAGAAAAAAAGAAAAAGATTCTTGTTTGCAAGAAGAACCAGATTGTCACCCCCCTGATTACACCCAAAATAATTTCGCCCTGATTCTTGGAAGTGCGCAATTGTATCTATATGATCTCAAAAATTAATAAACTAACATCGTAGAAAAATTGACGCCTTCAATATATTCACAATAAGGTAAATTCATCTAGTTCATTTACCTTCATTCTTTTTACTAAAGAGACTAACTAACAACTTTGAACAAGCCAGACGAACCAGTTATTTTATCTAGTTGAGCTTAAAACAGACAATCCACCGAAGAAATACAGATTCTAGGCTTCTCTGAGCGGGCATTTTCACGCATCATATCTGTTTATATTAAGTGCTTCATGCTAGATTGGAGCAATTTTAAAAACAGCTTTAAGCGTAAAATTTTGATAACGCAAATCATGCATGTGTAACGAATCTTCAACATCAATTGGCTCGAAACTCGTCAAATAGTAATACGACCTTTTCACACTTGACTAATAGTTTGTTTTTTTTTGTTTTGTTCACATTTCATTTTCTTCTTGGCAGTTCTCTCTGGTGTCCTTGGAGACATCTGGTGGCTCAACCAAAAAAACATTATATATTAAAAACGGTCGTCGGGACTTTAAACACTTTTGAGTTTTTCGAAGAATTCATTCGAAGTGTTCTGCAGTGGACCCAATGGTGAGTGAAAATCGAAATTAACGAAAAGCAACTAAGTTGGTTCGTTTATTTTTATCATTTCTAGCAACAAAAAAAACATCACACACTGCGAGTGAGTGGATGCCGGGAGCGGCTACGGAGAGCCGGAGTGTGAGAGGCGGGTCCAGCGAATTAGTTGCAATCAATTAGTGTGAGTAAAGTGTTAAGTTTTTTTTTTTTAATAAATAAATTTGCATGGGATGAATAAACCCAAAAGACTTAAAATCCCAAATTAAACAACAAAACAAAAATAAATAAATTTGAACAAATCCATCCGTTTCAATAAAATAAAACTGAAAATGATGATAAAACCAAAAATAAACATTAAAACCCCGAGCAATTATTTTCATTGCTGCGGTTTAACAATGAAAATCATTGGATTTTCATGATTTTACTAAGAAAAATTGGAAGCTGTTACAAACATTGATTTTTTTTTAATGTATGCATAAAAATACCCCTTTTTCATGGTTATTATCGTCAAAGCGATGAAATGTATGGTCAAAAACTATGAATTCTAATGTGCATTCACGGTATCTTGGACGATAATAATCATTGTGTAAACCATACAATATATGGTCTGTGAACATGGAATTCATAGTTTGTTCATGATGCAATCCTATTCGGGATAGCATGGGGTGACTGCACCAGAGGTGCCAGGTGGTTTTGTCAACAATCAGGACAGCGCGATGAAAAAAATCAGGATTTTTTAGGACACCTCTATATTGATGAAAAAACCATGCAGCTCTGCTTGGATTGCATAACTAAAGGCGGAATACATGTGCTGAAGACGCCTCAAATTATGCAACTGAAGCGAGAAGAATCTTGGCTGGCCTGCAGTTCATATCGAAAAACACAATTTAAATATAATTGGAACCAAAGATCATCATCGGTTAAACTATTTTATTAAAGATTTGTTTGATGTTCTTATCGTTTAACAAAAAAATTAGTAATAACTAATTTAGATATTTTTTAAAAATCAGGTCATTTTAAGGGCCATTTTTCAAAAATCAGGACAATTCAAGCGATTTTAAAAAATCAGGATGGCCTCTGGAAAATCAGGACAAATCCTAAAAAATCAGGGCACCTGACACACCTGAACTGCACACATTTAGCATTAGCTGATACAAGAGGTACAACTGATAATCATAACCAACACAAGATGCCAAAACAAGATCCTAGATTCAGGTCTTATTTCAAATGTTACTTTTTAAAATCAGTGTGGTGCCATATTGTACACCGCGACAAGTCAACGTTATCATGGTAGGGAAGATCTGAAACAGAAAAAACAAACTCTTTTGGTGCAGAGAACTCATACGACCCAGAAAGCTGTTTCAGAAGGAATCTGGAAGGGTACAATATAGAAAATCGTACTTAGCGGATAGGATTAAAAGGTTTCAACATAGAACAATCTCACCAAAATCCATCGTCAGCCGACAGTGACTTCACGCACTTATCATCCCAGCAGCGTGTTGTTCAAAATTAACTCATCCTGTTTTCAATTTCTCTTCAACACATTTCACTACTATTAAGCACAAATTTAACTTTTGAATTTATGGTTCAAGATTCTTGGAAATTTTCCAGCCAAAAAAAAACACAACCGTCATCGACGGCCATAGCCTACCAAGTCTCATGTCAAACGTTCCATATACAGTATAGAAAGATCGTATTGTTCGTATCTTATTCAGAAAAAAGGGTGAGAAAGTTTTTCAAAAAGAAATGAGATTCAAAATTCAAAATAACATTCAAATTTATATAGTCAATGGGTAAGCGGAATCTCGGATAGCACGAAATACTTTAAACACTATACACTATTTCTTACGATTTTGCATATCATCCGGGCGTATAGCTCAGTAAATATGGTGATTTTGTATGAACCCGGTGCTAGTATAAGCGAAGTACAACTGTGTATTGAAACTTACATATACATAATTCCTCAAGGATGGGAAGAATTTTCATAGTTATGTATGTAAAACTGAAGCCTTACAAATTTAATGATACCTACCTATTTAATCAATTTCCATTTAAAAGACGAATAGCCAAGATATTTAAAATCAATTTCCTTGAGTGAAATTTCAACGAACTATCCTTTCTTTTTGGGTCTTCTGATCAGATGATACGTGTAAATTTTCAAATCAATTCTGAGAACAAATTACAGGCCATATCCACAAGTTCTGGTTCAAGGTTAGTGCCACGAGCTAGACGCAAACAATTATCACCATCCACTTGTCACAGATGCCATACACCCCCTTCTTCATCTATCTCACGGGAGTGTCGAATGGCGAGGGTAACCTTCTGCCGATGTCAAACTAGTCAAACTCAGGGTGAATCAATTCAAGCTAAGCGGTAGTCTTTTGGGGAGCGATTGCTTTCCGCTTATCCGAAGCGTTGTTGGTAAAAACCCTGCCTGTTGGCGACGAAGACTCTTCAACAAACAATAACAACAATGGCTCTGACGGAAGATGCCAATAAACCGGTCCAAGTGTAAACACCCCCGCATCGGCGAATCTCCGAGAGGCAGGCGCCCTGGGGGCAGAGACTTAACAAAACAACACAAAACCGAAAAAAAAACATCTCAAGATTCAACAATCGGGCGGCTGCATTTCTGGGCTCTTCCACACCTTTGGATAACTATCATGAAGATTCCTCCTTGACACAAACCTTCGCAAATCGAATCTCCTCAACCAGCCCGTTGAAGACAAGTTGAGACGTGAGGTGAGATGCTCCTCGATCGGCGTAAGGGGTGAGGGTGGCTAAACTCCCGCCAACTAGCCGCACAACACCATTCGCTGACTGCAACAGTATGGCTAAATCAAGTGGATGGATACCTACATAATTAAGAGCAGATGAAACATACTTAATAACACTCCATTGTTCTCGAGATTCAGAGAGCAGAGCACCAGCAGAAGAAACAAACTTCCCCTTTCCGTGAATGCTGCCGTAAGATGTTAGCCATAAATATTTTCCGACCCAAAAATGCAGCATGGCAGCGTCCGGCTCAACCACGATGGATATCATTTTCGATCGCGTTTTTTGCGTTAGTACAGGAATTGTAGTTCGTTCAACAGTAACAGTCATGATTACGAAAAAAAAAAAAATTCTACGAAAAATTATTGTTGATATTTATTTTTATTTTTATTTTTATTTATTGCATAACCGCAGGGGCCAAAGAACTCACCTTTCAGTACCTACTTTTCCGGTTGTAGTATTTACACACTCCAATGATTAGTTTTTCCTGAACTGTTGAACATATTAGTAATGACTCAAAGCTATATTTTCATATGATTATTGTTAACATTGTTCCAAAAATAATCGAGATATTTCAACTTGCACTGGTAGAAAACGTGGTACATATTTGAAACAAAAATAATATATTCCAAGATACCTAGCTCTTAAAATATTTCATATAAACGCCAACGGACAATCTTTTAACAAACCTTAGCACCATCTACTGACAGAAAAGGTCAACATTTCTCGATAATTGAATTTTTCACTTGTACCCCTCGTTCCGGGGGGTTCAAATGCACTCTAATATGCTTTTGTTCAAATTTGGAATACATTTGCAAAATGTACTCTGACATACTTTCGCCAATTTTTGGAGAAATGCTATGCCACGAACTCAATTTAATTGAGAACCTGACTCGTTTTTGCGCATTCAACAATTGAGTTTTCAAATTTTTAAACACATTACCAAACAAACTTATTTTTATACAAGGTTTTTTATCCGATATCGCCGTTTACATGTACGACTTGAAACATTTTCTTTCTAAAATAACGTGTAAATTCGCGACGACGACTAATATCACATGTAAGAAAAACTGAGCAAAATCAATCCGCGTTAAGAAAAACTTTGTGTACTCTCTATGAACAACTTTGGTTGGGGGTAAACGTTTTAAAAGTTTGGTTACACAATTAAGCTTTTTTAACACGTTCGTCGCCACGCTCATTTTGGTAGTTTTACTATCCGGGCCCAAAGAAATTTTCAGAGAGAGAAAGCAAAGAGGGAGAACTCCCATATTTGGATCGTGTGGCGAAGCTGAGCGGTACAATCAAGTAAGAGAGCGTCTCACGCTTTTCGATGTGACGGTCCCCCCCAGGAAATACACCCGTCACCCAAATATGGGAGCCGTGGCGACGAACGTTTTAAGAGTTTCTTTAATGCCCCGCTTTTTTCGGCTGTGTCCGGTTTTTTTTTCATGAAATGTCCAGCTTTTTTCAAAAAGTATCTGGCAAGCCTAGTTTAGGGTTTGCCAAACATCCACGCAAATGACGACTCTGATACCGAAAAACCGTGCTAATTTTGGAGAGCCAAGACCACGTAGAGAAAGATCTCAGTGTGTTTGTTGTGCAAATGAACCTTCAAAATGCTACACAGCAAAAAAGTAGTGTGATATTACATCAAATACCTGCACATAACTTGAGTCGCAAAAGGTACCTAATTTTACATTGTCTTGATATACCCGGCTGTTTGGAGACAAAGAATATGTTTTGTACCGCTGATCCATGTGGGCCAAATTTCCTAAAAAATGAAAAATCATGAAATTATTTTTCAAGCTGTGGGTTTGCTTATATTTTTGATTAATTTTGGTAGTACTTACAAGCCAAACAAATACAGCTGAGGTCCGTAATCCGTTTCTTAATTTTTGAAATGAAATCAAATTTGAATGTCAACAAAGGAAAACATTGACTACTTTATGCGATATCACATAGAAGGTTGTGATATTACACTTCACAACGTATTCGAGTTGTATACATCATTTAGATGTATTATTGCAACAGAAATCTGTAATCCCCAGAAATTACATCCTCCATCGTTACATTTTTTTTTGCTGTGTAGTTATTTCCGACAGTGTAATATAAATTGTTTTTTTTTTCTTAGCGTGTTTACTGAATAGTTGCATTTCTGCCGCAGCATTTGATGGTGGCGCTTTTGGATTTTGTCCGTCGATTTCTGCAAGAGTTCCGAATCTTGTAATGGATGATTTTTGTTTGAAATATAAACATCTCTTATCCCTAACTAAAGTTCGTTGTATTCATTTAAAATATCAATTCACAATGGTTGCAAACTTTAGGCCTTATTGCCAATATTTTTTTTAATTGAAAAACACTTGAGCACTGACGCTATCAATATGGCATTTTTTTCTAAAAAATAGGGTCTATGATTTTCTCATGTTTTCAAGATTCTCGTACATGTACACTAGGGTGTCCCAAAATTGCATAACTTCTGGGAGTCTGGGGGCTCACCCTTCAAATGGTAGATTATGATGTGCAGAACAAACTTTTGTATGGAGCCGACTAAAACAAATCATGTTTAGAGGTTCCGCAAGCGCGATCTTTAAAAAAAGTCCACTTTCAAAAGATTTGATTTTAAATAAATTCTGGGTCCAAAAATTTTCATAAAATTTATATATTTTATATTTTTTAAATTTTGTTTGAGTTAAAAACTACACGAAAAAAATACAAAATGAACCAAATTTGTATCAAAATGTAAAACTAGCAAGCTATTTTCAAAAAAAAAAAAATTTTTTGGTCCAAAAACTTTGAATTCAACTGACCAAAATGTGTACCAAGCGTAGAATATTTTTGATACCAATTCCAACAAAAGATGCGGATTTTTGTGCACTTAAACTTTGCTGAACAAAACATGTGGTTTGTATCAACGTGTGAACAGCATTCACGACTTAATGCTTAACAAAAATCACAATTTAGGATATTTTTTATTTAATTTATCAAATTTGTCTTAATAAATACCTACTTTAAAATCAAAATACTTGCAAAAAAAGACTTTGATGGTTTAAAGAAGTCATCAGAAGGCCATATGCCGAATTTGAGCAGAATCGGACAACAGGGAGAGGTTGCACTGAATCTCAAGTGTGAAAGGGATTCTGAGACATAGTGTTCTAAAGAAGCATAAAAAACTGGTTTTTCATCATACTTTTTTGTCTTTACCAATCGATTGCTTGATTATGAAGGTTTTATTAAAATTTCAATAACGACTAACATTTCACTTGAAGACTGCAACTCGATTGGAGTTAAAACAAAAAAGTTATGGCTGTTCCAAGATTGTATTTTTGTGGCAAATTGTCGTTTAAAACTCAATGAGTACTTTTTACTCATTGCGTTTTACAGGACAATTTGTAACCAAAATACAATCTTTGAACAGCTATAACTTTTTTGTTTTAACTCCAATCGAGTTGCAGTCTTCAAGTGAAATGTTAGTCGTTATTGAAATTTTAATAAAACCTTCATAATCAAGCAATCGATTGGTAAAGACAAAAAAGTATGATGAAAAACCAGTTTTTTATGCTTCTTTAGAACACTATGTCTCAGAATCCCTTTCACACTTGAGATTCAGTGCAACCTCTCCCTGTTGTCCGATTCTGCTCAAATTCGGCATATGGCCATCTGATGACTTCTTTAAACCATCAAAGTCTTTTTTTGCAAGTATTTTGATTTTAAAGTAGGTATTTATTAAGACAAATTTGATAAATTAAATAAAAAATATCCTAAATTGTGATTTTTGTTAAGCATTAAGTCGTGAATGCTGTTCACACGTTGATACAAACCACATGTTTTGTTCAGCAAAGTTCAAGTGCACAAAAATCCGCATCTTTTGTTGGAATTGGTATCAAAAATATTCTACGCTTGGTACACATTTTGGTCAGTTGAATTCAAAGTTTTTGGACCAAAAAATTTTTTTTTCTTGAAAATAGCTTGCTAGTTTTACATTTTGATACAAATTTGGTTCATTTTGTATTTTTTTCGTGTAGTTTTTAACTCAAACAAAATTAAAAAAATATAAAATATATAAATTTTATGAAAATTTTTGGACCCAGAATTTATTGAAAATCAAATCTTTTGAAAGTGGACTTTTTTTAAAGACCGCGTTTGCGGAACCTCTAAACATGATTTTTTTTAGTCGGCTCCATACAAAAGTTTGTTCTGCACATCCTAATCTACCATTTGAAGGGTGAGCTAGGATTGTTCGATCTCCAAGATCGATTCAGATGAACGGTTCTTGGATCGATCCATCTAAAAAATCGGAGCTTGAAGATCGATCTCCGATGAATCGATCTTTTCTATTTGTTACAAGAGAGACTGCATTTTATCAAAAATATGCAAAAAAGACACACCATTTCAAATTTGTATAGTCCTTCTACATATGGAAAGAAAAAAAAAATTAAGCGCTATTTTGTAAGGTGAACCGAAGTTGGTGCTTTAAAACAACACTAATCAAAATCTAAATATCTCGAAAACACTTTGATACTTTATGTAATGTACTGACAAGAAATATTTTAGAAATTAAACAAAAATATTTCATGGTATTTTTATTTAGATTTATGAATGAATGTGAGAGATTTCGAGAAAAATATGCGGAAAAATTAAAAAAATTATTTTTTTAACAAAGGAATTTTTGGAAAATTGCCTTTATTTCTTCAGATTAGCTAATTCTAGCATTTTTTTTTATTCTTAATCAATCACAAACATCTTCTTGCACCCAATTCACAAGATTTGGAAATAATTTTCGAAATTGAATTGAAATAAATAAAAAAAATTCTAAAATTATTTTTCAACTGATCATGAACGCTAAATGAAAAAAATCAGCTTGACCAGTAATCGAACTCGAGTTTTCTGATTCTTTCTCCGACACCTTACCTATAGGTAAACCGTCAGATGTAAACAAGTCTAGCTGTAGCTTTATAATTCAGTTGACTTCATCAAATTATATTCGCTGCTAGATTCTACGGCAGAAAACGCTCATCGTTCCCCGATTGATGATGCTTATACAGCCCATACAGTGACTGATTTTCAGATTTCGGCACAAAAATGTAAAGTGCATTTTTAAACGTTTATAACAATGATGTAACTCACATATTATTGCTGTTTCCTATAGTCAAATAAGCATCCTTCTTAAGGTGGCAATTATACCCTTATTTTCCCTTAATGAAAAAAAAGATCAAAAGATCGGATCGAAAATAAACCGATCTTATCGATTTTTTCCTGGCCAAAGAATCGATCCAAAAAATCGAAAATCGGATTTGAAAAGATCGATCTTCCAAGGATCGATCCAAGATCGACCAATCCTAGGGTGAGCCCCCAGATTCCCATAAGTTATGCAATTTTGGGACACCCTAATGTACACATACATTCCACCTTCAGGGGAATAAATTCTAAAGAGAAATTTATTTATGATCCACGGGCCTATCCACCAAATAGTAAATTTTTCTTTTTTTGTATGTATGTATGTATGTATGTATGTATGTATGTATGTATGTATATCTTCCACCCAGCTAGCAAGGCGCAGCCAGTAGCAGCGAGCAACTTTTTCCTTATAACTTGTTCAAGATTCACAGACTAAATGAACCAATATGCCTTTGAATGGACTGTTCCAAAGGATAAGAAGTGCAAGCAGAGGCACTTGAACTTCTAGTTAGGGATAGGATTTAATTTTCTCCATCGAAAGAACATATTGAAATCAAAAAATCTTTGATTCGAGCCGTCATAATGAAGAGTGCTCCACTGGGTGTGGAGACGAGCACAGTCTTCAATCCACGATTCCATAAATAGAGGTAGCCCAATGCTCTCCTCAAAGAACCGCTTCAATCAGATGCCCGGATGGATCCCCCAAACCCCAATTATATGAAAATATCAGATTAAGAATTGATTATGCATAGTTTTGATTAATTACCTAGTAATAGATCTGAAAAAAACTTTTTGATTAATTCGATTTATAAATTGTGAAAGTTAAAAGCAATCTTCCACTTTGCATGCGCTTCGATATTTATTGTTTTCTCATTATATTAATTTGCATTAATTTTTCTTTTCTTATTGCATTTAACCTGAAAATAATATCTCCCTCCTTTTTTCTCTCTCTTTGTCTCCCCATCCCCCCCCCCCCCCCACCCTTTATCACCTTTTCTCATATACTCTCGCGCTCACACGTAGGGTTTAATGTCAATCATCTGTAATGTACCTTCATATTTTTTTATTTTTCCAATGTATGTATGGGTTTGATTCTTCATCGGAGTAAATTCCATCTGAGATTTCGGAACTCGAATTTTTATAACTTCTTCAGCTTTTCTTTTCAGTTTCTCTTTATCTTAAATCAGCTCGTTCCATTGTTCTTCTAGATCATAACCTACTTTTTCAAAATCCGTTGCTAATGAGTTTTTCCAAGTAAGACTAGGTCTTCCTCTCTTCTTTTTTCTTGCATTGAATTTAAATGCAATATTGAGCGGATGATTGCTTTCCCTTCTTCTGATATGTCCGTAGTAGCAAATCCGACCTACACTAATTCTTCTATTTATCGTCTTGCCATCTAAAAGCTTTCTAGCATTGAATTTTAAGTCTTTTTGTTTAGTGCAATTTTTGAAAATATTAAGCAAAATAAATTTTTCATAGTCTGCCATAGAAACTCTACTTTTTTTTGTCAGAACTGCTACTTTGGTGTCATACAAAAGAGCTGGCGCTATGACTGTATTATATATTAATTTTCCTAAACTCCAAGATGGTTTGAATGTCTTGCAGAAATTAATAATAAATCTTGCTACCTGTAGTGCGCTACGACATCTGTCCCTGTTTGTCATTTTCCTGTCCAGTGTCGAAGTAATACAGACTCCCAAATATTTAATTTTCTCACAAACTTTAAACTCACTTCCATTCAAAATTATATGGTTACTATGTTGCGCTTTAAGCGTTGGATGTCTTATGAGAACCTGACTTTTATTTCTATTAATGACTAATCCTACTTGGACCAATTCAGCTTCCAGATAGCTCAAAATGACTTCTAGTTCACTTTGATTGGAAGAGATGATCAATAAATCATCTGCGAACGCTAATAAGAGTGGGAGTTGGAGGTGATCTAATCCAATTAGTGTTAACTCTTTTACCTGTTCCTGAACTTTAATTAACACGTCTTGCATAATATAATTGAACAGAAGTGGCGACAGTGGGCAACCTTGCTTGATGCCTATTCCCCGTTTTACACTGTTTGATAGTTGGTTCTCCCACAAGATTTGAGTCATTTCACTTTTGACACACGCAAGAACTCTATCTATGAAGCGTGATGGTACACTCAAATTTGACAGAACCCTTTCTAAGCATTTTAAACTAACTGTATCAAAAGCCTTCTTTATATCTAAAGCTAATACATATAAATTTTTCCCTCCATTACAATTCTCTTCCATAAATCTTCTTGCAATAAAAATATGATCATTAGTAGATCTGCTATTGGTAAAAGCTGCCTGATGCAGTCCCACCTCCCCCGCATAGATTCCACCTCGCATAAATTTTGTAAACTACATTGCATAAGGAGATTCTCCTAAAGTCATCAGCCTCTCTTGCCCCTGCTTTTTTCGGAATTGGAATCTGAATGGTTTGATTCCAATCTGACGGAAGAACATTATTAATATACGCTTCTCGAATAATTTCAATAAGAAGTTCAATAGTTCCCTCATCGGCATATTTCATAAGCTCCATGTATACTTTGTCTGAACCAGGTGATTTACCATTCGCTGATTTCTTAATGATTGATTTCACCTCTTCGGAGCTCGGAGGATTAGGCAGCGGTATGAAGTCGCTCTGTCTACAAAATTCAACTTCAGGTCCTTCAAATGATTTTAAAATATCCTCCCAGGTTTTAAGACTTATCTGAGCACTCTTTTTCTGTTTAGTTTTAATACATCCCTTCAGGTAGCTGTAAGTTTTTTTTATTCTCACGCCTGAGTCAAAATCATTCAGATTTTGAAAAAAAATGTTGTTATTTCCTTCTCTTTATGCTTTTTTATTGCCTCATGGTATTCTTGTCTCCTATTTTTAAGTTTATATTTGTAAACTTGCATATCAGGATGCTTTTTTGACCATTCCATAGCTTTTTTCAAACGACTCAATGCCTTTTTTCTAACTGGGGTACTAGGTTCTTTTGCAGCTTTGAGAGTGCTGTATGCAGCATTTTTTAATGCTTCAGATAGTGAGAGATACTTTTCGTTTATAGTTTGTGATCTCCTATCAGTTTCGGTTAAGATATCTTGAAGACGACTTTGGTATTTTTCTTGGATTTTGGGTATTTTCAACAATTCAAGGTTCGGTTTAAAGTTTTTAACCCCTTTGACCTCTTTTTTGAGACCTTTTTTGAACACTATTCCAGCCACCAACAGTTTATGATCAGTTTTTGCAGGAGTCCAAAAACCTCAGATAAATCTCACATAATAATCTGTGCATACCGGTTTCAAAATGTGATCAATTTGGCTTTGATTATCCGGACCCCTCCACGTGTATTCTGTATCCTTTCCTAAAACGGAAGAAATATTCTTTAAGATTGCCGTATGCAAGAACATTTTGAATAATTCCCCATTTGAGTTGCAATAGTCATGACCTAAAACGTCGCCTTCAACCCGATTATCCTCAAGAGACTTATCCTGTATACCAATTTGTGCATTGAAGTCACCTAGTATCAGTAACTTTCTCCTGTTCTTCTTAGCCCCTTCTAGCAGATTTGCAAGAAATTTATTTTGACTAGCATTGGGAGCATGCACGTTGATCACAAAAAACAGCTCTTCACCCACCTTCATTTTTGTCCAAACAATTCCTTGATAAAGTTCCTCTGATTGTTATATTTTTCTTTTTTTGTATTCGTTTAAATTCATGTACACCATTTGCAAGGTGAATGAAATGGTGCACTTAAAAAAAATCAAATTCGACTTATAAAGAACGCGATACAAAACATTTAATAAGTCCATTTACAAAAATGTACTTTTTGATGAATAACGTCAAAAGGGACATCATGCAACAGCAGGGTTAGATTCAACATTTTTATACCATTTTTATTTTCATATAATGTAATCAAATTACCATTTGATGATAACAAAATGGTAATAGCATATAGACATTAATTTTTTAGAACCCATTGGAGTTGAAAAGATGCCCCAGTTGTCGGTACTTACATTTTTTTCTCATTACACGGGTTATACTCAAAAAAATTGATTGAAGCTACATTTTTGTAGAATTGGAGGGTAGGAATAGGGTATTTTTAAATGGATGTTGATCATTGCTTAGCACGAAATTACTAATATTTGTTATATACCTAACTCACATTCATTCAATAATTTACTGATAGAAAGGACTCAAAACAGTGATTTAATTTGAAAATATAAATGTTGTACCTATAAGTATGCAATAAATTTAGGGTAGTCAACGAACCAGTAGAACTCTTTTTGTCTAACATTTAGAAACTGTGAAATAAAAACTAATATGGCTAAAAAGTCAATGGAACTTTTATCTTTAGATATTGCATATCATGAGATTTTGCCAAAGCTTAGGGCACCCTGATAAAAAGATCACTTTTAACTTTCAAAATATCAATTTTTTTTTAGTTCCACGAAAACGCTTCTAGTTCATCTACCGCTGCATGTATCGATCCAACTTTTGCAGCATATAAACTTGAAATAACACGCTGTCAGAAAACGCAAAAGACCATGTTCTGCATTTTTTCCAAAAAGATAAGATGAAAATAAGTAAAAGGATCGAGTATCCCCATTCTCCTCTAATGGTTTATTGTATGTAGGTATGTATGTATGTAGATAATCCACCATGGGTGCACGGATTCACCGCAGTTTCGTCAACACATGCGCTGAATTGCATTCTTTAGATAACTAGTTCGGCAGACCTTCAATGCAAATCACCACATGCCCAACCCCATGGCTTCGTGTGAACTGTCATGGAATGAATGAGATATGTGTGAATGTAAGTATCATTTGGATGAACAAGTCAATCACTTACGCAACCGTTATAAGATTAATGACATTTTTAATGTTAATAATCTAGGACAGGTATTACGCATACGTTTAGATACCTGCCCAGTTGTCAAGTGATTGGTTGTTCTAATATTTTTATACAATAAAACAACAATCATTGAATTATACAATCTTACCTTTTTATGCATCCCAAATCTAACGTTTTACCTTATCTTACCAATATACAGCTTAATTCTTACCGCAGCTTTAACCTCAATTCTGTTTACCGGCCAAATCCATCTTTTCTTAAAAGCAGAATATTTTGAGAAAAACGTGAGACCTTAAAAACTAACTGGGACAATCTAGATGAAGTATTTGAAAAAAAAAAAATGCCTTTAACCAAATGTTGGTTGGAGAAAAAATACGTTAGGGGCCGTTCACATACCACAATAACTAATTTGGAAAAATGCATTTAAATGGGATGGGTGCACCGTAACGTTATCAATAATAGAAGAAAAAAAAATGCCATTGATTGGCTGGAGAATCCGTGAGGCACAACATGCACCCACACGCCACTGAACACTCTTCTGCTCCTCGGAACATTAGATTGTTCTAACACTGAATCAATCGAAATTATCAATTAATCCACTGTACGAACCCTACAACGATTCAAAGAACAGAAAAATATTCGGCAACACACACGCACACGGCACCTGTACACGAAACCTCGAAAACCACGAAAACTCATAATGGGACTTGCCAAAACAAAATCCCTCCGACCGGTAGCAAATTTAAAAAGTCAGCGATTGCTGCGATTAACCACTAAAAGAAATGACCGAAAGGACCGAAAGGACCGAAATGACCTGGTCGTTGGGAAGCAGATGAATTTTGAATATATGTACCTACAACACAACTATAAAGATTGGGATTGCTACGATCTACCAGTATGAAATTATTTTGTTGGAGGATAGAGAAAAACTACTAAGAAGAAAACAAATGGAACGCTCTCACCGATATTCTGCCCTCTTACTGCTTTCGCCCCCTTCCCTCGTATGTTACGATGCATTTCAAAGTGGGCGTTAACACATATTCCGCCAGCACCAGTCCGGTTCGCTTTGCACTAATCAATCAGGGGTCACATTTTCTCAGGTTTCATTAGTTTCTCACGTATTTTCCCCCTTTTCTTCCAACATCAATAACAACAATTTTTAAAGCGACGATTTTTCAAACGAACGAAACATTTTTTTTTGCTTTTGTTTCGAATCGCGAACCGAGCAAAATGTGTAAATCTCAACTTATTAACTTAAACAAAATCTAGCTTTCCTCTTCTCCTCTAATGGTTTATTGTAGACATTTTTCTACTCCTGATGTATTCGTCTCTTTTGAAAAAACATTAATACTGCAGTGTTAAAAAAAAATACAACTACGACTCAATACAATTAATTTTAACCTATTCAAATAGGTTCGAATAGTTAAGACTCTTTAAGAGATTTTATGAGATTGTTTTCCTTGTCTGCATTGACCGAAACTTCAAAAATCATCCCTGTTATGTTCTACTGTAAAATATGAAATTTAATTGATGGTGTATATGTTTTCAAAGTAGTCGAAGATTCCTTTGAATTCAGCTACAGTAGGAAGGAAGGAAGGAATCTTCGACTACTTTGAAATCATAGTTTCATTCAGCTAAGAGGTTCTTCAAACCTTTGATTATTAGTTGTATATGTATTATGATGTATGATGTTTGTATACACAGCAAAAAAAAGTGTTTCTATATTACATCAAAAACGTGCACTTAACTTGAGTCGCTAAAGGTAACTAACTGTTTTGATGTACAAAGCTACTGCACGATTTTGATGTAAAAAAAAATACACTTAAAATATGTATCGCAGAAGACGAACTCGAGCACGGAGATAACGTTGCCGTTTCCGTTTTTTTTTCTCTAAATTTGGCTAAATTTCATACAGTTCGTTTTTTACAATATTATGTGACGTAAGAGTTCAACTAAGAATCAGTTTCAGGCTGTAATTTCTATGCGTATAATGGGATTGGAAAATTAAATCAGATTGAAAGACAGCAATAAAATTTAAAGAGATGATTTTATTTCTTTAATATAATGACAAATTTAAGAATCTCACAAAATTCATTGTTAGAGTTTGTGGTGTTTTTTTTTGTTTTTATCTTCAGAAAAACATTTTCTTTTGTCAACTTTGTTTTTGAAACAGTACTTTTCTTCTTGAACTGTTTGAAAACGGGAAGCTTTTTTAGTTAGGTCTTAGAAAGAGAAACCGTACAAAACAGAGCCTAGCATAATCCTTTTGAAATGTTTCACAGTTTGATAATGGGCTGCCTTACTCGAACTGAAATTGCCAAGGTATTTGGGCATTCTTCATTCAACCTTGTTTCGTTTTTCTGGGATTTGAACGATCTCACGTTATATTTCCAGCTTTACGCACGCATCCCTGTTTAAACAAGGGATACGACACGTACTCTTTTAAGAGAACATGTATTTTTTTCGATCGAGTATCGAGCGTACTCTTCTTATTGAGAAAATTTACCAAATGTACTCTTTTTTTTTTTAATTAAAAATCAATATAAAATGTGTTTACACGATTAAATAGAAAAATATAATCCAAGTAGGAAGATCTATGCGCCTGGATGATATGCAATACTAGAGCAAAAGGATAGGGGTTGTCGATATATTTCGTTTAATCCGACGCAACGGTTGAAAAGTTAGCAGTGTGTGGCAATTTCATCGAAGACACCTTTTGAAACCATATTGGGGGTTTCAGTTTATTTTATTTAAATTTGACTTTCGGATATCCAGGGTGGCCACTCAAAATCAATTTTTAATTTCCCGCATTTTTCCCGTTTTTTTTCCCGCATGATCTCACGAAATTCCCGCTTTTAAACAACAGAAAACCAAACAAAATTCCGAATATTCATTTTTGAAGCCATATAAACGAAAATCGATTAAGCTTTCTTTTAATGGTAAATGATCTTTAAATGATTTTTGTTTCAGTTATGTTTACCAATTAAACTGCAAATCATTAGATTGAAAGCCGGGTTTTTTTTCAATTTTCTAAAACTATGTCACTCGATTCGAAAATGTTGATTATCATTTTTAAATTTTATTTGTATGTCATATATTTTTAAACAATGGTCCGAAAATCAATCAAAACAAACACTCAGGATGCGTTTCCTGTTGGAAACATTCCGATTGTATAATGGGATAGCGCCTCTCGCTACTGCTTCGCCTGGCTGGTATGCAATCTCGATCAGCGCTCCTATCAGCTATGCAAACCGAGTCGCATCATTCAGAATCATCGGTTCAGCAAACATCGCATATCGGAGATGAGTGAGATACAAACTGATCCATTCTGAATGTAGCTCACTCAGTATCTGCCTGAATTATATGAAATTCAAAATTATTTTTTGCAGGACGAGAAAAATCAAACAGTTGTGCGGGACACCATAAATTCTCAGTAGTTTTAACGTGACGTACGACATGTACGACATTTTAATAAGAGAACTTGTAAAAATTGAAAAACACGGCGAAAGTGAACATCTTTCCCTCACAAACACAACTGCAATTTGATTTTGATCATACTGATGTTAAAAAACGTTATAACAACAAATAAATTTATTAATTTGCTTTATATCAAATCAAACAAAATACGCTAATGATCGGCTTCATGTATCATTCACTCACTGCCTGATCCATTCACTCCTGATCGAAGACCAACAAGATTCGCCATATGCATTGCGCATTGGTGATATTCCAATTTGATGATGGTGCTGCACTGTTTTGACAGCAAGCATCGTGCGAGGTGATCTGTATTTTAGCGATGAATTGAACGATCGATGATCGGGTAGGTCCAGTAGCAATCAATAACGAAACCCGACCGCTGTACGTTCAGGTGCGAAGTGCAATCAGAAACATTCATTGAAAATGAGTGATATTCAGAACACTGTTTTTAAATATTTCAATTTTTTCGTCAATCAAGCTTGCCTCTCTCTGAGCGTCGAAAAGCACCTTCAATTTTTTCGCTTCCAGTTCCTTACTCTCCTTTTCTGCCTGTCGCTATAGTTATTTTTCAGGTTTTCCTCCATTTTTTTGCTTTTAGGGACTCGACATATCCCGAATGAGAATTGAGATCATGCATCCTGGCTTAAAGATTTCGTTATCGTTATATCTGTAACTCCCCCTGACCCCATGATAAGCCTCTTTCCGTATCGTCGCGTTGCCATGAGACAAAATTAGAAATTTTCTGCAATAAGGTCGTTAAATTGGAGAACTCCTTTTTTGATTCGCCCATAAGTTCCATCCAAAAAATGTCCAATCGTTGTGTTTTTCTTCGATATCCCGAAATGATGTTTTTATTGAAGATATTGCACACAATTGTCCGAATTCGTCCTTAATTTTATCAGCACAAGCTCTACTTAAGTGTTGCTTGTCAACAAGTACTTCTAGGCACAGCTCTAAACGTTTTTTGGCAATATCTGGATAATGTGCAATCACATCGGGATTGGATAGGATAAGTCAAGGGAGATCGTATTACCATTTTATTCAAAAATCCACTGTAAAACGAACTACAGCTATTTCTGAATACAAGGATATCCTTGTCGGAAACATGACCAGACTCTTTTGCTTTCTTAATTGCCGATTAAGTTGAGAATCCAATTTCTACGCTTCTAGGAGGTAGGAGATTTATTTTTGTGTTCTATAAGTGTTTTTGATTTTACGTTTAGTCGTTCAGGTCTGGCTTTACAACTTTCTCTATTAATGCTGTTACAAGCCCGGTTTATCCATCGAAGAGAAACGGAACCATCGGTGCGTCTGTCTGATACTCGCGTAAAAAGGACTCAACAGTCGAAGCGGCCGTAAAAAAAACTCAATTTTGGTCCCAGCGAATTATCATCTACAGCTTTAGCAACAATGTCGAATACCTTCGACCGGAAAATCGCTTAAAATTTGAATGATTTTCCTTAATATTTTTCTCCTCTTGTTTTTTTTACCTCGTCGACAAACCGTTTGAGGTACGGTAGCATTTTGGCAGCACGTTCTGCAACGCGTTCATTTTCCACCCAGCGAACGTCACAAAATTTTAACGGAAATATTTGAACCCGTTACTGCAGTATAATCGGCCCTTCTAAGTGGAATGTTTTTTAACAGCCTATACAACGTCTTCAAAAATTCATCGAAATTTCATTCACTTTTCCTCAGTCCCTCCTTGAACGCTTTATTTACAGTGTGAAGTCCACAGCTTCCCAAGGTCATTCGAGCGCGTCGACGATAAGAATGTAGAACCAATATACCTTGCTTCAACTAGGTTTGTGTTCCAGAAGCGCATACTAATATCCATTTGTTGCTTCTGCACAATCTTATTTAACGTTTCGTCAAATCCTAATACCAACTCGCTACAATTCTGTTGTAAATTGAAAACTTCATTCAAAAAATAGAGAGCAATACCGTGTGGAATCAAATAGCCTATTTTTGTTCTTCCCATTTCTATTCGATTAGCAATCTGGCTGTTCGGGAACATCCTTTTGTTGTTCAATGAAGCAAGTTCAAACTAATCGAAACAGTTCCAGTTCGGCAGGAGGATTCGTTTCGACCTGGTAGAAATCGGTCGAAGTCAATTGGAAAGCGACTGGTGATCAACTGTCAATCCATTTCCACTTGTTTCGACCTATTTCGACTGAACTTCATTGAACAGATTTTCACTGAGCCAAAAATTCCCGACTTTTTGAAAAAATTCCCGGCTTTTTCCCGCTTTTTTCCCGTTGGATTTCAAATCCCGTCTTTTTCCCGCTTTTCCCGGATGGGTGGCCACCCTGGATATCAATCGAACAGGGGCGCAACGAGCGAGGTGGTTAGACCAAGTGGAGCGTGATCTGGCGAACGTGGGGTGCCCGAGAAATTGGAGAACGGTTGCTATGAACCGAGTGAATTTTAGGAATTATGTTCGTCAAGTTATGTCGTGAGACGGAATACTATGTAAATAAATAAATAAATTTCGGATATCAATGAGATATTTGAATATTTATTTTATTTCAATGATTTTAACATCCCTTAGGACCCCTTAGCGGCGCCGGCTCGGAACCTACAACTTGAACCAACACACTGTTGACTTAGATGTCCGTGTTTCATGGAAAGTTTGTACCGTCTCGATTTCCTTCGGAGTTCGAAATCGAAAATAAGACGACATAACTCTCAGAAATCAATAGCCGCTGATTTTAATCAGGACCACTTTGTGCTAAAGGAGAGTAAATATTTCTTAGCAAAACTGCGTGGTTCAACTTAACAGCACTTAAGCGCCAACAACTAAAAAGTTGATGTGCTGAAGTCGCTTTAAACCCGGACTTTCTTCTTTCTTCTTGGGGTTGGCGAAATGAGGGAAGTTTGTGTAGGTAGGTACACGAACTTAGTTGCAGTGATAATAGCCGTAGTTTTCCGTATTATAAAAAGACCAAACACGATGCTTAAAAAGAACTTCACAATGCATCTTACCGCTAAATTGTCCCTACACCTGCACACAAGCTACAGCCAGGGAACTTCCCGGACTGGGGTTGGCTGCCGGAACGATGAGCCAGGCCGTTAGCTATCCCCAAGTAACACAAATAGTTTTATTAGATTCCTCAAGCCTTTTATAAAACCAAAACTGTATCTAGTAGCGTGCTATAAAACTTTAAATGTTAGTTGGGTCGAGATAGTCGGAAATTCGAATCGCTAGTTGCGCGGCGCGTAATACTCGGTACGTTTAAACGGATAAAAATGTTTGAAGACAGTGAAAATACCGCCTTACAAAATTATTGAATTCGCAGCTTACTCAAAAAGACGTCTTCCAAACTCAGATACCAGATGGCTAATGGCGTATTTTTTTTTTGATTCCGGATTTGGCTCTAAAACCGTCAGAATAAAAAAGCAAGTTTCGGGTTTCGAGTTATTCCATACGTAGGTGTGCGTGAGAACGAGCGCGATGTTTACATGCAGCTGTCATTTTGTTCTCCCTTCTGGATTTCTTCATTCGGTTCTTCACATCCGGATTGCCGTTTTTTGTGTCCGGATTGCACTGGACTGCAGATAGTACGATTTTGCTTGGCTGAGAGGTTCAAAATCGCGGCAATAATCATTATTTCAACTGTTTTGTTTTGAGCCAAAAACAGCTGTTTAATATTTTGACAACAACGTTGAGAGTATTGGTGAACTTCTCGCAAAACTGACTTTTTTCTCAGGGCGACTCCGTCCCTTTTTCGAGCGAACCTAGGTTGCCTCTCGAGCAATAAATGAGCATGATGACAGCATTTAGAGCGAACCTAGGTTGCCTCTACCAGCTCGCTTACCAGATGGCTAAGAGAGCTAACACTTTTCGAAGCGTGGTGCAAGAGTGTCTACCGTCAGAAATAGATGAGAAGGATATAACTATTCCAATTCTGAAAGAAGAATTTAAAAATCAGGATGTTCTCTCGATAATCAGTACAAATCCTGATTTAACAGGACCATTGGCACCTCTGCTTAGCCATAACCTTAAAACTTCATTTTCTCTCGCCATCAATTTGACGTTCAGTTGATTGGCAAACAGAATGAGAAGAGGAAAACAACATTTGTTTACGTTTTGCTACGGTGAACAACATCAAGTGATCTGGAAATTAATTTCGTGGAATACATAAGTACGATTTAATATGGTGAGTATGTGAGAAGCTCGAAACGCCTAAAATTTCTTCTAGCGCTGATTCTTGATCGAACCGATACGTAACAGAAATATATTCTTTTAGGATTCGAAAGAAGCAGCTCTGCGTTACTCGCAGAAAATTCTAATTTGTGGTGGTTCCGATCCATATCACATTAAAACTGCCAACGGGGACATTCCGTTGACAATTTCGTTCAACGAAATTCATAAATTTTTGGTCCAAGATTCATGTCCTTTCACTGGAAAGTCCGAATGGTCAGATAAAGCAATGGAAGCAACGTTTTACTTCAAAAATGGTTAGATTAAAAATTTGAAATGAGCACTTTGCCAAAATGGAATATATGTTGTGCATGGATCGATACAACACTCATTTTTTTTGTTACTCACATGGATTCTACTGAAATCAAACGGAACCCTACTGGCAGCGCGTTCTCAATGCACCATTGGAATCCTGGAGTCACGTAGCCACATAGGTGCCACCCTTTTCGCCTTGGATGGAATGCGGACAGCAGTTCTTGAAATAAAGAGTATATGAAACATTCTATACAAAATGTGGTATGTTGAGAATAGCATAATTTTTTTTTATATATTTGTAGCTATCGGTTACTGATTTGACAGCTGACTGGAAAATCCCAAAAAGTATACAGAATCAGCTGAACAACAAGATCGGTGAAATCGATTTTGAAAGAAAAATTAACAGGAGCTATGTCCTGCCGAATTCTTCATGCCAGGAACAGTTAAACGAATGATGCACTTCTTTGCTGCAAGCAATCCAAGGAAACAATCAGAGCTCAGCTATAATGATCGAATTTTGCGGTGAAACTAATTTCATGTGCAACACATGCCAATACAAATACATACACGCCAATACATCTATTCCCTGGATGAACAATTAGGTGGTTACTTTTAAAGTAATCTTTTTTACGAAACATATTATCGTAAAACACTTGAGGAACTCCGAGAATTATCTGTTAGTACATATATATATGCATATGTATATATACATATGTATATATGCAAAAATATTGAAAATCCTGATTACTTGAAGCAAATCGAACTGTTAACTGGGGTCAGAACTATACCAACTGGTGGTGCAAATTTAGAACTGGGCGGATCACAGCTTCAGTCTTCAAAGATGCGTGCAGAGCCAGTGGATAGTATTCAAAAACCACATTAAAGTACATTTGTAGTCCTAGCCCTGTCCCACTAAAAACTGCAGCAACTAATTACAGTGTTAGAAATGAACGCACTGCTGTCAATCAACTCTTTAACAAAATTGCGGAACAACATTCGAATGCAACGATATAAAAAGCGGGCCTGTTCATTGATAACGGCGGCCTTTTTAAGGAACATCATCGGATGCAATAATCCAATGTGACTGCCACTCAACAATAACTGTTGAGGTAAATGTCCATGAAGTGGAGAAAATATAGATAAACTCTGTTTCGTTTATCCAGTCCCTTCATTAGACGAGACGAACAAAACAACATCATTTTGAACAAAAATCGTAAATACTATTACCAGGACTTATGTCAAATATATGTATGTAAAGCAGGTTTTGGTTATTTTTATATTTGGACCCCATTTTAGATTATATTTTTAAGTTTCCAAGAAATAATCAACTTTGGAGTTATTCATATTTCCCTTTCTAACATTATTTTTTTTAAATAAATATTTTTTTAATTCAGTTATCAGTCTGGGCTAAAATGCATTATGGGATGAAAAAACCCAAGAGGCTTAAAATCTCAAATAAAACAACAAAACAACAGGCTAAAATACATCAGAATGAAAATCATTGATTCACCTTTTAAATTTCGTTTCCATATGCTGGAATATGATTGTTTGACATCAAGTGTTTGTTAATTTCAAAATTTCAACACTCTAAACAGTGATTTTCATGAATTCAGTTAAGTAGATTTTTTACTCCTAAATGTATGCAGCAACCTTATGCTTTTTCTTTGAAAACATTTTTGACAGAAAAAACGTATAATTTAATTCGAATTTTTTAATTCGAAATTTTGATAGAGAATACGTGCTTCATTTTGTCCAGTACCGTATATTTGCACTCTAAAAATTTAATAATAATAACACTATCGTATTGCTTATTGGTCAGACAGAAATCACTGAATCCTAAAGATGTTGTTCAATTTCAAATGATTTAACCCTATCAAGTTGAATAAGACAGAGTTAATTCCGTTTGATTTTTTTTTCTTATAAAATCCAGATAGCTCAATACGAATTCCCTACCTTACGTAGGTTTTATTTTCTTATCAATTACGTCGTGCAATCATTGTAAATCATGCGAAACTAATCAGAGAAAGTGTCAATCCGTTAGGTTCAATTGCACTTTGATGAGTGCAATTCATGAGACTCCCTACTATTAGAAAGCATCCTATTCCGATGATTATAACCTATCGTTTCCTGCAACTGGAATCACATTTCTCCAGAGCTCATCTGTCCGAGAATTCCGTTCGGTAGTAATATAGTCATGAACTAATCCCGATAAATCAAAGAAATTCCAATTCCAATCATTTTCTTTCATTCACTGGTGCAAACCACTCGACGCGAAGTGGAAATAAATCGTTCTTGTGGATGAGCATGGACGCGCTATGCTCTTTACCACATGACGGATCACCCTGGGCCAAATCCTCAGCAGACCTACGTTGGGGTCACCTCGCTGTAATTGTGCATGAATAACCCCCCATCTCAGCGGGAGATTTGCAAAATTGTCTGAAAAGAAGGAATAACTTCGACAGACGATGTAATTAAAAAACAAATAAATAAAACCAACCTGCGGTGTCTGGCTGAACCGATCCTGTTCGTTTTGTTCAATTATAGCGGTGCTGCTTGAGTGTTTGGCCAAAGCTTTGCGAACTCGCGCGCGGGAACCCTTCTGATCGGATTAAGGCACCACGGGAAGTGCGCTTGGCTTGGCCTCCTCCTAGCTAGAGGTTCTTTTGAAGGGGCACCTATTTACGGTGCGTAGTGGATTCTTGGCCCCATCAGAGGATCTGCAAAAGTGTTTGCACATGAGTTCATTAAATATAGATCATCTGAGAGGAGTTAGGCTTGTTTTTTTTTCATTCACCGCACAGCACATAACACACAAACAACACGACTTCTTCATGGTGGTTAGCAGCTTCCTTAAGTGGTCTATTCGAGTTGGATTAACGTTGGGACTTTGGCGTAGAAAAATGATCCCATCGTTCTTTTGAAGTTATGCCAACAATGCACAGAATCTTCGGCCAACAAGCTGGAATACTTCTTTCGCTATGAGAAACTTTTGTATCGAGCCTACGTTTTATCAATGTCTCAACAAATGGATGGTTATAAAGTGGATGGAATTTTGTTAATGAAGACTAATTCCTGAAAGCACAAACATCTTTTATCCTTGGGCTTTTGTTTTCTCATTGATTCATACTTAAAAATTATTCGTATCTGTACTACTAACTAGAGATATTAGGGTGATTTGCCAATCGTTGTCCCCTAACCCATCGTTGCACAGACTGACTTAAATTGTCAATATTTCAGTTGTTTTCCAACTTTTCCTCAAAAATAATACTGAATCATGTAATTCGAAATGTTTTCTGCTGGAATGAGGCTTTTGAGATATTTTCTGCTGTTAAATGTGTATCTTACGCCTTTTTTATTATTCTTGTTTTTTTTCGCGCGGTTTTGGTGCTAATTGTTAACAAAAGCCTTAACATTCCTTCAATGGCAAATAAGGTTTTACGTCAGAACAATATATTTTTCATATCAGTTCTTTTTACGAAACGTTCGTTGGACAGTTTTAACATCATGATTTTGAAAAAAAATATGATCCATACTTAACCAGAAAAGCTGTCGGATCGTGCAACAATTGGTCCGCTCAATCTCCTCCTGCCCCATTGTTGTACATAAGTTCACTGCAAAATTTGTTAGGAAATTTCAAATTCAATAATTCGTATACTTCCAAATTGGAAGTTCCAATAGCATTTATCGATTGTTCTTACAGCCAAAAATAGCAATAAAAATTTTGGAAGCGATTGATTAAGTCCTTGATATTATAACAACGTGTTTTGAATTAGTAATGAGGCTTGTACGGAAAAATCCAAACTTGTATTAAAAAACCATCAGAGATGTAGGCTGAAATTACAAAAAACATTATTTTGGATTTTATTAATATTTCTTGATTCTTTCAATACACTTCATGTGAACAAAAACTAAACCTTACTTGTACCCCAGAAATTAAATTCGTTATGATACAAAAAATTCAAAATATATTTTTTTATAATAAGTGTGTTGATTTAAATATTTCACAAAAACATGTCATGAAATTATTGAAAGCTCCAGAAAGCAAACCCTGCAATTTTGCAATACTTTTCAATGGATTCCTTTTTTTATTTTGAAATGGTTTTAACTTTTTTCATGAAATTCTTTGCTTCTTCGCATGTTCGGAAAAAATTAAGCTAATAATAGGCAAAATCAATAATTAGAGACCAACTTAATTTCAAACTTATTTGAATTTCTTGGATATGCATAAATTTCTTCTTCCATAAAAATTGTCATACAAAATTGAACACGTTCATTGACTACATGCAACTTAAAAAACTTAGATTGTCTATTGATATGACATTTTTTTCTGAATAAGTGGATATTTACGTTTACCTAGTAATTTTAGTAATTTCTGTACCCTAATTAATGATTTTCCGCTCAGAATTTTCATATTTTTTGCACGCAATTGTGATTTTCAATAATTTATTCAAAAATTCAAAGACACATTTCCATAAGTTTATTTTTTCTACCGTCAAATCTTAAAATTGAAGTATTGAAATAATTAATCTCGTTGAAAAAACATATGTATGTATGAAAGTCGGGCAACTTGCAATGTCTGAAAAGCGTCAAAGTCACCTCAACTGGTTAGGTTTTGAAAGACTACTTTTTTTATCAGATTTATTTTGAATTCCTTCATCCCGGAGATTTACTCAACATTTTATGCAAATAATCTTAAACATTTTTTTGAAAAAATCTGTTTCTCAAATTTCGAGACAAAAAATCTTAAAGAATTTGTATTCAATGTCAACAGCAATCCCCTTGATTTTGTTAATAATATTGTCAAAAACAACGTAGCGGTACAATTAAGGCGGTACACGTAAAGGTCAGATTTAGTTAATAAATAAATTATATTAAAAAAAAATTGTCAAAATATTGTACAGTAGGAAAACTACGGACCCTTAATCCCAAAAAATCAAAGTCGAAGGTTGGAAGACCCGAAATATTACTTACCTGATATGCAATTTTCTTAAAAAATTTAAATCTGCCGTCGAGTTGCCGTCACTGGAGACATCTAAGTGAAGCTATTCTTGGCCCTTATCATCCAGAAAATAAACAGTCAAAGCTTTGTGAAACATAATTTGATCCAAAACAGTTTTTCAGCCGGAAAACTCTTGGGAAACATTTCTATGTGATGTGATGGTTTCCTGAAGATTGATGAAATGCTACAGAGGTTACATTCATTACAAATAAACCCACTTATGTACATGAAAAAGATATTTAAATCAATTAACTTTTTGAAAAGATAAATTTTTATACAAAATTGTATATCAGTAAAACGATCTGAAACTTTTGGGCGTGGTTGTGTCCATTTTCAAGCTTTAAATTGATATACATTATGTAAAAATCGATCGACTTCCAAGTGAGTCCTAAAGCAATTGTTTAATAAAATCACACCTTCTTCATAGGGGTAAAGTGGAGCAAAACATATCACGTTCTTTAATTTTTTCACCTGTAAAGGGGCACTTAAAAATTAAGCATTAAATACCCTTTAGTTCATTCTATGAGACTTCAAAGACATAAAATTTCATGTTGGTAGGACATATAAAGAAAAAAAAGCTCAACACCGAGCAACTAAGGTCAAATGACACTCCACTCAGATGACTTCGGTTAAATTCAGAGGTAGATTAGAGTTACTGAGAAAACTTCACGGGTAGTGCTATTCTAGACACCCAAACCGGCGGATTTGTGCTTTTTTTTTTTTAGATTTTCGGTCCGAACTTTCCAATTGTGCATTGGACGGTTTATATGGAAGACCCCTCCCCCCCTCAAAAGGGGCTGTCTCCAAATTAGATTGCATTTGAACTAGAAGCTCTCTTAATAAGCTTCCGTAACAAATATAAGCCTCCTCAACCACATGATGGCTGAGCCTTAAGAAGATTTTAAAAATGTGCAATCATTGGAAAAAATCGGACATCATTATGCACGACATGAAATTTTCCTGTGCAACTATTGGGCACAGACAAGCTGTTTTAAATGATTTTTCAAATTTTTTAGTCACTTTTTTCAAACACTTGAACTGTTGGATCATGTTGACCAATCCTGTATGTGTGCAATCGACAAAAAAAATCGAGTGAATTTGGTTGAAATGACTAAAACACAGCATAAAAACCAAAATCATGTGCTTAGCTGTGCAATGATTGGCAAATCACCCTATATGAACTTTTTTATTTCCGAAAACTTTGGCACTCTATGATTAGATATGTGCTCATATTCTCAAAAATCGGCAGGTTGATATTTGTAATAGGTTTTGCCTTCTGAATGTGGCAAGTGAACTTAACGAAATTTTCTAACCCTCAATGAGTCCTATTTTGATTTAAACTTATTGTACCGAATTCAAGAGTTGTACGCCTAAAAGTATACTGCATACGAGGCGAGTGACAGAAAAACCTACACTTCAGTGCTTGTAACAAGGTGGCAATAAATTTGTTAAAAAGATAACTTTTGGAATGAATAAATGTATACTGTCAAACGGGACATCATGCAGGGTTAGATACTAGATTTGAATACCAACACATTTATATAATTTTTATTTTTATATCAAGTAATAAAGTTATCAACAAAATATAAAAAAAAAAATGTCATGCTTTTCATCAAAGTTTTTTATTCTTATAGGCAATTTAAAAAATCGTGCAATAGATGAACAAATTTTAACATTTTTCAATGACATTAAAAACTTTGTTCAGTATGACGGATGGCTTTATGATATCATCTACAAACTTCATATTGCTTTTATCATCCAGTACCAACACTGTTGGTGTAAAAATATTTTCCGGACAATCATCAATTTTTTTAAAATTAATATCTTCATAAGTCAGTTACCAGTTTGGGCTGAATTGCATCAAACTGCGAATCAAAGATTCATCCTTTGAATCTCGTTTCCATATGCTAGAATTATATTGTTCTGCATCACGCGTTTGTCAATTTCAGAATTTCATCCATCCAAGCATTAATGTTTATAAATTTAGCTAGGTAGTAGTTTTTTTGTATTTTTTTGCCCCTAAATGTATGTAGCACCCTAATGTTTTTTCTTTGAAAAAATTTTTGACAGAACAAAATGAAAAAATTAATTCGAAAAAAAATTACTGCAGTTGGTGCTTTCTGCGTTATGATATCACGATAACGGGGATTTTTTTTATTATCTGACAATTTGCGCCAGGGGTCTTAAGTTCTTCCCAAAATTGAAAATTTGGTCCATTTTTACGACTTTAAAATTATTGTATTTTTTCAGACTTCTAACATTTTTATTTTTTGAGTTAGAACTCGGTTGGTTTTTTTTGTAAATAATAAATAACCATATTTCAAAGCTACATAACTCTGTTATTTTTCAATGGAAATCATAAAATAGCACTTAAAAATGCATTGAAATTTTATCAGCTTTCCAAATAAAATACTTAATGAATAATGAATGACCTTCAGCATGAAAAATTGTAAATAAGCTTTAAATTGCATCTAAAAGTACCGTTTGCATCGCCGAATATTTTGCGAAAAATACCATTGTATAGCTAAATTTATGATTCAACTTTCATCTGAAGACACCAAAGAAGGTCAACAATTTCTTGAAGAGTTAAGAAAGAAATAATGACAATAAATCTCTTTTTTTGGTTCTAAAACAAACAACTTCTAACAACTTGTGTTCCCGTCAGGGGCAACAAGATCGAAAAAACTTCCATGAATTTAAACAGGTTTCGTTTTAACACAACCGTTAAATTTCTCCTGCAATAGATTACAATTTTCTTTCAAAAATCCTTTCGTTTTTTACTTACTTTCTAAGTTTGCAATCAACTTACGTTTAGTGTTTCTTTTTGCTAAATCTTCGTGTACCCGGTATTCTGTCCAGTACGGTAGCAGCGATTAACTCAACGTAGCTCCTGACTTGAAAGTTATTTTGTTTTAGGGTCTACAATCTATGTAGCATATTATATGAACAGTTGTTACCTTTTGAGTTCTAGTCACACGTTATAGTTATCGTGAGTCGTTCCGTCCCTAGACAAAGTGGCTAACCAAGGAAATCCTAAGATTATCAGAAGGTCATTTCTAGCACTATTTGTGTTCAACTAATGGTTTTTACCTTTGAATAAAGCATGATTCCCTGTCTAGTTTCGGTTTCTGGTGCACTTTGGTAAGTTGAGAGCGAATTAAATGCCTAAAATTTAAGTTGATTCGAAGTTACAATATTGTTCAACACGTAAGGTATCAGATAAAATTCTGCATGATGATAATCTGAAATGATCATTGTTTACATTCTCCTGTCTACCTAGTCCTATTTCTTTTTCTATATTGGTTTAAAGCAGTGCGGATGCCTTCTGATGGAGGCTGATTGATGATGGAGGCGTGGTCGCACATTGCGTAACAATTTGGAAACAAAAGAACTTATCAAAAACAGTTAAAAAACACTTTTTTTCGTGCTTTTAAGAGTGTTTGCAGCAAAACAGACTTTAAATTTTAACCAATAACCTAAGAATCATATTGTTAGTGTGATATAACCAATAATGAGAATGTTGCTTTTACAGCCTGGTCATATACTACATAACTTATTAGCTTTAAGATCAAAGATCATTGTAAAGCATAGTCAATGCCAATAGTAGAAAGTTTCAGTCCCTGTGTTTGGAATCACAAAAAGTGGATTAAAAATTAAATATAAGCATACTTTATATAGTTTTTATATTTTCCAAAAAATTCGCAGAAATTTCAAGATTTTTATTATCAAAATTCAATAAATTGATGTTGTTAAGTTAGTGGAGTCATATTTTTTAAAGTTGAAAGTGAGGGATGTTATCATATAAGTATTGTTTCTCAAGACTAATTCATAAATTTGAACATCGGGTTCTAGAACGAGATGTAAAAGTGCGATATATGGGTCAATTGTCTGGATGCCACCTTAAATAGCACGAAATATGTACATTAGAACCCTGCTTCGCGGTATATTGTTAAAGTATTAAATCTTGAGGAAAAATGACCTTAATGGGTTAAATTCCGAAAAAAACGGCATTGAATAGTGGCAAGTTAGAAATCTAAACTGGCCATAAACGGCAGGTAAATAGAAAAATAAAATCCATGTATTTAAAACAGAGCTATGCGCCTGAATGATATGCAAAACCAGTGCAAAAGGATTGGGTTTGTCAATGTATTTCGTTTTATCCGAGGTTTCAGTTATCTGAGGTAGTCCCTCTCCCCATTACCACGGCTCGGGTAAGCGGAGTTCAACTGTACATTCTTTTGCATACCTTCCGGGCGCAACCTGATGACTGGGATAACGCGGGAGCTCAGAAAACTGGAGTTCGGCTGAACGGGGTTCTACTGTTCAACGTTTCTCCTGACTTTTGGATAAATCTAGAGTTAGTTTTGATTAGGTCGTATGAACCATTATGAACCAAATTCAGGGAAAACAGTCGAAAAACATGTATTCTATGTAAAGAAAAAATTTGGTTTCATTTGATTATTAAACATCTTTTACATAATGATTTGAATTTAGGACGTATAATGAGTTTTTGATTTTCGCGTGCAATTTGGTTTTTACGACATTTTGCACTACGCTGGATTATCGTGCAAAACAAAAGTCGCAAAATACTGGTTCGGCGTGGTGGTTTTTGCGACACTATGCATTTTTCAGAAAATGCTCCGGAAAAGGTTGAAATGTTTAATGAAGTTCGAGAAGTTCGTCATTAGTGGTGATTTTAGTAATCTCAGCAGGGTAGCCGGTTCCGATTTGATGCTGGGTAAGTTTGAAGCGATAGTTTTAAGGCTAAACAAATTCTCATTTTCATATTTTCTAACAACAGCGGCAGCCAACTGTGTACTAGCTTTCGTACATGAACGGGTATTGAAGCTAGAGAAAGGCAGTCCACCCAGTCATTTACATCCTAGAAAAAACCCGATGGATAGTTACCAGCAACACCAGTTTCTGGCTGCAGCAGCGATGGAGAGGAGATTGCCTTGCTCGAGCAGGGAAAAAGATTTGCACAGGTCCCGCTCCAGGATTGTCGAGCGATTTACAGAGAAATTCCGTTCAGCGCATATTACTCACAAAGATTAAGAAACTTATCCATGGCTCCAGGGATTCAAATGTAAGTAGTTTTTCTATTATGTTCTTCTAGAAGCGCCAGGCAAATCGCCACATAGTAAAAATTACTCCAAATCAGTGTTCTGAATATCACTCATTTTCAATGAACGTTTCTGATTGCACTTCGCACCTGAACGTACAGCGGTCGGGTTTCGTTATTGATTGCTACTGGACCTACCCGATCATCGATCGTTCAATTCATCGCTAAAATACAGATCACCTCGCACGATGCTTGCTGTCAAAACAGTGCAGCACCATCATCAAATTGGAATATCACCAATGCGCAATGCATATGGCGAATCTTGTTGGTCTTCGATCAGGAGTGAATGGATCAGGCAGTGAGTGAATGATACATGAAGCCGATCATTAGCGTATTTTGTTTGATCTGATATAAAGCAAATTAATAAATTTATTTGTTGTTATAACGTTTTTTAACATCAGTATGATCAAAATCAAATTGCAGTTGTGTTTGTGAGGGAAAGATGTTCACTTTCGCCGTGTTTTTCAATTTTTACAAGTTCTCTTATTAAAATGTCGTACGTCACGTTAAAACTACTGAGAATTTATGGTGTCCCGCACAACTGTTTGATTTTTCTCGTCCTGCAAAAAATAATTTTGAATTTCATATAATTCAGGCAGATACTGAGTGAGCTACATTCAGAATGGATCAGTTTGTATCTCACTCATCTCCGATATGCGATGTTTGCTGAACCGATGATTCTGAATTATGCGACTCGGTTTGCATAGCTGATAGGAGCGCTGATCGAGATTGCATACCAGCCAGGCGAAGCAGTAGCGAGAGGCGCTATCCCATTATACAATCGGAATGTTTCCAACAGGAAACGCATCCTGAGTGTTTGTTTTGATTGATTTTCGGACCATTGCTCCAAATCACATTCCAATAATTAACCCACTCTGCAGAAAGGCATATAATGTTAGATTTTTTATTATCCTTGAGGCAAGCACAAGCAAGTTAGCGAGAAAAAGTAAAATATAAGACAAAATAAATTGAGTTTCAATATGAAATTTATTAATTTACAAAACGACGTTTGCGCCAAACACGATATGCAAAAGGTTGTAGGTGCATAGTTACACGAACAACTATTTCTATGCCTGTTTAGCAGAAGATTTCTCGTATGTTCTTGCATCACATACCAGATTTTAGAGCAATTTTGAGCCATATATAAAAAACTAGAATTTAAAATGTGTTGTAAAACTTTAACAGCGATTTTCTCGAAACACATAAGGTTGTTCATACGACCTAATCAAAACAAACTCAAGAAATGATCTCAATGTACTCTTTTCGGTGACGCGGGATCTGGTAACCCTAACTTATACTGAATTCGTTTTCTCCATTGGCTCAGTTTGGAACTTGAAACATATAGTAACGCGCAATGGGCTTGGTCAGAGAGATATAAGAATTCATGTAGGCGGTTTACCTAACCTATTAGTAATAGTTACCAGCACTAGTAACTATGAAAAATTTACCATGCAATAGTAAAATTTAGCGAAAATGCCAAATGAAAGAGCTTTACGTGAGTAATGTTAAAATGAATGTTGGAATATTCTAGCAACTAGTTAAAGTTACCAGCACTAGTAACTATGATACATTTACCATGAACTAGTAAAATTTCACGACAAAGGCATACATTGTCATTCCTTGACACAAAAATAATTCTACACATTAAAAAAAAAATTGAGAATATGGACTACAAATCTTCAAAAAAACAAAGTGTAGTGACTCACCGACCAAAGAATTCAATTTTGCTTGAAAATGATTCAGAAAAGGTTATATTTTCCATTTCTGAAAAAGTAGAGTTACTGTTTTTTTTTCTTCTTTAAAACATCTTATACAAACACATCGTGAGGTAAGTTTATGCTAGAAATCTAAACCTCTACCAAGACTGTTCGAAGGATTAGTACAATTAAGATGGGGAGGGGTTTCTAGGTCACAACCTGGTAACTCGCGATCTGTTTCTGATCGTTTTAAAAAATCTCGACTTGATTTGCCCTTTGTTAACTTCAACCAGTTTGGCTTTTTGATTCTCAAACAACAAACTTACGGTGTAAGAGGGAGACGCATACCCCCATATACCCATATACCCCCCTTATCAACTGCGCCCCTGAAGAATATTCTCTTTCAATTGTTAAGATTTCGCGCAGTTTGTTTTGGTTTGGAATTTCTTAGTGTTTAGCAATGTTCATCGAAATTTCATCTTTTTCGGGCTTAAATCCTCCGATTTTCTGCGCCTGGATCAGTAAAAGGCCATTACTTAGAAGAAGTGTTATCGGGTGAACCTAACGAGCGCTGGTTTGTTGTTGTCATGAACCAATGCATCTCCAACTGCCGGTGTAATTTAGTAGCTGATGTTTCCAGGTGGATTAAATTTTGCATTTACGCATGTTACCAGAGGTGAACATTTATAATTGATTTCCAGCTTTGGATGCGTCTCGAAACGATGGGTGGCAGCCAAGAACATATTTTCGATTAACTCCTTTGTATCGGCTGCGATGTCATTCAGGTGAGTTGTTGTTAGAACATCATGGTGATTTCCCGTTCAATTTTCAGATGCTCTGTGATAGAATTTGAATGCGTCTTCCAAGTTCGGTCAATTAATCGTGAACTCCAGTGTAGCTGCACCTATGAATTTGTAACTCATCGGAAAAATGAGAATTAGTTGGGAACAGTGCTGCAAATTTTCAGTGTCAGTGAGAAATTATCAGCTGACTTTATTGCAGTGTATCGGTCAGTTCAATTCCAACTAGATTCATACGAGAATGAACTGAAAGCTCAGTCCTGAAAGCTCTCTGCACACTCATTCACCAATCGGCAACATCGGTGCTTAGTATACATTCAGGCTCTTTGCAGGTTCATGAGGTTATCCAATCTTCATTTTCAGTTTCAAGCGAACATTGCTGAAAGTGAAAAAAGCTTCCTTCTATTATCATTAAGTTTAATAGAATGGTGACAAAGATTGTTCGACTCGCTAGACATTCGCAAATTTCAGAATTACTGCTGAGATCGCTATTTTTGAAGGATTCTGATAAAAAATACGTCTGTTTCAAATGGTGTGAAGAGGTGGGAAGGTTTAGAAATGAGTGTTCGGGTTGGCGAGACGAACGCTGGCGAGGGAGCGTGTAGACGAATGTGGGGGACAAAATTATGACAAAAAGTTGGCAATAAAATGACAAAACATGACAAATGTGGTAAAAGTATGACAAAATTATGACAAAAAAAATCTGACAAATAGGAATGAAATTTACAATACAATGGAAAAATATTTACTAACACAACTCTGTCGAAAATATGACAAATCTGATCAAAATGTGACAATATTTTAACAAAAATATGACAAAAAAGACAAAATCATGGCAAAAAAAAGACAAATGTCGTAAACAATTGACAAAAATATGACAAATATAACAAAATTATGACAAGTGTGGTAAAAATATGTCAATAAATTGACAAAATCATGACATGAATTTGTGAAGTCAGACAAATTTATATATTTGAAAATTTGATATCAAAAGAAAAAAAATACGACTATGTCGTCAAACTATGTAAAAATTTGACAAAATGATTAAATATTACAAATCTTCCAGATTGTTGTCATTTTTTAACCACATAAATAATTTTATTGTCAATTTTTTGTGATAATTTTGTTTTAATAATAAGATTTATGTCATAATGTTGTCTTATTTTCATCACATAACACATGTTTTTGACAAAGTTTTCTCGAAGTTAAATCATTTTATTGTTAAATTTATGTCGTTTTTGTCAGACTTTGTCATAATTTTATAATTTTGTTGTCATGTTTTGTCATTGTATTGTAAATAATTTGCTTCATTTTTGTGTTATTTTTCATATTTTTATCAAATTTGTCACATTTTTGTCTCATTTGTCGGATTTTTGTCTTATTTTTGTTATGTTTTGTCATTTAATTGTCAATTTTTTATCATATTTATGACATAATTGTTTGACTGATGTCATTTTATTGTCAAATTTTAGTCATATTTGTCAGATTTTTCTCATACTTTTGTCAAAATTTTATCATGTTTTCAACATATTTATCACATTGTGTAATAATTTTGTCATTTTTTGACCTCATTTTATCATATTTTTGTCATTATTAATTACCATAAATTCAATTTTTTTTATATACATCCATCCTCTTGTCCCCCTTCAAGTAAACGTATAGTCTCAGCGATTTTCAATTCGCGTTTTCTTTTTGAACCCCAATTCATAATTTGCAAAAATGGCAAAAACAAATGCTTACTGAAATTATCAGCAACTTTCGCTGACACTGATTGAATGCTTAGGTTGCAGTCACTGATCAAAAACAGTAAGTGACAGAAATGCCCAAGCGAAAGACGCTTTCGTAGCTTTCGAGTGAAACAAGTTAGTTCGGGTTTACGAGTGAGCTTTCTACTGACTGATAGACACACTCACACAGCTTTCTGTAGGCACGAGGATGACCGAGCCGGTCAGAAGCTTTTATATTTGTTGACTTTTCTATTCCGTTCATTTCAGATGAAGCTTTTTACACTGATAGAAAATCACAGTCAGTATCATTCGTGCTTGAAGATAATTTGCAGCACTGGTTGGGAATGATTTATTAATTTTAATTAATACTATCAACATCACATCCCCAGTTGGGAATTGAAACTACAGATGCTCCGAGTTGTGGAGATTTTTGAAAATTTATTGGTTCATGGTAAATATTTCATAGTTACTAGTGCTGGTAACTGTTATAAGTTGCTAGAATATTCTCAAAAAAAATTGATTTGGCATTTTTCGCGAAATTTTAATTTTTCATGGTAAATTTTTCATAGTTACTAGTGCTGGTAACTATTACTAGTTTTTAGAATATTATAAAATTCATTTTACCAATCCTTGCGTAAAGTTCTTTAATTTGGTCATTTTCGCGAAATTTACTAGTCCATAGCAAATTTTCCGTTGTTACTAGTGCTGGTAACTATTACTTGTTCTTAGAATATTTTCAAATTTATTTTACCAATCCTTGCGTAAAGTTCTTTGATAAGGCCATTTTAGCGAAATTTTACTATTGCATGGTAAATTTTTCATAGTTACTTGTAGGGGAGATAAGGGCATAATGGCTACCTTAAGGAAAACGCTTATTTAACCATAGAGAACAGCTATAATATGTGAATTATATCATTGTTTCGTGTTCAGTCACCAAAATAGTCTATTGCCTCATTGGCTGAAACTTAAAAAAGTAGATAAAACCGTTTAAACGTTTGCCGAAAGCCGAAAACCAGTCACTGTAGGGGCATAATGAGAACCCCCCCTGGGGCAGTATAAGCACCATTCATCGGGACACGATGAGCGTTTTGCCGTATAATCTAGCAGCGAATTCAACTCGATGAAGTCAACTGAATAATTGAGGTACAGCTTGACTTGTTTCATCTGACGATTTGGCCTAATGGTAAGGTGTCGGAGAGGTAATCAGTCGACTCGAGTTCGATTCCTGGCCGAGGTGATTGCTTTGTATGATGGTGTGTCCAACTATTGGAATTGTTCGGGAAACTTTTTGACGAATTTATGTTTTTGAACCTAGTTTGATGAAATACATTAATATCGTTTAAAAAGGAGGAAGTTGGAATAAACAAATTTTGTTATTTTACGATAAATTCAATAAGTTTTCCAATTAATATTCCGTTGTCCCTATCCAGTTCGATCAAAGTCAAATTTTTGTCAATTCTTTGCTCCGTTGTTATTCACTTCTTAATGTACCGTTCAAGCCAAATTATGGGCTGACATAGCTGATTTTTTGGTGTTATTTTAAAGTACTGTCATTGTCATTGTATGACTTATTAGCAATCGTATTTTTTTCATCCATCTGAGTAGAGACAGTTGTGATAAATTAATTAAATCAAATCTCAATAAATTTTATCATTGCTCTTAAAACCCTTCAACTGAAATACTGTTTTGAAATTCTTTCGAAAGATAAGAGTTCATTCTTAACATTACTGAAACTTATGTCCTTGAATTTAAGCGTTAATTTAAAAATCGGAACACGATAAGTGAAGGTTTTCTTACTAAAAATACTACTGAAGCTAAGTTTAACATAGAGGTATATGATTTTCAGCGATTTAATACAAAAATGCCACTCTCCCCAATGAGGTACGATAACAATAGGTAATTGAACGTATTTTTTTCTAAAATTTTGAACAAATTTTCTTCAGAATGAATTCAAAAAATATTTCGTACTCAACCGATGTTTTCCATCACTTTCCGAAGATCAGAACTCACCTTGTTCAAAGCTTTTCCTTGAGATTGCTTCCAACAGCTCCCAGCTTTTATCAAGACAAATTGGTTCTTATTTTCTATTAAGCTCAATTATTATATTAACAAGTGTTTCCACCAATCGAAACATCACAGCTAATCGCCACCATTGAAGGGTCATTGATATTGGCATCTGAAGCTACACGCGCAACCCTGGTCCCTTCGATGTTGTATTAAGTACGATGGGAGCTGGAAAAATAAAATAAAAGAACTTACTCGATGCACTGAATTAGCATATAAATTGAAGCGTCATGTTCGACAAGGACACTCGATGAATCCAGATTAAGCCTCTTCCCTTGCTGAGGCTGTGATGCATTCTGGATCAAACACTGGAGCAGGGCACTTTGCTCTCGATCGATCCACTCCACAACATCCTATCGGCATTCATTGGCCGCGCACCGTCTCGAATTGATTGGATTGCGACACCCGGCAGCCAGCCAGCCGCCATGCCAGTCTGTTTCACTGAGTAGTTCTGAGGGCACTTAACAGCTCACTTCAATTCCGATAAGAATATGTCAGGAATCACTTTGGGTCTCTTCGGGTGGATCCTTTAGCCCCCCAAGGTCTGGAACACGCGCAGAAGGATTCTTTTGTCCAATCCACTTGCCAGCATATTATAGGAAAGGCATAATATAGAGATGTTAATGAGCGTGACATTCACAATCACTAAAGTCGCTCCACATTGTCAGGGCCGATGGACTCGGCACAATCCGATGGAATAGCTTAATTAAGGTGATATCAGTTCCGGTTTCGGGGATTCGCTTTGGCGGTGGTCGGAAATCAGTTGTCTTCTGCTGAATTAAAATAAACGAGCTGCTATTATGCTAATCTATTCAAAAGCACAAGCCAGTCCGACATACTGCTTGGTGGTCATAGGATCAACTTGTCCCTATGCTTTTGAATGCCTGTACTAAGGTGTTCTCAAATTTTAATTATATAAAAAATAAATTTCAAAAAAATATGGAAAATATAAAAATCGAGCAGCAGATGTATAAATTTTCACATTTCTCGATTCCGTAAAGAACATTACCTAGTATGACGGATTTTCTTGATAAAATCACTTGTAAATTCTATATTACATACTTTTATTATTCTATGCCAACACTGTTGGTATAAAAATATCTTTTGGACAAGCACCATTTTGTTTTGAATAAATATTTTTATAATTCAGTTATCAATCTGGACGAAAATCCACCAAAAAGCAAATCAAAGGTTAACCTTTTAAATTTCGTTTCCATATGCTGGAATATGATTGTTTTGCATCACGTGTTTGTATATTTTAAAATTTCATCCATGCGCACATTATTTTTTTTTAATTTCAGCTAATAGTTTTTTTGTAGTATTTTTTACCCCTAAATGTATGCAGCACCTTAAGCTTTTTTTTAAACACAATTTTGTCAGATTAAGTGTACAATTTGATTTGAGCAAAACCAAAAATTACTGCAATTGGTTCATTATGTGTTTTGGAATCGCAAATATATCAAAAACGGAAAATTTTCTAACGTTTTCATTTGATTTTTCGGTAAAAATGAAGTTTGTTGCCACCTACCCCTTTTTCTTAGTAGGGTAAAAATCGCATGTTTTTGTAAATTTCAAAATTGCTGGTGAAATCAATAACTTTTTTGACTACTACAATTTGATGTCCCATCAACCTAAAAACTTATGATTATCTGTGGACACTAATTTTTTTTTGGAGCCATTGAAATTGAAAAGTGTTGCATGATGCCTCAGTTGAGGGTATAGGGTATTTTGAGGCAATATGCACCTGCTAAGGGAAATAGTTGGAGAATCGAGAGGTGAAAAGGGCATACGTTGATGATGTGAAATCAAGAATGCTTTTATCACGACGAGCCATGGTACTCTCGGTAAAGTTTGTGGAAGAAGAAGTGAATGGATGTCGAATAAAACCTCAAAGTCAATGTTGGAGAGACCAAGTCTATGGGAATCAAAACAGAAAATCGTTCCAATTTCGTGGGAGCTGGGCCCCACAAAACAAATATCAAATTCTTTTTTTTTGTCTAATTTTTCAAAAAATCCCGAAGTAAGGAATAAATAAAGTTTAAGGTATTTGTTTCCAATGTATTGAAAATTTGAATAAATTTTTATTTGAATTTTAAGCATTTCAAGCCACTGCTTTAAATACTGTTCATGACACGATGTTATATTTTTTTCATAGAAGTAAACAAATACATTTAAGAGGAAAGCCAAATATGCAGAAATCCACAGACAAATGTTTGCAGTGTTCCATAGTATCAAATAAAAACCCATGTTTTTTTAATTTCATCTATGAAATTTGAAAAAAAAATCATCAATTTGAACAAATGCAAAATTTTCAGAAAACGAAATAAAAATTTGCAAAAAATCTGATGAAAACCTTCAGAAATCATCAAACAGGATGAAAGATTTTCAACAAAGATGTTTGATTTTGAAATCCAGGTGAATTATTTAAAATTTGGGCTTAAATGTAATAAGTATATATAATTTGTTTCCTAATCCCAAATGTTTGTTCATAAAGTAGTCAAACTAACTTAGCTAAAAATATAAATAACTACATTTTCCAGAGAGGCGGGAGACATTTTTTCCAGAATAAAACCCTTCAAATGCTTATAACTTCAGATAATCCTGATCAATTTCATGTAAAAGATTGATTTTTTATTGTAAATGAAATGTTTTGAACATTTATACACTCTACAATCAAAAACTAAGCTAGTAGAATAATTTTTCTGGTCATGGAAAAATCAGTGGTGAGAAGTTTTATTAGATTTTTCAAATGAAATAATAATCACTTTGTTTGTGACATTCCAACTCTTTTCTTCAAATTTGTATCACTTTGACGTCTTCTACAAAATTGTAGCCAGGAAAATTTCCTATTAGATCATGTTATCAACATTTGATGTTAGATTTACGCTAAAGGTAAGACGAGCATTTCCACAGTGATTCGTATGATTTTGTCTTTGAAAAAAACCGTTAAAAAGGTTAAAAAATCTTCAAAAAAATAAAATGTTCTAGACCCCCCGGTGGATTATTTCAAATTTGGGCTCAAATGAAAGGGGAAAGTCCCAGCTTTCGAATGGCGCAAAAATTAGCGATGCTAATTTTCGAAAAATAAAGTTTTCTCCCAGAGACACCGTGTGGGCAACAAATTGAGAAAGTGGAGTGCTTCCAGTATCTTGGTAGCCAGATAACGCCTGATGGTGTTACCAGGAAAGACATCGAAGCCCGGATCAGAAAGGCCCGAATAGCGTTTGCGAGTCTCTCGAACATCTGGCAGTCACGCCAGATCTCTCCATGAACTAAAATCCGAATCCTCTACTCAAACGAAAAATCCGTATTGTTGAACGGGTGTGAACGATGCGCCGAAATGAGAACGATATTTGCAGAGAGGCGCTTGATTGAAATCCTGAAGGACATCGAAGGGCAAACCCAGAAGTTCGTGGCGGCGAAGCCTATTTAGCCGCTGAAATCCGAAATATCGACGAGAATCTTGACTGGGACCAAGTGAAGATGCTGGCTCCAAATCCTCAACAGTAGAGGTCTTTTACTACGGCCCTATGTGCCGGAGAATCGACGCGGGACCATAAAACTAAAATTTAAATACAATTTTCCATAAAACACGGACATCTAAGTCAACAGTGTGGTGGTTCAAGTCGCAGATTCCGTGCCCAACTTCCATGGAAACAGTTGTTAGCCTAAAACTCACCAACATCGATTGCGAACCTGTGATGGAGGGAATGTGATCCAAAATTTAAGCAAAATTAGTGTTTTTAATATTTATTATATGTATTTCATCAGCTTAAACGTCCTCGACTTTTTCAGGCTGCGGCGAAATGGCTCAGTTCTCCCAGGGTGGCCACAGAACCGGGAAAACCGGGAAAAAACCGGGAATTGAAAATTGAACCGGGAAAACCGGGAATTCAGACCCGAAACCGGGAAAATTCACAAAATTAAACTAAAATTCAGTTTTGGTTCCAAAATCAGAGATTGAACCCAAAATTATAAATTCAATTTCCAAGTCAAAATTCAACGGTGTGTAAGAAGAATATCATAAGTTGATTAGTATAAGATAAGTATGATTTAATAATAAATAAGTTTGGAAATTTTCAAACTACTCTCTGATTTCTCTTCAACTACATACCTCTAAATTGGAAAAACTTACTAAACTTCCCGGCACCTAGAGTTCAAATTGCTTCGAAGAATTTCGAAAAATTCAAAAAGTCTCTTATAATTTGTTCAAGTTCACATTTTAGAACTATTCAAAGATACTAAACTCATAGGTTTCGAATCAATGACCAACTTTTACGAAGAGCGCTAATAGTTGAAACTTTTGAGAAAACTGAGGCGTCCTTTTAGTTTATTTTCCATAGTCTGATGAAATATGAGAATGTAAGGATATTTCGGAATATTTTTTCAAATCAAAATGTATCAAATATTTTTTTAAAAGCATTAATAAAAAAAAAATTAAAGTCTTAAACCAAGTTGTAAAAAGAATTTAAATCTTTGATATCGAAACTCATAAATGTTCTTCAATGCTGTTATAAATAGTTACATTTTTTCTATTGCTTTTTTAAGCTTGAGGATTTTTTTCAAGCATTGTTTCGTTGAATCTAGAATAGATAGGTAATATCTTAATCCTCTATCAAATGGAGGATGATAGATATATTCGAAATCTGTTTTTGTTTTTTATAGACGGTTGTCGGTTTGTAAGTTTTTTTTTTTTTTTTTTTTTTTTTTTTTTCCTTTATTAGTGACACTTTACACCTATGAGGCTATTCGTGTCATGAAAATTATTACAATTGTCAACATACATTTACAAATTAAGATATACAATTTTCCTCTAAATATCAATTAATAAATTAGTTTTTTGTAGGAAACCCAGCAGATTTTCTATTCTTTCCCTATCATCTCCTAGTACGAACTGCAATGAGCCGTTTAAATTAAATTCACACCTTTCATTATCATATTTACGGCATTCTAACAAAACATGTTTCACATCATTTGTAACATTACAAGTCGAGCAAAGATTTACTGTTGCACCTTCCATTAAATGACCATGAGTTAATCTTGTATGACCTATTCTTAATCTACAAATCACTACCTCCTCCCATCGCCTTCCTCTAAACGCAGTATCCCAAGCAATAGTGTTACATTTGACTGATCTCAATTTTTGATTTGTTCTCCACCATTCATTTTCCCATATTTTTCGATATTCACGAATTATTTCTTTTTTAATATCCTTCAATGATAATTTTGTCATTAAAATGGGATCGTGTAATGCCGCCTCTTTTGCATCCACGTCAGCTTTTTCGTTTCCATGAATCTGTTTGTGTGCTGGTATCCAGCACAATGTAATATTTTGATTTTCTCTACAGCGAGTTGCAATTCGTTTTACAATAGGATGATCTGGACGACTATTTTTGGTAGCTTTTAACACACTCATTGAGTCTGTGAAAATCACACAGGCGCTTCTTAGAGAAGCTGCTTCGTCAACCGCCCAAAGTATGGCATAAGCCTCCGCACTAAAAATGGAACAAGCATTCGGAAGTTTTACTCGTTTGTTGAAATCCGATGATACAACACTACATCCTACCCCAAACTGTGATTTTGATCCATCTGTATAAAATTCTACAAAGTTTCTAAATTTGCGAGACTTAAGATCTTGAAAAATATGTTTGTGCGCATAATCAGGAACTTTTTTACCTTTGGTCCACATATCAAAACAGATTTTCGGGCTTGGTAGTTTCCAGTTTGCATCATCTACAGAAGTTTCTAGCATCTCTGGAAGATTCAATGCTCTTTGCGAAAGAATATTATTAGATCTTTGATGTATAGGTAAGTTAGAACTTCTATGAATATGAGTAGCAGTTTTTGTTTTAATAGAAAATAAAATGATGTTCATTTCCATAAGCATGTTCAACGGTAATTCGCCAGATTCTGCTAAAATGCTTTCGATCGGACTAGATTTAAAGGCTCCTATAGCTAGTCGGATTCCTTGATTGTGAACCGGGAATAATTTTTTCAAATTTGTTTTGGAAGCTGAACTCCATGCAGCGAAACCATATAATAACTTCGACAGGACCATAGCTTTATAAATTCGTAAAAGCATTTTTCTGTCTCCACCATGTCGAACTCCAGCACACCATTGAACAATTTTCATTCTATTGAGACATTCACTTTTTAATTCGTGTATGTGTTTGCTGAACAACAGTTTCCTATCTAGATATATTCCAAGTATTTTTTGAGCATTTGTGAAACCAATTTGTTGGCCTCTATATATCAGATTTGATCCAAAAGATTCATGAGCGTAAGTATTACATATGTGCATTATTTTTGTTTTTTCTATGGATATTTCATAACCTGTTTCCTTAGACCATCTGTCCAATTTTACAAAAGCTATTTTCATTAATCTTCGAGCAATGATTGGATTACAGTGACTAACCACAATCGTGACATCATCAGCATAAACAAAAATATTAAATCTTGAATCAAATTTTTCAAATAGTGACTGAATGGAAATCAGAAATAGAGCAACGCTTAGTACAGAGCCTTGAACCACTCCATTTTTCAAAGTTCTAGAAGAAGATAAAATCCCCCCTACTCTTACTTGTACTTTTCTGTCTCCCAGAAAAGAATCTATAAAATCGAACATATTACCACCTATCTTCCATTTTTCTAACTGTTCCATTATCAGTCGCCTCCAGCATCGATCATAGGCTTTAAATAGATCAATGAATGCTACTTCTACATGTTCTTTTCTTTTTCTAGCATTTCTGATACAGCCTTCAAGTTCGACCAAGTGATCTGTTGTAGACCTTCCTCTTCGGAAGGCGAACTGGCGATAATCAAGAAGCGATCGCTCCTCGAGAAGGCTAAACAAACGTCTACTAACTAGGCGCTCAAGTAGTTTCCCCGGTGTACTGTTAAGAACGATAACTCTATGATTGTTCAATTCCCAAGAATTCTTTCCAGGTTTTGGAAAAGCAACGGCATGCCCATGTTTCCATATGTCCGGATAACATCCTTCCCTCCAACAATGGTTGAATATTTCTAACATTTTAATTTTGCCACACGCAGGGAGGTTCTTCAACATAAGATTGTGTATCCCATCCGGTCCGGGGGATGTACCTTTAAGGTGATCAAGGTGAAATAATAGTTCTTCCATTGTGAAATCATTATTCATACTTTCTATTTGATTTACAGGTTTAGTAACTGGTCTTCTTTCGATAATTGCTTTTCTTTTTCTAAAATTCAAATTATACAAATCATCGGATGTAGTTTCTTCAAAGTGATTAACAAGAGCCTCGGCTACTTCTTCTGGTCTGTCGATCATAATTCCATCAACTTCAATAACCTGAGTATGTGTTTTGGACTGTCCTCCTTTAAGACTTCGAATTTTAAACCATGTTTCTTTAGGGGATGTAGATGAATTTATACTATCAACGAAACTCTGCCAAGATTCTTTTTTAGATTTACGGATGATACGTTTGGATTCAGCGTTTGCCCTATGGTATTCGTTCAACTTTCGTTCCCTATCGTCATCGGTTATTTGACACCGTTTCAATTCTCGTAATGCTTTTCTTCGTTTTTTAACTGCTTTCTTAACCTCATCACTCCACCATGGTACCGGATGAGGATGAAGTATACCGCTAGTTCTAGGAATATTGTTTTCTGCTGCTACTCTTATTTGTTCTGTAAATTCTTCTGGACTATTTATCCTACCAAGGCGAATTGCATCTAGAATATCATTTCTAAAAGGTTCCCAATCTAAATTTTCAAATTTCCATCTAGGCCATGTCATCAAAGAATCGTTGTTTTCTGTAGGAGACAATAAAATTGGGTGGTGATCACTTCCATGTAGGTCTGGGACAATTTTCCAGTCAAAAAGCGGAGCTAATTCAACAGAACCAAAAGTCAAATCTATCGCTGATGTATTACCAGATGAAGGTGACACATACGTATGGGATCCATCATTAAATAAGTGTAAACACTTTTCGTTCAAAACTTCAACTATCCAATTTCCAGCCCTGTCGGATACTGGGTGTCCCCAGAGGCGGTGATGAGCGTTAGAGTCAGTGAGAATAAGAAAAGGAGGAGGTAGTTGATCTATGAGTAACTCTATTGATCTTTTAGACCAGCTTGGGTGGGGAAGGTATAAGGAGCAAATTGTAATTTTCTTAGGTATATATACGCGAATAGCAATGGCTTGTAAATTGGTGTTCAATTGAATATACTCATGTTTGATTTTATCTTTAACTAAAAGCGATACTCCACCACAGGGGGCGTTATTTAAACCTCGATGTATGTAATTGAAAGAATGATAGTTTTTAACTTGCAAATTACTGTCGTTAGACAAAAATGTTTCCTGAAGTGCTATTACTGCTGGGCTTACCTTACTAATAAGACTTCGTAACTCTGTTCTTCTAGATACAAAACCTCTACAATTCCACTGGATTAATGGAGCCATTACGTCGAATTTGTAGACCCCAGCGGTCCGTCGGATTCCAATGTTCGGTAGGCCTTTTGATGCACAGCTACTTCGTTGCCTTTGGGTGGTGATTCCTTAAATAAATCATTCTCGAACGGGTCATCTTCGCTCAGGAAATCTTCGGACATCTCTGCAGTATCGTCAGATACACTCTCCCCGGATGTAGCGGTTTCAGGGATGTAGACAAGTTCTTCTTGTGATGTAATTTTCTTGTTCTTTAACAAGTTCTGTTTTTCATCCGATGTTGTTGAGATAGCTTTCCGTTTCATGTTGATCGATGAAGCATCATCAGTTGGACTTCTGGTCGTTGTAGGTGTGTTCAATTTTTGGAGTTCTTCTTTCAAATTCTTTATAGTAGTTTTCTGATCTTCTATTATTCTGTCCTTTTCTTCCAGCAGTCGTGACTGTTCCGATACAATATGCTCTAATCTTTCCATTCGTTTGAGCAACATAAGATAGTTGGAGTTGTCATTATTTTTAGTAGCTGTAGCATATGTTTCAGGTTGCTTCTGCTGTTCTTTCGTAATTCGACGCGCTTCCAAGAACGATATGTTTCGATCAATTTTTACTTTAACGATTAGTTGTTCTTCTTTCATTTTTGAGCACTCGTTGCTTAGCGTTGGGTGATCTTCTTGACAGCAAGCACATTTCGCAGGTTGATTACATTTTTCGTGAAACGGTCCAGCACAGTTCTGGCAAATCTTGTCGGCTTTACATTCAGCAGAGATGTGACCGAATTGGAGACACGTAAAACATCTTGTAGGTCTGGGATAATATTTTCTCGTTCTACATTTCATCCATCCTAGCTTTATATACTCTGGGGGACATTTAGAGTCTACTGTTAGAACTAAAGCAGGAGTGTTCACAAGGTTTTCTTTCTCCTTCCTCTTTATCCGATAAACCGCAACCACATTTTGATCCTTCAATTCTTGAAGAATTTCCTCTTCATCTGAGTCGATCAGTTGTTGACATGAAATTACGATTTTGGACTGATTCAGGTTATCATACGATTTGACTTGAACTGGAATGCTGGATGATCCAGTATCCACCCGTGTCAGCTTCAAAAGTTTGTTCTCACATGTTCTATTTTGTACTTGAACACAAAATTCTCCAACACGGTTATTCATCCATGCTTGCAACATTTTTCCAGCACATGATTCAATCGTTCTAGTAAGAAGAAAAGGCGACACGTCTTTCAGCGAAGATCCATCGGTAGGTTTGATCCTTAGAAACCTAGGTTCTGAAGATAGAGGCCGGTCACGGGACAGCGTAGGAAATACTTGATCGGACATCCAGGATGGCACCTGCGAGGCGCCCGTAGCCATGATGGCTACACGTTTCCGGAAACTTCAGAAACAGAAGCTTTTGTTTTGTATGACCTTGGAATTTAAACAATAATAGGCTTGACAATAAACTTTAAGCGTTTTGTGGAGAACCGAATTATAATAGGCGAGCTTTTCGATAATGCGTCTGCACTCCTCGAATATATCCACTCAACTCAGGTTTGTAAGTTATCAATGATATATTTTACTCAAAACTAAGTTATTTTTAAATTTAAGATAAGATTTATTTTCCTGATACAGGGCTTGTTTTCAAGCAATCATTACAAAATTCGTTATACCTCTATTATTAACCGGAACTGTTATCTAATTCTCATATGTTTACCCCGAGAAATTGGCTCAACATAAAAATATGTGTTAAACAATTAACTGTTACTATTTTCACTGAAATGAAATCCACATTTTTCTGCATAACAAACTAATACTCTACTGAATGAAAAATGAAAACGTTAAGATTTTTTTTTGATGGAAATATAATAAATTATAATCAATCAATCAATTTAAACTGCAAAGTTTAATTTTATTACACTTTGAAAATCAAAAATTAATTTTTCTTATTTTTATTGATTGACGATACAATTAATTTTATGATAATAAATTTGGATATCATGATTTTCTTGATTGAATTTCTTTCGCATTTTTTTTATATTCATTAGTAGAGATGTACCGAATATTCGGCGCCGAATATCGCCAAAAAACCGTTAAGCCGAATATTCGGTTCCCCGAATAGTTGAGCTAAGTATTCGGCCGAATAGGCCGAATATTTATTATATAAATTTATACAATAACAGACTTGTCAAAATTTTCAAATGATTTTGGATAATTCATGAAATGTCCTAGAGTAATGTTAAAAAAGCTACACAATCATCAAAAACTAATGGTTCAGCAAAACATATTAGGGTTATCTGTACACCTTTCTCTGTAGATCTTACATGATAATTCTGACACATATCGCTTTATACTTTGATTATCGTTTATTCCAGGTTTTATTGATATATCCAGGCTTGCTCAAAAATCCAATAAAGAAATCGAGTTAAGTTAAATCTGGCCGGAATGCCCAGATATTGATTAAAAATTTTCATATTTTGCCCGGGTTTATTCGGATTAATCTAAAATTTCTCTTTGAAAATTTTAAGATTTTGTATTCAAAAAGGATTTTCAATAAATTTCAAAATGAACATAAATTTTTGTTTGATCCACGATACGATTTTTACACTGTTGCTGTAATTCAATGAAACTTTAAATTTTAGGTTTTTCAGTCTTTTTCCTCTTGTATATTTAAGAATAAAGTCTAGATTTCGTTCAGGTTTGCCTTTTTAAATTTTTTTCTTCAAAAATCTTCCTAAATTTTCCGATTATGTTAATACGTTGTTTAACAATTATTTTGAAAATATCTTACTCAAATTCGATCTTCATCTAATCTGTTATCAAATAAGCAATTTCAAACAGCTTGGCACCTGGTTCAACATGTTTTGTCCCAGAGTTCACAGGAACCCAATCTCCTTGTTTATAAACACCCTTGAAGCGACAAGTCATCTGATGTCCTTCGTGGTTGAAAATAAGTGACTCAAAACATGAGGGGCATTAAAATGGAAGAAATACAAGGAAATAGAAATAATCGCTTTTGTTTTTCATTAAAAACTTAATAAAATATTCGACCGAATATTCGGCCTAATATTGAACGTCCCCAAAACAATTTTAAATTCTAGAGTCGTTGATTTTGTGAGCTGTAGTAACACAGTTGATATCTGTAACACATAACAAAACAAAAAAGCATGGCAAACATGATTTAAAACCCCATAAAGATTTTTTGAAGGATGTTTTTTACATCATCCATATATTAATGTGATGAAATCCTTAAAATAGAATCGAACTCATTTGAGTGTTCAATTATTTGAGTGTTATGAATCAACCAAATGAATGAAATAAGATGAAAATTCTGCTATAGGCGGACGAAAATAGACAATCAAAGTTTGGAAAACCTTAAATTTTGGTCCTGGAAAACCGGGAAAAAACCGGGAATTTCAAAATGAAAAAGTTGTGGCCACCCTGTCTCCACATCTTAAGCAATGTTTAGTAGGGCGGTGTAGGACCTGTCCTTGCGTTTGTGGTGGTTGTCACACCTGGGGCGTGCCTCTGAGTACTCTGCCCGCACTCGGTCGAGTGGGTTCGACCCCAGCACTCGATTTGCATAAGCAAGGGCTTTTTCATGGAAATATTTTTATGCTCAAAATGACTTTCATCTTCAACGCTTTAGGATCGTCAGCCGGTGCAGCATCCACCGGCACGATTCCGTTCTGGGCCACGTTCGCCGGTGCGGCATTAGCCGACGAGTTGTAATTTTGTTTTAAGTAAATGAGTGAGTGATGTCCATTCTAAGTGAGAACATCTTAAGGTTATGAAATTTATAGACGGATAGAACGTTAGAAGAAATGAAAGATGGCGAAAATGAGCGGGAAGAATTTATAAGAAGCATTATCATCACATACCAAATTTTTTTTCGGCACGAGCCAACTAGATCACGATTCCTCAAAACTCGTGGTCGTACGTTGAGTCGAAGTTCCTCTAACAATGCGGGACAGTCTATTATCGATAAGAGCAAATCTGCAACGACTGAGGCTCGTGTGGTGGTCCGGCCGGCTTGCAGCGTGTCAATGTCGATTTGACGACAGCAACTCTCGTAGCTGGGAAGTTGGAACGGGTCGTGCCAGTTGAGTTGTCGGAGAGCGTATCGCAAAAAACGTCGTTGGATGGCCTCAATACGCTCTGAGCCGTTTTGATAATATGGGCACCAAACAGCCGAGGCATATTCAAGGGTTGATCGAACCAAGCTACAATAAAGGCTCTTCAAGCAGTAGACATCCTTGAAGTCTTTCGTCAGGCAGAAAAGAAGACCCGGACATCTGGAGGCTTTGTCGACGATGGAGTTAGTGTGAATCTTCAAATTCAGCCGTGCGTCAAGAATCACGCCAAGATCTTCCACTTGTTCGACTCGAGCGAATAGCCTCGTTTCCAAGATGATAAATGGCTGATAACGGGAGCCGCTTGTAACGGATATTTTTGTCTCACCATCAATGCCAGCAACTTGTTTAAGGGCGCCACTTCCACAATGAAAGATTGCTGACACGAGTTGAAATGTCGGCCAAGACTCTTTCACAAGGCGGGTGCGGAATAAGTGGCTCGAACAATCGTTTCTCAGGTTTAGGATAGGGTTTTAAACCAAGACGTCAACACACTTGATCTAGAATCCCGTAGATACTTAAGTTCATTACGCAGAAGGCCAAATTACATTACAATAGAAAACTTGTTCGTTATTGAAGCAGTCTAATCCAAAAACTTGCACGCTACGACAACAGCTTGAGTAGAAGTGATTGCCTGCTGTTCAGGATCGCCCCTGATGGCAGGATCGATAGCATAAGACCTTTCTTTACTGAATGAAAATACGCACTCATTCTCAAAACATTACAAATTAGTGGACTGTATTACCGAACTTAGAACTACAATACAATTATTCCGACACAAACTCTGGCCTCTCTGGGCCTCTGACTATAGCCATGCTGGCCTCTGACTCTGGCCTCACGGGCCTCTGATAGTGTTACCGTGATCCGTCTTCGCTGGTGGTTGGCTGGGAAAAGAGGCCGAACCTGGCGCTAAATTTGTCTCGACCCTTTGGAAAACCCGAGACCCGAGGAAAACCCGAATGTTTTTTGGCGCGCTTTACATCCGTTAATGCGCGCAGCATCGCCATGTTGCTACTGGGCCTTTTTGCATATTAGGGTGGTTCAGTGGCTCGTTCGTTCCAGAACATGCCGCCCGCCTTGAAAGGCGACGGGACGTACGCATTTCGAAACCTTTCTTGCTGTGTTGTGCTGTGTATTGCGCTGAACCACACCGATGACCTGCGCTCGTTGAATGGTGGCCGCCCGCCGTTGATCCACATCGACCTCGGAGTTTGGATACCGACCCTTGCCACTTTTGCAACCTGTCTGGTTGTCGGCCTTCGTCCAGTAGTAGCCTGATGTCGAATCCTGAATGCTTGGGAAAGGAAGTATCACTCTTCTAATCTACACTTTAATTTAGGAATACTTGACCTTGATTTGCAAGCGCTGATCTGCTTGCCAAGATCAGCGCGATGATGCCGACTCATGCTCTGACTTTCTCCGCAATGTTATTCTGGCATTAAAATTCTGAGCTCTCCAAGCTCTCTGACTTTCGTTAACTAACATGAGCCGAACATTCTAGTTCCCAAGCTCTTCCGACACATAGCAGACCAAAATACAAACACATAAAATACTGACTCAAACATACATTTCATTACTGACTCAATTCTGACAATTTTCCGACTTTGCTCTCATTGTTTGTCCGACAACAAATTCTGAATTATTTCCCAACAATATTTTCAGACTGTTTTTCTGACCAGTTTTCTGAATGATTTTCCGAATGTTTTTCTGAACGTGTTTCTGGATGGGTTTCCGACTTGGAATCCCAAGTGACTTCTCACCAATATAGTCAAACCGTTTCATCACTGACTCATACTCCGATAGCTTCATTTCGATTGATTGATTGTGTGTGTAAGTGTATGTGTGTTTGTGTGATGCAGAGTTGCGTTAGAAAGTCCTGGTACTTAATCCAGGATGATGTTTGATGAAAACCGCCAAATGCTAGTCCTGATCCCGTCGATCAGACTATCCGAAAACCGAAATCCAACGCAACTCTGAAGTGTACCGAATGATATAACCGAATGATACCGAATAATTGAATCTCTTGGATTCCCGATAACTCCTGATGGCGGAGTGACTGCACAAAAAACTTCCGGAAGTAATTTGTGTGTTTGGAGGCGCGCTGGAAAGCCCTGGTATTGCCATGCCCGATTGCAGCAGAAATGACACAGCAAAAAAAAAAAACCGTCACATAAATGTCCTGATCCCGCGATCAGGTTAACCGAAAAACGAATTCCAACGCCTACTCCGAACATGAACCGAATTGATGACCGAATGTTTACCGAATGGAATCCCGCTTGATTCCCTTTATGATTTTATCCCAATAATTGTACGTGTATTGTTAGAGTTTATTGAAGTGAATCTGAATGATGAGCTGACCGATGCTGACTGTGTCCACGAATGATTTTTATACCGATTTGAACCCAACTGGTTCCCAAAAAACTGAATGTTTTGCTGACATATTCGAGGCGAACCTGATTCGCTGTGCTCAGGCCCCTCTATACTGAATGGTGTTCTGACATAGTCTGAATGATTTGCTGACTTATTCGTGGCGTACCTGGTCCGAGATGACCAGGCCCCTCAGACCGTTTTCTGACAAACAAGCAGACTAAATACCGACTGACTGTGTTTCAATAAAATCCCAACATAAAAACCGACTTCAACGACACTGATTTCAGTGATAAAGTTTTCAACAAATTCTGAAAGTTATGACCAATTCTCAAACTGAACCAACATAGTTTTCAATACAACTCCAACAATTCAACATCTCCCGATGACAGTATCTTATGAACCAGAATAAAACGTGCGACTTTGAACCGTTTTAAAAAATAGCTTAAATGAATAAAACTTTCACGTTGAGAAACCTCGACATACATATCTGATCATAATTTCAACATATATTGCGCAACGGAAACCCGATAAATATCATGGATTTTTGAATACTTCGAACCAACCAACTTTACCTTGTTGGAAAGAATGGGGATATTTGTAGGATCTAAGGGGTTTTAGTTTTGTTCTTAAACGTTCGCATATAATCTTACTAAAAAACATCGTTCTGGAATTTCAAAGGATTGTTGAATAGCGAAATGGTAAGAATAAAATGGAATATTTATGAATAACATGATCTACCTGAAACTCATTGGCAATTATCTCATCGACGATTCCATCGCCTTTTTACGGGGGAGTTCCATTGACCACCGTAGAACCTTACGGCATCCTCAGACATTTCTGTGTGCAGATGTAAAAAACGAAACCGGCGCCAGCAATAATCCAGATAGTTAAGCACCACCATTTTGCCTTCAACAAATACAAAATTTAATTTTCTTTTGCGGCTCTTGAAACTCTTCTTTAAAAACAAGCACTCGAGGAGAAACATTTGCACTACCGATGAATCCTTTTGTTACGGTGTAATCCACTTGAACGAACCTCAAATACCCGGAATATTGGAAAACAACGACGGTTTTATAATGTTCGGCGAGTTTGCTGGACCAGCGCGAATGTTTTGCTATTGTTTTTTGACACCATATTCCATTTTCCGATCAGTTCCCACCTTGTCGCTATAGGAGGTGGATTCTGCAAGTGCAATGAATGTGGTGAATAACACACAGATTGTGGACGTTCAAGACTCGACCCCATCGGCGCTTATTCTTTTCGGTTGAAATTAGCTGACACTTTAATAGATTGTTCGTACGCTTACTTATTGATCCTCAACTCGAATAATGAAATGATTGTTAGCTCTTTTGAACATTTTCTGAGCCACTTTTATTGTGGATGATTACTTTATATTTAATTGATCTAATGTGATGTCGACTCGGTCTTATATCATTTAGTGGTGAATATGTTTCTTGTTCTCTTATAATCAATATTCGTAACACATGATGTAAAATAAATTTGTTGAAAAGTTTGAAAAGTGATTGAATCGCTTATTTGCGAATTGATTCAAGGAAATTCCTCGAAATTGATTAATCGAATACAAGTAAGTCTTTGTCTACATTATTACGACTACGCCACGCAGATACTACGTCTGCTGCTTTCATTGGATGGCAAAAGAAACGAAATTCGAATATTTTTCCAAATAACAAACTGAATTGCTCACGAATGTACCATTTTGTTGTCGATGACACAAACTCGATGGAGGAATTGTAGGATAGATCACACTATTGGAAGTGGATAGATGATGGGTGGATTCCTATTTACACAACAACTAGACGAAATTAGGATAGATTTTTCACGTACATTTGGATAGCTTAAGAAACACACACGCCATATGCAGCTAGGGTCCTATTTCATAGTCGATTTGATTTAAGGGATTTTTGATTACTGAACGCAACGGCTGAATGATTTTTAACGTTTCAAACACATTTCTATCACACTCGCATACATACCATACCGAACATACCGTCTAATGCTATCCGCTGATAATAATCTGGCTCGATAGCACCATGTTCAGGATCGCCCCTGATGGCAGGATCGATAGCATCAGACCTTTCTTTACTGAATGAAAATACGCACTCATTCTCAAAACATTACAAATTAGTGGACTGTATTACCGAACTTAGAACTACAATACAATTATTCCGACACAAACTCTGGCCTCTCTGGGCCTCTGACTATAGCCATGCTGGCCTCTGACTCTGGCCTCACGGGCCTCTGATAGTGTTACCGTGATCCGTTTTCGCTGGTGGTTGGCTGGGAAAAGAGGCCGAACCTGGCGCTAAATTTGTCTCGACCCTTTGGAAAACCCGAGACCCGAGGAAAACCCGAATGTTTTTTGGCGCGCTTTACATCCGTTAATGCGCGCAGCATCGCCATGTTGCTACTGGGCCTTTTTGCATATTAGGGTGGTTCAGTGGCTCGTTCGTTCCAGAACACCTGCCTTTCGGGCGCTATTGAACTGAAGTCAAAAGGCGGAATGTTTATAGTTACTTCTAGTTTGTATATTATTATCCGATTTGGTAAACTCCTTTCTGGTTCCCTGCTACTCATTTCCTAATTTACAATCGTTTTACTTTTGGTGTGTATGCGATTCTTTGTGAGGGATTTCAAGTACTCATCCACGACCTTTGTTGGTGGGATTTCAACGCTGACAGGTAGGTGTTACTTTTGACCAAGGAGGAATCGGGCTGCCAGGGCACGAGATTCCTAATCGCCAACCGAGTTTGGTCCGAGCTTCGCACCGTCGCTGATTCGTCTTCTTCTTATTGCCTTCGGGTTTAGGCTGTTGACTAACAACCGGAAGTGGACGAAAGTTGGCACGTGGTTCCGTACGAGCGCAGGTGCAAATTCACAACCCGGGGATTCTCAGTCCGCAACGAGGATGGTTCCGGCGATAGTCGCTTGCTTGACACTACAGTCTAGGATCTGCACGACACGTGGGAATGCACAAACCCGGCGGATGGGCACAAACCGAGGGTCCTCAGATCGCAACGAGGATTGTTTCGGCAATGGTCGGTTACTTGACACAGTAACCGAGGGACTGGACGACACATGGGAAGGGTCAAGCACCGTCCGGCGAGCTCAATCCGGGGGTTCTCAATCCGTAACCAAGTATGAGCCAGACGATTGAGGCCCACTTTCTTGCCGAGAAGCGATGCCACGTGGTAATTAGTGGAGGCCAGATAAGTTCACGACTCGGGGGTTCTCAATCCGCAACCGAGTATGAGCCAGCCGATTGCCTGTTGCTTTCCACTAGAGCCGATGGATGCAGTTGTGGCGTGGGTTTTCCAACCCCAGACTAACACCCACGTTGACGCGGGTTACCTGTCAACGGTTATCATGATAATCCCGACTAAATCGCAACAACAGGATTAGTTACCTTTTTATACGCTTTTTATTTCACGTAGCCTGTTCACTTAACTAGCTTTGAGCCTGCTATCCTGCTAGACTAATAAAACTTTATGTAAAGTACATGTAATTTTATCAATTTGTATTTTTAACGATTTTTACACTTACTCAATGCTAGTATCAATTAAATTTACTTTATGATAACGTTTTATTTTTCTCTAAATGAAATCGACTAATATCTTTTTAAGAATTTTTATGTTAATCTCCAGAATCTCAAATATCACATTCCTAACGGTTTTGATTCTATTAAGCAAGTGTCGAAGCAAGTATCAAGTGGATCAAGGCCGGTCAGGAATCGGCATCGAATTCTTAAAACAATAGGCCACATTTTTGGCGCAAGTTCCTTTCTCACTTGCACACATACGTATGGTGGTTTTACTGGGTCCAAGGGACAAACTTCTCCGACGTTATAACCCAAAAGCAATCTTGCTCAAACGGTTGGAGCGGCACCGTTTGAACTGTTTGTTGAATCTTGACTTACGACGCTATCGGCCACCAGATGGCACTACATGCTTGCAAACGGTTACGATTAGACTAGATCGATTCTACCGTCTTATCTTGAATAAGGTGGTTCATAATATTTTTCTCTTTATTAGATAAACAGTTCGTTACACGCTTGCGGGAAAACGAAATTACTGCGCATTTACTACGATTCAAGGGAAGGCAATTCACATCTCACCAAGAGGCGAAGAGATTGAACTGGCTCTGTAGGAGGCTTACATCCTCGGGATCGTTGATGCGGCGATACAGTTTCAGGTCGTCGGTATACGCTAGTTTTTGACCATCAAGAAGCAACAGCACGTCGTTGAAGTACATCAGAAATTTTATTGGTCCTAGATGACTTCCTTCAAGCACTCCGGAATTAGACAGAGAATTGACTGGAAAATAATTCACCTATTCTAACAATGATTTTTCGTACAACCAGGTAGCTGCAGAACCATTCCAGTAGAGGCCCACATATACCAATACGATCCAGTTTGGCGATGGCTATGTCATGGTTCACCTTGCCGAAAGCAGCTGACAGGTCAGTGTAGATGACGTCGGTTTGAGATCCCATGGCAAAACTGTCTTGCACAGTAGACGTGAATGTCAAAAGATTTGTAGTCTATAGACTGATAGTGGACTATCACCGATGCTATGATGCCGTGTTTTAGGTATTTTCAATCAAAGTTTTAATATAATGAAGAGAATTTGTACTGTTAACTTTATTTGTTTTTTTAATTTATCGGCCTTATCGGTGCAAAGTTATGCGATTTTAAGTAAGAAAAACTTAAGATTATGAAATTTTACCGCCGGGTAGAAAAGAAGAAGAAATGAATTTCATTTTCACACTTGTCGCAAACTCACTTTTGAAAGTTCGTAAAATCCATCCATCAAATGCATATAATTATCACTTTTCCATTCAAATTCTGTGTAAAACTCAATGTCAGAAGCTTATCCCATCCATTACTTTCAGTTATATTAAAGGAATTTATCGCACTGAAAACAATTACGAACGGAGCACACAATAAAACGAACCGAACTGCTCGATATTACGAACGCAACTGCTCGACCTTTATGGGTAAAATTGCTATTAAATATTTGCGAAGTGAACAACCACGCACTGATTTACGTCCAAGATGATATTTTTAAGGTCCACTTAACAAAATATGACGGAAATATATCGAAAATAGGTCCTAAAATTGTCTCGATTCACTCTATTTTACGGTATTAATCCAGTTTCATAAACATGGATAACTATTTACCTTCTTTCTGATTATCTATATGTAGATACATTATTTTTGCGAAATTCGAAGGCCCAACAAAGTTTTCCGGGTCAGCTTGTCTTTTTATGAAAAAAAAAAACGGATAAATCTATTCGTCACGGTTTCGAAGGAATTCTAGATTTTTTTTTTCCTGTAACACGGCTAATTAGACGACGCACATCTTCTTCGTCCATCGTTTCATTAATGTTATTCCACCAGGTCTTCATCTGATTGATGTCTTTTCTTCATGATTGCCCAATATTTTTCAATACGTCGAAAATGAGGCAGTTGGGGGGAGGGAGTTAAGGTTTTATGGAACAAATGGGACTCCTTTCTCTGCATACCATTCTTGAACGACTTTTCTGTAGCGACAGCTCGTAAAATCTAGACAAAACATTACGGGATGGTCGTGGGATCGAATGAATGGCGAAATTCGTTTTTGGAGACAATCTTTTTGGTATAGTTCCGAGGTCATTGTCTTACTTGAAACGAAAACTTTAGTTTTTTGCCGCAGCTGCAGTGCCGAATCTGACATTTACGTGCAAATTTGTCGGCAAAAACAGATTTAAACTTGACTGGAACATCCCTCCGAGCCGTTGCCAAGTAAAAGTTTTGACCTGGGATTGGTCCGAAGTCAGCCTTGACATAGGTTTCATTGTCCATCAGAAGACTCCAGACGAACTTGGTCTGCACCTGTTTTATGTTCTGATTTAGCTGTTTGCTAGCTCGATACGACTTTGTTCAATCTCGAACCTATTGGTCACCCTGTTATTCCGCAAAACGTCTGAAAGTAGTCAAGCAATTCGAACCGAAATCCCCGCTATAATGTTGCCAGCGATAATGTGTTCCTGTCTTGTGTCAAAATTGCGGGAAAAGTTGTATTTTTAAATCTAAATGAAATAAAATTCCTCTTTTCGGTTGACCGTTCTTAAAACAAGTTGTTTTTCTTCGACTCCGACATTATCCGTCAAAACAAACTTGATTCCTTCCCGGAGTCTAATTCTCCTTACAAGCAATGTTTATTATGAGCGGTGCAGGACCTGTCCTTTCGTTTGTCACACCTTGAACTGTGATGCCGTCGCCCTCGAGGTCCAATAGTTTTGGGCTGGCCTCTGAAAGCTGGGGCGTAAGCACTGTGGCCGCACTCGAGCAAGTGCTCTAGCGGGTTGGACACCAGCACTCGCTTAGCATAAGCAAAAGCGATTAGCCATTCCGGAACTGGTGTCGTCTGTGAAAGAAAAAAAACATAAAAACAATACATTTAATGCTCAAAATGAATTTCATCTCCATTAACGCCCTAGGAACGTCGGCCGGTGTGGCATCCAACGGTACGATTTCGGTCTGGGCGACGTTCGCCGGTGCGGCACTAACCTACGAGTTGTAATCTTGTATTAAGTAAATGAATGAGTGATGTTCTTTCAAGTGAAAACATTTTAAGGTTAATAAATTTTATAGACGAATGGAAAGACAGCAGAAATAAAAGATGGTGAAAATAAGCGGAAGAATTTATTAAAAACATTATCATCAGATACCGAATTTTTGTTCGGCGCGAGCCAACTACTATGAAGTGGTAGATACAGCATCAACCTCCTCACAGTAGCGAAAAACTTCCAGTGCGAACGAACAAAAAGATGGTATGTGATCGCCCAGATAAATTTCAGTCAACTCAGAAGAGGATCGTTCGATGTATAGTCTTCTCAGTTTGTTAACATCGCGTTACGGTCGATAGTCTGATAGTTGATTATCACCTATGCTATGAGGCCGTGTTTTTAATTTTATAGCTGAAGTTTATTATTATGAAGGGAATAAACTCCGTAATCTACACTCAGAGGAAATCTTATTATAAATTTCATAAGATACATCTTATGAACCACTTTTTGCGTCCAAACTAATTTTTCATAAGAGTCTTATGAAATTGTTTTAATTTTCATACGATGTTCTTATGAAAAATAGAAGAAACGGCATTGTGAAAAAATGATGAACACATTCATTCATAGCATCAGTTTTTTTCATCATTTAACAGTACGAAGCAATCGCCAGTTCATAGTTATTATAGTTTTCCTTCAATGTTAAATGTTATTGTTATCTCCGGAATGGTAAGTTCGATTTGATGTTTTTGGTGTGAACGTTGAATATATTAGCAAACTACAATACATTATTTGTTTACTTTTCAGCAAGCTGATCGGCAAAAAACGAAAGGTCGAAGATTAAGATGCGGCAAAAAAAAAACTTTGATGGAGCCGTCTGTTGATGCGCTGCTGATGGTGACCATGAAGAATTTAATTTTAAACAAATTTGGCAAACAATAAAGTGAATGTTTTCAGCATGAAATATCGAGAAATTTTCTTATTAGTGATTTACTGTTTCCATAAGAATCTCTTATGAAAAGCTACAACCTCTCATTGAAGTAGGCGTTCATCTTCAGAATTCATTCGCGTCATAAGACAATCTTATGAATTTCATTAATTTTTCTTATGGCGCCACTTCATAAGAGAATCTTATGGCATTCATAATAGTATTTTTCATAGTGTACGTTTTTTGCTGAGTTTATCGGCCGTATTGGTGAAAAGTGATGTCCTTTTTAGTAAGAATATCTGGATTATGTCATTTTATAGAGAGTAAGAATGTTAGAAGAATCCGTCTATGAAACGTCATAACTTTCAGATGTTAATCACTTCAATTTATCGGCCTTAGCGGTGAAAAGTGATGTCCTTTTTAGTAGGGACATCTAAGATAATGAAATTTTATAGACGGATAGAACGTTAGATGAAATGAAAGATGGTATGCGGGTAGAATTTATCGAGAAGCATTATCATCACATATCAAATTTTTGCTCCCCACGGGTCAACTTCTATGAAGTGGTAGATACAGATAGAGTTGCATCTATCACCACACATTAGTAGGCCAAGCGTGGTTCGCCCCACAATTGGGAAAACTTGCAGAGCGAACGAACAAAAAGATGGTATGTGATCGCTCAGATAAGCTCGCTTTAACTCATAAAGACAGAACAAATCAAGGAAAAAATGTGTTACAAACGTTTGTATTTTTCACACATTTTTTCCTTGATTCGCACAAAACACACTCCAGTTTGACAGTTCCATATATTCGATGATAATGTTTGAAACTACTTTGTGAAATGTGTGGAACGATTTATCAGTAAAGTATTTCTTGACGTTTTCGCTATGACTTAGCGCCGATTTGATAAATTTGTCGTGTGTACAAGTGGGATAGATAATATTTTGTTGACTGGTTAATGTTTTCTATGTTGGTACGAGTGAGAAGCACAACGTTGTCAACGCCAATTTTACACACTTTGTAGTTCTTCCAACAGAATGGACCCTCAAAAACAGAAACAACTGGAAAAGCATGTAAATTTAACCGAGTCTCCGAAACTCATCGCTACGTAAATAAAATTAAAGTACGTAGAATTTTCTTAGAGTCAATGTAATTGATGTTTGTATGCTTTAGGCAAAAACAACATTAATGAAGGCAATGAAGTTTGAAAAACTGTGGTGATCTAAGTTGACACGAAACATGAAATTCTGATTTCATGCATAAATTGTAGATCGAAATTGCCACCACCGGGAAAACAATACCCATCTTGTTGACTTAGGTTGAGGGTTAAATTTTCAGCGACTGATATAATGCAGCCGGTTAGTTCGAGATGGATAACCGTGCAAAAGATCTCCTGCCATCGATAGTATTGTGTTTCGTAAAACGTGTGGCGTTAGATAGACTTTATGACTTCATAGCTGCTATCGAACACCGCTATTCCTCTCCTCATTTGATGAATCCCTCTCGTCATGACGATGATGATGATCGGATCATCAACAATGCACAGTAAGTAGTAACCCTAACCTAGGCTAACCGGACGCTATTGTTTGTCAAACATCGGCTTCTTGTTACAGTCCTCGAATTAGAAAAAATCTGTACTAATTGTTCCCGCACGATTCGGTATTTGACGTTAATGTTTCAACGCTACATATTGAGTTTAAACTGATTCAGATGTTCTGCGGAGAGAGAAACCCTAACGCTGACAACAGAGCCTACATAGTTGAGGTGTGGAACCAATCATTGCGCGATAGAAAAACATAAACCCTGTCATTAGCGTGTCAAAATGATCGATCGGTTGAGGCGACCCATCGAAGCAAAGCGAAGCGTGGGGGAAACGAGAATTTTGAGCGGGAAAGGGGAGTGGCCCGTTTTGCAGAACCCTTTTTCAACACGTCGTCGTCGTCGTCGTCCATATTTGCATCCCGGACGCAAACGGTGGTTGGTAGTTTTTACAGCCACCATACGCAACGCGCATAATTCATTCGCAACTGTTTCCCGCTTGACAGTTCAATAACTTTTGGGCTCCCTGTAAGGTCAGGCTGTGGTCATTGCAACGTAACTTTCAATTAAACTCTATGGAACCGAGTGGCTGTACGAATACTCCCTTCAGGGCTGCCACTAGACAATTTACTTACTGATCCTGAATGTATGTAATCAAAAGTATTCTATTACCAAAATTTAAATATTTACCAAGGACATATTCCACGCGCTTGTACCGCTCAAAAGTGATTTTTATCCGTTCGCGTATCAAAAAATCTCAAAATTGTCTATAATTTTGATAATTAAAATCACACAAAACCAACGGAAAAAAGAGAAAAAAGTTTTTTTACACATGTTTTAGATGATTTTGAAAATCAGTTTTTTTTGTCGAAAAAAGTGGTGTTTTTGACAACTTTTACAAAATCAATAATTTCAATATATGGATGATTTTTTTTGGAATATTCTTAGTATGTTCAGAAGCCAAAAAACACGGCTTCATTTTGTAGAAAAATGAATTTGTTTATATCCAATGTAGTTGGTTTGAAAAGCGAACAAAAACAGTAGCAAATGAGTGAATTCACGTCACAATAAAGGGAAGTTTTTAATTTTACGAGAAAACTTACTTTTTTTGGTATTAAAAAATGAGATTTTCTTTGAAAATGATAAGACTATTCTAAAACTCTAAAATTTATAGAAATCGGTTGGAATCTAGCTGAGTTACAACAGCGCGAATGATTGAATTCACGTCACAAAATTTGATTTTTTGTTAAATTTTATATGAAAAATGTGCTCTGAAAGCTGTTTTGACACTCCAGATGGTCGGATTTTTACAAATCGAGAATAATTAAGTTGATTTTTTCAAAAAGTTCATTATTTTGAAATAAAAATACAAAAGGATTGAAAAAATAATAAAAAAGTTTTTTTGGTGAATCTTTAAAGGAAGAGAGTAGTAATTTTAACATATGATCCCTCAGTATGTTGCTATTCAAGTGCCAATCAAAATAAGGAAAAAGTTTGGTGCAGATACTGATAATTTATGGTTGTAAAAGTCGGAACAACAAAATATCGTTTTGTGAAAGTGTACATAAAATTTGAAGCCTCCAAAGAATGGTTCAGTATAACCACAGTATAACTTTATATTTCGTGACGTGACTCCAGTCAACTACCCTGTTCTGTTTGAACTGAGTGAATTCACGTCCCAACTTCAAATAAGCATAACTTCATTCGGTGTTGTTCAATCGAGAAGCTCCGTACTTCAAATTGTGGGTAATTGTTTTTTTACAACTTTTTCGAAGACACCGATATTCTATTTCTACAAAGAGAACAGGAAATCAAAGATGTATGTACTAAAGTCCGAAATGGTTAATTCTAGCGTGAATTCACGTCACAAAAGTAATTAATCACAACAAAAACAACTGAAATTTTAAAATGACCAAATTATATTCATTTTGAAAGAAATTCTATTTGCGACCGTTTGCTATAATTTTTTTTTCATTTGCAAGTTAATTGGTTGACTTCTAGAATGATAACAGTGCAGAAAAGGCCGGAAAAGCGATTTCACGTCACGGTGGAATGTGCCCAAGGCGTTTTCAAATATATGTTATGTTTATGAAACACATTTTTAAGAAAAATATATCTGACCCGTTCTACGCGTGACAAAGCCGTACCACAAAGTGATTTTTTTATATTTTATATTCACACTACACTTAATCTTTTCTGCTTTGATCGGGACGATTTCGTCCTGTATTTTCAACAGCTGTGTTCGCCACAACAGCCTCTTGATTGAACACAGCTATCCCAAACTACAGCGACCTGCTCCGACTGATCCGAGATGTAGGACTGACAGATTACCCTAGGGATGAAATGAGAAAGTGAGAATGATGACTGGCAAAATGATAAGGGAGAGTGAAGATAAGGATTAGTATGTAAACAAGGTGATTGATTATCGCAGGAAAGTTAGAATATTGAAATCATCAATTCGGTAAAAACTTTGCATTTTCCTTCATATTTAAACAAAAAACGTTTCACAAACTTACAGGCTAGACATACTGTACAACTATCAGTTATTCCGTAGTTGAGTTTCGTAGTGAATTTTCGACTCAGATAGGTAATTGTGGCCATCGAATTCGCTGTGAAAAAAGCGGTTATTAATAGATTAATTACAGGCTAGGAATCCAATTCTTTAGTGAAATCGGTTGTGGAACAGTTGGATAAGAAGTCGGAGACTGAATTGTAAGTCGAATTTATTTATTTTATAAGTCTTAAACCTATCCTAAATATAAAATTTGTCTACAGCTTTGAGCTGCTAACATTCGAAACGAGTTTGTTTGGTTTGCTACAAGAACTCCGTTAAAACTGTCCCAACAAGCTGAAAATTACAGGACGATCTCAGCACAGAAAAACACTAAAGGAAAACAAATCATCAAACCAAAATCACCTGTAGATTCGAATCGGTTTTCTCCTGTGGAGTGCATGAACGTTTCGTAATCCTCCTGTAGGTTCGAGACTGTTTCCTTTCGATATTTACATTGGGATTAGGGATTTATTTTGAAGAAAATAACACTTCTCTGTTATATCTTTCGACTTTCCCTTCCAAACCCCTTTCGCGGAGTTGCTTGAAGTGAGAGGGAAGTACTCTCTGTATTGTTTATAATATTAATGCGGGTAACTGAATCTGATCAAAGTGAATAAATATATCAGTCTTAGACTGGAGATGAAACATCCAAGTGGTGTTTTTTGACGATTGTTTAAATTGACCCACACATTTGCTTCTCCAAGAACCTCAAGTCGACCACAATTTTCCACTAATTATCTGTTATTTCTAAAAAAAATCTCATTATAAAAATTTCTAATCATGCTCTCTCCCATCACAGTCATAGCAGAAGCAGTATCAAATTATTTTCTCCTACAACAACATTTATCAAACATGAGCTGTCTTATCTGTTCTTACACGATACCATCATACATAAATAGTATCGTAAAATGGGGTAACATTGATCACCAGGGTGTTCAACATGAAAATTTGCCACATAATCATCAATAACTAAGTCTAAAGTTAAATTTCTTAAAACTTTTTTCTACGTTTAAAAACCTTCATGTTGAGTATCAAATTGGGTAAAACTTGGTTTGTTTTTGAAATTTCAAATGTAAGTAAGTACTTCAAAATCTTGAAACATCTATTTTTTTGAAGACTCGCAAACAAACAATGAAACTAAATTTTTGATATTCAAAAAATAGCGACGTTTTTAAAGTGTAAGCCAGTCTAGGACAAAAAACTAGAAACCCTATCGAATGGTAAAGTTTGAAGGAAAAAAAATTAAAGGAGAATAGTGCAAGGGCCTGAAGAATTGAATCAAGGCAAAATTTAATTTTTTTGTAATTAAAATTTTATAAGTTATGTTACAAAATTTAGCCCCTTAATTTATGCAGCATCATGGTCCATCTTTCGATTTTAATTGTTGTTCGGCTTTAACACACGAACGTCTTTAATTTATCAACTACTAGCATTTGTAGATATTATGAAGGTGTTGTGTATCCTTTATGATCAAGAAAACTCGTTAAAACGGCCAAGATAGAGACTGATCAATGTTACCCTAAAGCATCAAATTCTAAACAAAGACGAAATCGATTTTATTGCCGGAGCTCCTTAACTCTTATAAAAAATTCGACAAATAGACTGGATGACACCGATTATTGACCTAATTACGACACTCAAATTAGCTCGACCAAATCATAATGACAACAATTGAGATTTCTCATTCAATTATTGTAAGGATATAGATTGAACACTGTCGGTTCTCAAGAAATCCGTTCTGACTTTAGACATGCTTTGACCATTATTCAATAAACTTCAATGACTTCCATGGTATCGACTTATGTGCCGGCAAATCGACTTATTTATTGACATGATCCTATTGAAAAGACAAGACTTCTAATTAATGTTTCGGTGTAGCATAACGGTATAATATATTGCTTCAATTTCTTAAGCATGAACTGCAATCATCATCGTCAGTATCGAATAAGGTACAATAAGACCTCTCGATATGAAAACTGCTAAATTGTAAGTGTTTAAAGCCTAAAACTAATTTTACCTTAGCCTACTCCAGTACTGGTCCGATGCATGCGCAGCCAAGCAAATAACAGCTGATTCTCCGGATTCTCCACTCATTCATGCAACATGCACAACAGCTGATTCGCTTTGCCCGCCTCCGAGTCGATCCTTCTTAAATCCAGCAAAGAAGGAGTGATCACAACAAACCCGGCCAATGGGATTGCAACGATGTCTTGGTTTAAAGGGCTAACACATAACATTCACTGCACTAACACTAATCCGCTGTGCCGCACATTGAGAGAGAGGGACTAGTTGCTCAATTCTCCTTCAAGCAACATAGGCCATCGTGATGTCCGTGCATGCACAACACAGCACATATAAGATCACATGCAAGATCTCCTCCTCCTTTTCCCACGCTGGTGAATTCACTTTTCTTCTTTCCCACGATGTGCGCGATCTGAGCGGCGGCAGAGATAGCTGATTTTCGGACGCGACAGAACTTCGTTCACGACACAAAACGGACGAATCGTCGTTCACGCCCGACACGCCGGAGTGAATCTCGCAACTAAACACTGCTCCCTTACTCCTGGCCTCCGTTGAGCGACGGCTTGCTTCGTGCCAATCATGGAACGCACACTGCTTCAAATCAACATGCGAGCATACCAAAGTGGAGATTAGCTGTGTGGTGCTAGATGGATGTCTCACACACGCTGGTGGTTCCAAGTTCCGACCTACACAAAAGCCCTGAAGGCAACGAAATCAGTGTGATGTAAATAGCGGAAGATTTAAATGTTTACCTCTGCCGAGGGCTTGGCGTTTCCTTACTCCAGCTGGGTTGATTGCTTCAATTTTCTTATTGGAATCTTTAGGTGAGCTTCGGGCCTGTGAGAAGATCCAATGTTTAAGACTCCTTCACGTTCTGAATCAGTAAGGCTTACCTTTGATTGGCTTTATGTTGAGCGCAGTCTATTGTCCGATACTTCACGTGCAATTTGGCAACGTGGGAAAATGTGGAATATCCAACAAATCGTCCGTAGTCCTCTGCTGTCTGTAGGAGTTTCCAGTATTTAAAATCCATTTACTTTAGAGCCATTAAAGCTTACCTTCAATGATTTTGCTCCTGCCCTACGTTATCGTTATCGACATGCGGAATGTACCGTCACTCGGCGGGTAACCCTAAATGGCATGCGATTAATCTTAGGAATCCTGAGAGTAAACAGTGCGTGAGCTTTATGACATGATTCACATTACATTTTAATCATTCATATTACCTTTTGATCAAATTCGAATCGTTACGATCGATTGATTCTAGGCCTGGTGGGAGCTTTGATGGTTTTTAGCAGGTACACGACTTAAATCACTTTGCTGTCTGCTCACTACCACGAGATATTGGAAATGATTTAGCGGAAGTGAGATTTTGACAGTAGGTTGATCTGTCACTGTCTGTAAAGCGATCCAGATGACAGAAGTACAGGTATTGCTCGACTTTCGTAATCTTAAATTATGTAGGGAATTTAAATTAGACTGCTTCAAAAAGTTGCAAAATTGATTTTCTTACCATACGGTAATAATTTTTAAATCAAATTTAAAGAAGTCTTATAAATTTCTGCAACCATGTTTTACGTTCATAGGAGTCCAGTACAGGGTTTAAAAAATTAAACATGCCACAATTCCCTTGATAGAAAAAAATTATCGAGAAATATTGAAAAAAGTGATCAATCTTACCCCGTTTTAAGGTACACTTATCAACTCTGAGTCTGTTCAGGCCCTCGTATATATTTCCAGCAGTATTCTGTGAAGTAGCTTAGACAGCCACGCTTTGAACGCAATATGCTTTGCTAAGACCTGGTCGGTTGATGAAAAAGACACTGCATTACCTTTTAATGTGCCCTTTTTACCACAGCGATTGCAAATCAGATTCTTCTTTCGTTAAAAGAATTTCGGACTTCTTTCGTTAAAAGAAACTCTTCTGTCCCTCTGTTCTCGACATTTCCGACTACGGCTGCGGTAGTCAGCATCCCTTCTATGCGTTGATTGAAATCTATTTCCTCCTGCCCGTCTACCCAACCTCTCTCTTACTGAGCTAACATAGGAACTTTCATTGTTATTGTTACTCAAGATTGCTCGGATAGAGGTTAGATGCTAACTCCCACTGGGTTACTATGCGTTCGGCCGTTTGCAGAGTTAAGCGATCCCGTTTAGAAGTTATCGCTGAAGATCTTTGTCCCCAATTCCGATTCCCTAATTGTTTCTGATAGCTTTCTCTTAGTAATCTCCTAAGTCACGTTGCGAAGCGATAAGTTTCAAATCCGAAAGAAAACATTCTACCGTTTCATCTTCAGTTTGTACCCTGGATTCTAACCCGAAGCATTGCACGACATTTGTATCTTTCTTATCGAATCTTGCTTTAACACGTTCGTCGCCACGCTCATTTTGGTTGTTTTACTCGTCGGGCCCAATTAAAATCTCGGAGCAAGAAAGCAACCAGGGAGAACTCCACTATTTGTATGTAACCTGTGGCTAAACTGAGCGGCTAATTTGAGTAAGAGAGCGTCACATGCTTTTTGATGTGACGGGGCCTCCCACGAAATACACCCGTCATCCGAATATGGGTGCCATGGCGACGAAGGTGTTAAGTCGACCTTTCATACCTACGTATGAAACAGTGTTTAAATTTTGATCCGGAAACAATAATTTTAGCTCGCTAAAAATTACTGGAACAAAGACCTCAAAAAAGTGTTCAAATCGCTCTGCATATCGGCTGAACGCTGTACCGGGAACATAGGGTTACATCGAGCAAATTAAACTTTCTTGTACATTTGCCATTTTTTAAAAAAAGTTCGAATTGGAAGAGGTTGGGATTTCAGATTATCGGATGACCTCTTTTGAAGTGGGTCGAACAAATATTATTTTCGCGATATTGGATTGTTATGGAAATTTGCACATGGGTGTTTTAATGAATAAGCAAATATTTCCAGGGGTCAAATTTTGGGGTCGGGGTCGGTGAAAGGGGCCATCCACATCAACTGATCAATGTTTTTTGCGATGTTGAAGATATTATACATATGATTGAGATGGGAATTTGCACATGGAAGTTTTTCGTTACTAGCAACCGATAACATTAATCAAATTCTGAGTCAGGGACTGGCAAAAGGTCCTGTGGAATCCCAGACTCGCATCGTTCACTTTTAATTTCAAGAATTTTCGATGACGTCGTCGAGGCACGTCGATGCTGACAAAATGTACTTTACCGACGGGGCTCTCATCGAAGAATCAACGGGATTTGGAGTGTTCAACCAGATTATTAGTGCTTTCTACAGTCTTCTATCTCCATGCTTGGTATACATTGCGGAACTAGCAGCGATTTATTGTGCACTAGGCAATGTAGCCTTACGAGCAGTTGAACACTTAACTATGAGGTTTATCTATAGGTGGGGACAACCAAAAACATTAATATTAGTTCGTTGTATCCATACAGTTGTTTATTAACGATTGTCACGTAACACGACATCATCACGGTGTCAAGTATTAGGCGTCCAAATGTAGCCATAGAAACTTATTAGGAGGAATGTTTGGGACGCAAATAAAGCGTCGGCGTACTAGGCGTCCGGAAAAGCCTTAAACCCTGGTTTAATAGATTGGACCTGAGTCGGGATTTTATTCATATATTTTCCCGTCTCATATCCAATCATTATTCCTTGAATGCGGTACTCTATCGTGTAAACACTGCTGGAGGCAATTTATGCTGTTGCGACATTGAGCATATTGTTTGGTCGTGATAGGACCACTTGTCGCCAGAATGAACTTCATAGATTCCCTACGGGCCCGAGGAAAACCACCCAACGTTCCATTGTTAGCTGTGCTAGACTTAGACTACATGTTCGAAATATATCTTTACCTAAAATCTTCGTCTGTAATTCTTTTTATTTTCATATTTACCTTTCGATCCCAAATTGTAAAACTAAAAAACAAGTTCGGCTCCTAAAGGCATGAGCCGTTTCAAATATAGAATTTACAAAAAAGCCATTGAAGTTGAAAGTGTTGCTTGATGCCCTATTTGACGGTATTCTATATTATGTCATCAAAAATTTTAGAGAAAAAGGCAGAAAGCCTGAATTTCAATCGTTTTCATTTTTGAAGCACAAAAACGACTGAGTGTAGCTTGACGAATTCGAAAGGTTTAAATGTAGAATATTTATCAACACGTGCGTGAATGATTTGATAGTTTCTTTTAAGAGAATCCACGTTGATTGAAAAGCGCTTGGGGCTGAGTATGACATTTTTTCATTCTATTGCGACTGTCAAAAATTAAATAGACAAGTTGAACGAAGCCACACATATTTTTTAACGACTCAGCTGAATTCCCTTAAAATACTATCTATGTAAGTAAGAATGTAACGTGATTAAATTTCACGATTTCACAAATTTCCCAGACAGTTGACTAATATGATTGTTGTATTTTGAATCATATTTTGGGTCATCATTTTTAGTTCAATAACAGCATAATTAGTTCCACGTGTGATTACTCTGAACAACATCTGAAACCCTAATGTGGGGCAGTTGAATAATGCTTCCATGCATTATCCACCAAATTCTGGAAATTTAGTCTCATTCAAGTTTTTTAAGATTATCATTGGGGCCATTCTGTGGTTGTGGATTTCTCTCAAAACTTTTACTTATGATATGATCACATATGTTTAACATTTATAATCAAAGACCTATACCTTTCCCCATGAGAAAAATCTAATAAGCTTAACTAACCAATTTGCTTAAATTCGACGAAAACCTTCCATCAATCGAGCGAATGTTAAATCAGATGCCGCAAATTAAAACTAAAATGAGTGGTTAACCAAAAAAAGCTGCTCTCAAATATTTACCTCTATGATCAGCAACAACTCGCATCGGATTATCCACTTTCTCTTGGCTGCAGAAAAAAACCTACCTCGGATAATGATCTACAGGAGCCTGGTCGAAATTGTTGATCTTCACCAAACAACGTCATCGGGATTTCGTATGCGATAACCGAATTTCACTTTCGTTCGCTGTTATGCTATCGAAATTAAAGGCCCCCAAAAGTAAGCAGCAAAAAATAACGTTCGCCAAAGAGCAAATACATGACATGATTTGTGGTGGGCCTCACCGCTTGGCTGATCGACTCATAGACAGGCTTTTTTCTCTCCAGATGCAGTCAAACCGGCTTTCCAACGTGAGACGATCGAAGAAAAGGGGTCGCTGCTCGATTTTCGTGGAGGTTTACTTGAGGCGGGGGTGCCGAAAAAAATCGATCAACTAGTTTAACTAGCTGGACTGCAATAATAGTACCGTGCTGTGGGAGGTTTTTGTTAGCTTTTCAAATTTATTGATTTAAAAAATAAATATATTTCAAACAAATTTACCGCTCGAGAGTATTAATCACAAAAAACAACTTTCAATAAAAAGGAAACTAAACTGCATGAAGAATACTTAATTCTTTGAAATTAAAGTTTCCCAATTTGACGGTTGCACAAAAACTGGTCACGAAAAATAGATTGAACTCTCTTATGTTCGGTGTGTCCGGATTTCCGTCATGCGATATTGTTTGGCATCTACGCTCCCTCAAGGTGATCGTGAGAAGATACATATGGCTAGTTGTTGACGCGCTTCGTTGAAAATTTCCATATCTTAGAAATGCTAAGCCCTATGTAGTGTGTGTGCTGCTGAGTCAAGGATTGTCCAATTCGGGACTTTCGTATTACAGCATCTCGTGCTTTGGCTACAATAATGTGCATAATGTTTCGTCGGCGTAGGTGTCCATTGTTCGGATGAAGTAACCGAATACACAGAAAAAAGCTCAAGGCGTCGAAAGATATGCAAATGTGAGATTTCACTTTCATTCAATGGATGCTGAGTCAGTTTGGGGTTTTAAATTTGAATAAAATCAAGACAGTTACAAACATCTGAGACGAGTGAATTACAATGACACACCTTTTTTGCGATTCTCAGTTCAGTTAGCTTGAAGTTGTAACTATAGGTTGGGTTATTTAAAATTAGCGAAACTATGAACACGCAATATCGCATGGCTGCGATTTGCAAATTTCAAGAAAAATTCCCAAATTAAACTATAATGACCCTTTTTCATGAGACGTTCAAGTATGTTTGAAAAATAAAATATCTTCACAACATCTGAAAAAATCTAATAAATCGTTTGCACAGTTTTTGGATTTTTTTGGCAAAAACTCCTGAATGTATACTAATTGAAAGCTAATTTGTACACAACTTTTGCATAAAAAAACATCATTGATTGAAATATATTTCCCGAGGAAATATTTCGCGTTTTCTATGAAGTATATAAAAAATACCACTTTTCTTAAACACTCCGTCGGCCCCGAAGAAATATGATCCAGGGTTAGTTTGGAAGGCGCAGTATCAGTCCCTTTCAGCAAATTGCAAAATAAGATGGAAAAAGAGGAGTTTAAAATGTTTTACTGAATTTCTAACCAAACTATGAACTCCTCTTTCGATTTTGATTTGAATTTTCAGATTTCACGTTACATCTTTTGATATTGGTATCGAGTATTCTGATTGTGTTTCGCGTATACACTAGGTTCTTCAAGAAAAAAATCTTTGTTCTCAAATTTTAGAACGTTCTATGTATCGATTTTTTTTTTTCTAAAGTTATACTTCATATTTATTAAATATTAGCATATGAAAGCTTCTGTTAAATAGTATTATATAGTAATCGTGCATATATGTAAAGATTTGATGAATGAATAACAATTTTGATTGCTTCACCTTATTTCATTCTTGAATCTGAATCAATTAAATAGATAACTCAAAAACTGGAATTCCTGTGGTTGAAAATATAAGCCTTTCCACTTTTCGAGAAATGTTTGAATAATTAGAACAAATTTTGATTGGCTTGCATTTATTCGTATAATTTAACTTTTTTTTTAAAGTACCGTAAACCGGGTGTCACTGAACGAGCCTACAGTATGGACGACATTGAACACACTTCGGTTTTGACGACAGTTCTCGAATCGAGATATTGCTAGGCGTGAGAAGCAAGATTGCCGAAATCACAGAAAAATCTTTAATTTCACAGAATTTTGAGCAAATTTTCATCACAGAATCTGTGTTACAGAACACCGAATTTTGGGAATATTCTCAGATTTCACAGATTTTTTAAATTTTGTTCGTGTTTTCAAAACTTAAATTTTTGATGGCAATATAAATGTTTGACTTCTAGGTTTAGATTGGAAGAACATGATAAGATTAGTGAGGTTAATTGGTTTTGCTCAAGTAAATTGTAAAAAAGACCCGATTTTTCATGAACGTTCAATGAAGCTTAAGGAAAAGGCGTCACAGAAAACGATCACAGAATTTTGAGGTAAAATCACAGAAACTCAGAATTTTTTCTCGCCAAAAAACAGAATTTTTTTCGGCAACCTTGGTGAGAAGGCGTGAAGAGTGAGAATTATCGAATAGGCGGGAGAATAGTAGAACGTAGGGGAAAAGTTCATATAACGCCCCATGTGGCTAATACGCGCCACCCTTGTTTTGAAGAATCTGATATATTTTAAGCCTGCAAAATATTACCAGTTTGTTTTAAATGCTATTATTGGTCATGGCAAGTATGAATTTTTCCTCAAAATGCCCCTGTGTCGTGATAATTTCACAATTTAGGTTTTTCTTCATTTCGATCTAAATTTTAAAACACTTTTAGTAAGGTGTCATCAAGCAGAGAAAAACGAATAAGACAATATTTTCTGACACATCGATAGAGGAGAATCTAAACTATGATTTTATGCAAAAAAATCATACTGAACACGCTAAGGTATGCTTTTTATGGGTATGTTCTATCACGGTCCATGCACTCGTTATAACGCGCCAATCGTAGTAGGCTGAAAATAGCATTTATTTTTCAAAATGGCCAATTTTAATTGAAAATGAACAAAAAGTCTTAAACCATATTTTAAGTGTAAATTTAGCCCAAAAAATCTATTTTTCTTTTTTTTTTATTTTGATTAGTCCATTTTGATTTACTTTTCAGTCAAAGTGTCTGTAAGTATTGGTGTATTCGGTCTTCGGCTGCTCTCGGGTGTGTTCGGCTGCTAGGCGCGTATTGAATACACAGCGGCGCGTATTTGAAACACAGTTTTGTTCTGTGGCTTTGAATATGGTTTTTAAAAATCAAGTTTTTGAGGAAACTATAGCAATTTGAGTAATAAAAAACCAAAGGCATTTGTAGAAAACACTTTTCTTCAACGATTACACCCATTTTTAACACAATTTGTACGTGGAATACATAGAAAATCAGCGATTCGCTTAGGTGGCGCATAATAGGGCATGTTCCCCTAAATAAAATATCAATTGTTTCAAAGCGGATTGCAGCTTAGGAAGTTCTCTGTACAATAGCGGATTGTTTTTGAGTGATGCTAAGAGTTTGCTCTGAATTTAGTAAGGTAGGCCAGTGTAATTAAATGAAGTTTGTGCATATCTAACCGATGATATTAAATATAAGACAAATCGCGCAATCGGATAGTGGAGGTACAGTTTCCTTGGGAGTACACGAATGCTACATTGCTGTAGCTTATCAGAGGTGAGAAACTAATGAGAAAGTTAAGAATTGTTAATTTATTAGAAAATGATTGAAGGTGAAGTGACTAGCGGAGGCTACAACTAGAATCCAGGCAGGAGCTAGAAAGGAAAAGGCCACTAAACGTAAGCTAGAAAAGGTAATCCAGATAAGATTGGAATCTTATTAAATTTGTACCGTAGAAATTTAAAACTCGCCGAACTTCGAGCGAATAAAGGAGTGTTAAACATTCGGAAACAACTTTTCTTTGTTACCCGTGAAACGCAAGTAACAAATTTTACACCGGGGTAACCAAGGTTACTAGATCACAAGGTTCTCTGACTTTGTCAGTAAGTAGGCGAGGATAGAGCGGTGAGGTTCAGTGAGCTTGTTTGTAAACATCGGAAAATTTGTTCGAGCTGAGGGCTTTGTTAGTAAACAAACTCCACGAACTCCATAGTAGCCAAATCAAAATGGCTGAATCGGGAGTTTCTCATATCGTTACACCTCCTATATACAGTTGCGTTCAAAAAAGAGTGAAATGGCATGAAGCTGCGCACCCACTTCCAACTTTGACAAGCTGCCATTTCTCTCTCGGTTTATATTTTTTCATGAAAATTTCCCACAAATTAGATCAACTATTCAACTAACACTCCACAAAATTTGAAGTCTTTACAATGACCGGAAATTAAGACACAGCCATTTCCGTAAAAAAGGGAAATTTGGGGTTGCTTCACTAAATTTGCTGTATCTTTGACAATTTTCATTGAAAAATCTTGAAATTTGGTCCAAAGACATAAAAATGTTTGATCTAATACCAGGCCAAGTTTCGTCAAAATCGATGAACGTGATCAAAAATGGTACCGGATTGAAAATGAGGTTCATTATCGCCCAGCAGACGATTTCATTCTTTTTTAGACGGATGTTTGTATGGAAAACATCGTAATCTATGTATTCTTGGTTTCTCTTTCACAAAACCAACATTTATCACAAAGAATGTTGTGAATTGATAGGAACTTCATTCTAACTTTGTTAAGAAATAGAAATTATTCCAACAGAGTTGGTATTGAAACAAACGAGCGAATAGAATATTCGCTTTAATTGTGGATCAAATTTGTTTATCGGTGTAATTAGTAGGTCATTATTGAAACTCTGTTCTTTTATTTTGAACCCTGTTGAAACATTTTCTCTTCCGAAATAAAGTACGAATGGTGTTTTTAGCCATTTACAACATTCTTTGTGATAAATTTTTGTTTTGTGAAAGAAAAAACCAAGAATACATGGATTACTATGTTTTCCATACAAACATCCGTCCAAAACAGAATGAAATCGTCTGCTTGGCGATAATGAACCTCATTTTCAATCCGGCACCATTTTTGATCACGTTCATCGATTTTGACGAAACTTGGCCTGGTATTAGATCAAACATTTTTACATCTTTGGACCGAATTTCAAGATTTTTCAATGAAAATTGTCGAAGAAACTGTAAGTTTAGTGAAGCAACCCCTAATTTCCCTTTCTTACGGAAATAGTTGCATCTTAATTTCCCGTCATTGTAAAGACTTCAAAGTTTGTGGAGAGTTAGTTGAATAGTTGAACTAGATTGTGTGAAATTGTCATGAAAAAATATAAACCGAGAGAAAAATGGCAGCTTGTCAAAGTTGGAAGTGGGTGTGCGGCTTCACGCGATTTCATTCTTTTTTTAACGCAACTGTACCTACCTACCTTGGGGGTAACGTTGATCACCAGGGTAACTTTGATCAACATGAAATTTTTCCACATAATCATCATTGACTAAAGTTTAAAGTTAAAATATGGGGATTTTTTTTTATTATCTGACAATTTGCGCCGGGGGACTTCAGATTTTCCCCAAAATTGAAAATTTGGTTCATTTTTGCGACTTAAAAACACATGTATTTTTTCAGATTTCAAACATTTTTATTTTTTGAGTTAGCTTCGGTTAGATTTTTTAAAAATAAAATATTACCATTTTTCAAAGCTACATAACTCTGTTGTTTCTCAACGTAAATTATAAAATAGTACATCAAAATGCATTGAAATTTTATCAGCTTTCCAAATAGAATAATTGAAAAAAATTAAATAATGACCTTCAACATGAAAAGTTGTAAATAAACTTTAAATGGCGTCTAAAAATACCGTCTGCACCACCGAATATTTTGCAAAAAATACCATTGTATAGCTCGATTCATGATGCAACTTTCATCTGAAGACACCAAAGTGGGCCATTAACACCTTGAAGAGTTATGAAAGAAATAATGACAATAAATCTCTTTTTTGCATCGAAAACCAACAATGGTGGAACAACTGCACTCACATATGGAGATAGCAAGCACTTCTAACAACATGGAAACAAAAGAACTTACCAAAGCAGGTTAAAAACACTACTTTTTCGTGCTTTGTAGAGTGTTTGCAGCAAAACTGACTTTAAATTTTAACCAAAATTCTGAGTATCGTATTGTTTATGTGATATAACTAATATCACAGAAAACAGACGTACAAGCTCGAACAAAAAACCGTCAAAAAAGTGTGTAAAATTTCAAATGCTATCACCAAAAAAATACGTTAGAAACTGACAGCAAACAGTGTCATCTATTGCGCCATTCAAGAGTTACAAATCAACTTTTAAGTGCCCAGTTTTTGAAAAGGCGTAATCGTAGCCAAAAAACAAAAATTAGTTCAAAAAGGGTGTTGGGATTTTTACACAAGTTTCGTGGGCTAGCTTGTACGTCTGTTCTCTGTGCTAATAATGGGAATGTTGCTTTTACAACCTGGTCATATATTATATAACTTATTAATTTTTCGATCAAAGATCATTGTGAAGCATAATCAATGCCAATAGTAGAAGGTTCAGTCACTGTGTTTGGGATCACAAAAATGTGATTAAAAAAATGAAATATAGACGTGCTTTACATAGTTTTTATTTCGGGAGCTAAGCACTGGACACCAAAATCCTTTCCCATTGATCAAAAAAGTATGAGAAAGTGGCACAAATGTTGTAGAAATAATCAAAGAGCTCAGTATGGCCAGCCCAGGCTGTAAAATGATGAAAATATGATACTTTTACCGTATTCGTTTTCTACATTCGCCCAGTTTACTAGAACGAACATAATTCGTTGTCAGTGTTTTGCTACCTCGATCGCTCACACACGAATGATCAGTGTTCCACCGTCCATTTTAAATCAAATCTGGGGAATTACGGATGCAAAACTTAGCGCATAAACTTCTAAAAATGACAGTAAAATGTGCATAACTTGTTGTGACCTGGTGCAAAACTGGGTATAAACGAATATTAGACGTTATTAGATTTTTGGATATATCATGAAGTCAGTTAAGCTGCAACAATCTACCGCCCCTACTTTCATAACAGTCCCATATACAAAAATAAGCAAGCGAGACAATCAGCTTTTTCTGTTTTGGAATATATTTTAATTGTGACCACCACTTTCAGCATAAACGAAAATCGTTTCTAGGTTGTCATAATAAATCGTTAGGCCTGAAATTTTCGAAATTGGATTATTGGTTAGGTCGAGAGCACCATTTTTATTCATTATGAGACTGTTCATCGACCATATTTGAAACCTTTTTCGAATCTACTAGCATAACAGTCCCATACAAAATATATTTTTCTCACCAAGCTACTTTCTAAGACTTAAATTTGATCATTTTTGAACTTCTAAATGCAATTGTCAGAAAAAGAAACATACTTTTGCAAAAAATATCATGAATTCCACATTGTAAGTTGAATCTTTTTACGATTTTTGATTGCATCCGATAGTTTTTCGCTCAGGAAGTCATTCCTAAGAAAGTCAGACCTGCCTTCGAAAACTAGTGTGCATCATTCGAGATCAAGTGAGTTAAAAAAATGTTTAAATGATTCAAAGCAATAAACCAAAGACTATTGCCGAAAGAAACATTGAAAAGTAACCAAATCCGTGGTACCGTCAAACGGGGCATCATGCAACAGCGGGGTTCGATGCAACATTTATATAACACTACATTGAATCAATTTTTAATTTAATGTATTGTAATAAAGTTATCTTTTAATGATAACAAAATGATGATGACATAATTTCTCGCATTTTAAGCTAGTTGTCTTAAGTTTTTTATTTTTATGTAAAATTTGAAAAATCGAGCAATAAATGTACAAATTTTAACATTTTTTGATGCCGAAAAAAACTTTACCCAGTATGACGGATCGGCTTGATAAAATTACCTACAAACGTTTTACAGGTTTCCTCATGTTATACCAACATTGTTGGTGTAAAAATATTTTTTGAAAAATCACCCAATTTTTTTAAATGAATATTTTTAAAATTCAGTTAGGTGTCTGGGGTTAAATGCAACAAAATGCAAATCAAAGAAATACCTTGTAAATCTCGTTTCCATGTGCTGGAATATGAATGTTTTGCATCACGCGTTTGTAAACATTTAAATTTAATTCATCCAAACATTTATTTTTATGATTTCAGCTTGTAGATTTTTTCGTAGTATTATTTAACCCCTTAATGTATGCAGCATCCTTATTTTCAGAAAAAATCTGAAAATTTGTTTTTACAGACGCAAAAACTACTGCAATTGGTGTTGTCATGCGTAATGGTCTTCAAGGCATCGCAAATATATTAAAAACTATGAATTTTCGTACGTGTTCATAAGATTTTTCATTAAAAACAAAGTTTGTTGCAAGTTACCCCATTTCCTAAGGAGTGTGATAATCGCCTGTTTTTAGAAAATTAAAAATAACTGAAGAAACCAATAATTTTTTTGACTACGCCAATTTGATGCCCCAGCATCCTTAAAACTTTTGATGCATAAAGGATACGATTGACTGTGAACATAAGTTTTTTAGAAGCCATTGAAGTTGAAAATTGTTGCATGTTGCCCCAGTTGACGGTATTTCACATATGGGACTGTTATTCAGGTATATTTCATATAGGACAGCCACGAATTGATATTTTTTTTCGAAATTTCTAGAACAAAACCTCTTTTTTTAGTCTTCTATGTTGAAGCCTTATGTTGACCTAAGACGAAAATTCATATGGGACTGTTATGCGAGTAGGGGAAGTCTGAAAAGGACGAAAAAATAGTGTTTCTTACCAGCTTTGATAAGTTTTTTTGTTTCCATGTTGTTAGAAGTGCTTGCTATCTCCATATGTGAGTGCAGTTGTTCCACCATTGTTTGTTTTCGATGCAAAAAAAGAGATTTATTGTCATTATTTCTTTCATAACTCTTCAAGGTGTTATTGGCCCACTTTGGTGTCTTCAGATGAAAGTTGCATCATGAATCGAGCTACACAATGGTATTTTTTGCAAAATATTCGGTGGTGCAGACGGTACTTTTAGACGAGTTTATTTACAACTTTTCATGTTGAAGGTCATTATTTAATTTTTTTCAACTATTCTATTTGGAAAGCTGATAAAATTTCAATGCATTTTGATGTACTATTTTATAATTTACGTTGAGAAACAACAGAGTTATGTAGCTTTGAAAAATGGTAATTTTTTATTTTCAAAAAAATCTAACCGAAGCTAACTCAAAAAATAAAAATGTTAGAAATCTGAAAAAATACATGTGTTTTTAAGTCGCAAAAATGAACCAAATTTTCAATTTTGGGGAAAATCTGAAGACCCCCGGCGCAAACCCGTCAGATAATAAAAAAAAAATCCCCATATCTCAAAACTTTTTTCTACGTTTAAAAACCTATGGGTTGAGTTTTTAAAAATTTCAATTGTAAGTATAAATGTAATTTCAAAATCCTGAAATTTCTATTTTTTCGAAGGCTCGCAAACGGACACCCTTCCTGATGAAATCAAAGCGTTTAGAAGCAAACAGGTTGAATTATGTGAGAGTTCAACCTTTTTCCTTAGTGAATGTATAGTTTTGGTGTAGTTGACAGTGTAGGGACATTTTCTAAGAGTAAGCCAATTTAATTTATGCAGCATCATTGGCCATCTTTCAATTTTAATTGTCGTTCGGCCTTAACACATTAAGGATCGCGATGTTGTTATTTTTGGACCGCGAAGAAACATTGTAACCGAAATTCAGCATTGTATATCTCAGAATTCACTGGACCAAAAGTTATAGATTGAGTATCTTTGAGCCACCGAGAGTTTTGGCTCATGCAAACAGACAGGACACTTTATTTTCATTCTTCGCAAAACTACGAAAAAGCTCGGCAACACCGACACCAGATAGCACCACTTTACGACTTTGAAAATTTTGATTTCCTTTGGTAGCCTTTTTTTCCTTTTAATTTATGGTTACCTGACATCCAAAAAAGGCTTACAAACGAAATTCTCTTAGGAAGAGAACCATTTGAGAGCTTCAGCAAGGCTTGAAACTCATCTTAAATTCTCAGATTTATTATGAAAACAAAAAAAAAGGAAATGCCCTGAAAAGCCTGAACGAGGAAAAGGCTCAACAGCTTAAAGTGTGTGATACCTGAATGCTTTTGTTTGGAGTAAGTATTAGACAAAGAGAATTATAAAACTTTGCCTTCTACCCTAGAGTCATTGCATACTTTAAGACGCAATTTTCTAGTTTTTAGATAAATACAGTATTTTTAGCCCTTTTTAACAGTAATTTTATGATAACCAATGAACCATTCAGATGAAAAATACATCTTTCTGGACTCTGAGATCAATTATCAATCAATCAATTATCAATTATTCAACATTTTGGAAAACTTTTTCTTAAAAAAATTGAGAGTTTACTATTGCTTTAAAAATATGGCATTATGAAGTTATTAAACCCTATTGATTGACATATTGAAATAAAAAATTTTATAATAATTATTTCGATTGAGAAACATTTGAAGTGATAAAAAAAGATCTTCAAATCACGTTTTGTAAAATTTGTCAAACAAAGTTGAATAACTCGAAAACTAAAATTTTTAAAATTTGTAAAAATAATAGCATTGTTATTTTGTTCTATTTGGCACATTTTTCTAGAACATTTGATATTTGTAACACATTCCTCTTTCGAGATATAGCGAAAGAATCAAGTGTCCTCAGGGTGTTGCATAAATACATTTAGGGGTAAAAATTCCTACAACAAATTCTACTAGTTCAATAATAAAAATAAATGTTTTGATTTATGAAACTATAATGTTTTCAAACGCGTGATACAATACAATGATATTCCAATATATAGAAACGATATTTTTAAAGTATCACTGAGGTCTACATTTTGTTATATCTTATCCCAGGCAAGTAACAGAAATGCTCGATTTTTGAAAAAAAAAAATTCTATGATAATCATAATCTAAAAAAAATAAGCCTAAGATGTGGGAAACTTTGTCATCCTTATTTTTTAATCATTATTTGATAACTCGATTACATTACATAAAAATAAAAATGTATTGAGTGCTGTGATATACAAAAGTGTCTAACTCCACATGATGCCCCATTTGGCAGCAATGCTGTTTAAAAACCATTCGATTTGGAAACATGTACCTACAAAAATCGAACCGTGCTAAATCGAGCAGGGTGTGTCATATTTAGATTTCAAAATTTTAAATATTTGAGATTGACTTAATGATGTTGCCTACAGGCATGATGTTTATTTGAATACTCTATACAAATCTGTTGATGAAATAGATTTTTTCGGACAATTGCTGCATTTTTTTGAATAAATGTATCTGGGGTAAAATGCAAAAAAAATGTGACGCCTTGTGAATATCAATTTTATTCATTTCTTCGCGTTGGAAAATGATTGTTTTGTAACACACGCCTAAAACAGAAAAATTTTATCCTTCGAAACTTTTCTGGATTTGAAGAAAAACGTATGTTTTGAGTCATATATTTTTTGTCCAAGTCAATGTGATTTTTGATCGAATTCACTACATTTGATGCATTTGAAGATTATATAGGGATATTTTTTGAATAAACCATTAAAGTTAAAAAAAAATACCGTTAAAATTTACTCTGACGGCACTTCATAAGCTGAATTTTTATAAATTACATTAAGAATAGCCTAAAAACATGTTACCCAAACCACATGATTGTAATTTAATTTTTCTTTTAACGAACTGAGCAACAGAATATAAAAGCTTATCTTGAAACAATAAATGCATTTTAATCACGAAAAAAGCCGGTAAGCACTCGTGTGCTGCTTCCGATGTCTTGTCTCCCGGTTTGAGCTTTCCATTTGAATATACCGGTACCGGTACCTTCCTTCCTATCTAAGTCATTAAAACGGCCCAGGTGCATTTGAGGGAACTGAGTTGTGCTGTTGTTTTTCCACATTTCTGATTTCAGCACCTTGATTTGATTTTACGAGCTACCCCGATCATGCCTGGAGAATGCTTCGGAAGTAGATAAACGCAGATTGTTTTCGCGCCGGGGCGTTTTTAAAGTAGCCGTGTTGATGTCATCGAGTGGCTTGGGTGAGTTGCAGTGACATCAAGTTTTCAAGAATTTGTTGACCCTTATAAGATTGACACGTACCTGCGGTCAATTTAAAAAACAAACAATTTTATCCTTAGAGTTCTTAACACAAGAAAAAAATGTTATTTATTGTAAAGATTTTATGTTTAAAGCATTTAATGAAAAGATATTTATTTTTTGTGCAAAATTTAGATAAAATTTTCAAAAAAAACTTTGGCTTCATTAAAGTTTATCGAAAACTCGTTGACTTTTTGCTTCTTACCCGTTCTTTAAGCCTCACTCAATTGACAACCAACTACTGATGATCTAGCTGTGAAATTATTGTCAACTGCAGTTCTTAGCTAAAAGGTCTAGTCAATTTATCACAATCCACTAACCGGCAACGCAGCATCATCAACAACATTCAACCAGCAGAAGGCAGTGATGTAATAACTTGAATGAATAACAGTAGAGAGGTGCCTCCCCAACAGCTTGGCAGATAGGTAGCTAATTCAAATGAATGACTTAGAACAAGCTGCTGCAGTCTTCCCATCTCGTCCTACCTTGCGGATAGTAGAACAGTTCTTCCACACCACGATGATTTGCACTTGCAAGAATGGCTTAGAAGTAACAGCAGTAACAGCAACGAGAACTCACATTGCATATTTGCAGGCAGAAGAGGGTCATATAAATGTTGACGCGCGCGCACACACATCGCTAGGAGAATGGATGCAAATGCGACTAATAGCTCTTTTTATGGAGACGATGATTAACGGTAGTTAGAGCCGACTAATTACCAATTATGACCCAACGTCACGGGAATAATAGCGGTTTTTTACGGTGTAGTTAATCGGATTGCCTTGCCTTTGCCCAGCCTTGCCCATCATCGTCGTGATCATGCGCAATCATCGGCGATAGAAAGAAAGTGCCGTTTGATGATGGGGTTTGATAGATTTTTATGCAGCTAGAATGATTACATTTTCATCAGGGATAGAATAAACACACCCAAGTTTCTATTGGATGCTATCCCTTATCACTCGTCCGTATTAAAACAGTAGATTCCATATTGTTTACCTCGATATCATAAGCTGTAATTTTACGTTCAACCTTGGGGACCTTAGGCTAACAAACTACTGCTCCCGATTGATTAAATTGTTACGGTTACGGAATCCGAAAGAAATGACCGACCTGGAACTTTGGTGACGGCTTTTAGCATGAAAACATAGACACGAATTGCAGAACTAGGCAAGCTAGCTGAACTTGCTAAAGAACCTAACAGCCTCATGCTTGAAATTCTGGGACTGAACGAAGTCCGGACAAGTCCTGCTTTACTCTGGCATACGAGTAGAACACGGTACTATGGAACGCCCTCACCAGATGGGAACCGTTAAACAAAAGAATAATCTTAGCCAGAATTAGAACACGGGTTAGAAACCTTACGCTGGTTCGGTGTTACGCGCCAACTGACGTTGCCAATTTTCAGGAGAAAGAGCAGTTTTACAGTCAACTGAACAGTGTGGTTGAGAAAATTCGGAAGGATGACATACAAATCCACTTAGGCGACTTTAACGCAAATATTGGCTCCGATAATCAGGACTTTGAGCGCATCATGGGGCGCCATGACCTAGAACAGATGAGCGAAAATGGAGAGCTGTTTGTAGAATTTTGTGGCAACAATAACATGGTGATCGGTGGATCGCTCTTCCCCCATCGACCAGCACATAAGGTAACTTGGGTATCCCGAGATGGCCGAACAGAAAATCAAATTGACCACATCTTCATCAGCCGAAAATGGAGAAGGAGCCTTCTTGATGTCCGCAACAAACGAAGCGCAGACATTGCATCTGACCATCACCTCGTCCTTGGCGAGATACGACTGAGAGTTGCGCGTGTCCAACGGCGCGAGGAGAAAGTCGGGTGTCGATACGACGTCCGCCGGTTGGAGAATCCAGAGGTGAAAAGGGCATACGTTGAACAGCTAGAATCCCGAGCCTCGGAGCTGCCGACAGACGGAACAGTCGAAGAACAGTGGTGTGGAATCAAGAATGCCTTTATCACGACGAGCCATGGTACTCTCGGTAAAGTTTGTGGAAGAAGAAGTGAATGGATGTCGGATGAAACTTGGAGGATGGTCGATGATCGGAGAAAGGCGAAAGTCGGAATTGAGCAGGCATGTACCGGGTCAGCCAAAGCAGCCGCCCGCTTACGATATGCGGAGCTGGAAAAGGCAGTTAAACGAGCTTGTAGACGAGACAAGAGAGCCTGGACAAACTCCCTAGCCGAAGAGGGAGAAAGAGCCGCCGCCATTGGAGATATCCGATTATTATATGATATTTCTCGCCGCCTTAGTGGTGCAAGGACTAATGCAAGAATGCCGCTGAAAAACCGAGCAGGTCAGCTGCTGACAGATCGAACAGATCAGCTCAAGCGTTGGACTGAGCATTTTGATCAACTTTTCCGAGTTACAAATAGCAATGGCCAACAGAACCCGCAGCTCGAGGCGCCCACAGTAAGTCGCATTAATGGCGTCAACTCGGAAGCGCCCTCGCTGGCTGAAATAGAAGCGGCAATCAAAAACATGAAATCCAACAAAGCACCTGGGATCGATTGCATCCCTGCTGAAATGCTGAAAGCCGACCCTGCCCTGTCAGCACAAATGTTGCACCGTCTTTTCGCTGACATCTGGGATACTGCAACATTCCCGGCCGACTGGATGCAGGGTATCCTCGTAAAGGTCCCGAAGAAAGGAGACTTGACAGAGTTCGGTAACTGGCGAGGCATAACGTTGATCTGTACAACCCTCAAAGTACTCTGCAAAGTGATCCTGAACAGGATCCAGGAGAAAAATCGACGCTACACTCCGACGGCAATAAGCTGGATTCCGATCCGGACGATCATGTGTGGGCCACATCACAACGCTACGAATCATACTGGAACAAATCAACGAATTCCAGGACTCTCTTCTGCTGGTGTTCGTTGATTTCGAAAAAGCATTCGACCGACTTAACCATGAAAACATCTGGGCGGTTCTAAGGCGACGAGGGGTCCCAGAGAAACTAGTCCATCTCATCGAAGCACAATACGAGGCATTATCGTGCAAGGTCTTGCACGACGGTGTCTTGTCCGATCCAATCCCGGTAACTGCTGGAGTGAGACAAGGATGTATTATCACCGCTACTTTTTCTTATCGTAATGGATGAGATCTTGACTGGATCGATTGACTGTAGACCAAACCGAGGATTGCCGTGGAATCCTTCAACAATGGAGCATCTGAACGACCTTGACCTGGCTGACGATATTGTTTTGCTCGCCCAAACGCAACCGGATATGCAGAGCAAACTCGACGACCTCACCGAAAGTTCCAAGGCAGCAGGTCTCAAAATCAATGTCGGATAGACAAAGTCGATGGAAATCAACACAGGAAAACCCTCCAGTTTCATGGTAGCTGGGCAACAGGTTGTGAAAGTGGAGTGCTTCCAGTATCTTGGTAGCCAGATAACTCCTGATGGTGGTACCAAGAAAGACATCGAAACCCGGCCCAGAAAAGCCCGATTTGCATTTTCGAGTCTCCGAAACATCTGGCGCTCATGCCAGCTCTCTCTACGAATGAAAATCCGAATCTTCAACTCAAACGTCAAATCCGTACTGTTGTACGGGTGCGAATCATGGTGCACATATGCAGTAGCGATGTGAAAACTGCATGTATTTGTAAACCGCTGCCTGCGGAATATCATCCGCGCTTGGTGGCCTGGCAACTGGATCTCGAATGAGGAACTACATCGTCGGTGTCATCAAAGGGCGCTAGAAATCGAGATTCGGGAACGTAAGTGGAGATGAATTGGGCACACGTTGCGAAAAGATGAGAACGAGATTTGCAGAGAGGCGCTTAAATGGAATCCAAAAGGACATCGAAGAAGAAGCATGCCCAGAAGCTCGTGGCGGCCGCGGCGTAGACTAGCCATCGAAATCCGAACTATCGACGAGAACCTTCACTGGGATGAAGTGAAGATGCTGGCTCCGAATCGTCAACAGTGGAGGTATTTTACCACGGCCCCATGCGCCGGAGAATCGACGCGGGAACATCAAGTAAGTAAGTTTGTCTTAACCTTTTAGTTGTAACACAAGTGCATTTACACTATCTTTCAAAAATAAGTCGAAAAATCTAACAATCACATTCAACTCTGCACATTTCAAGGTTGGTTTCCCTGCGTCCAGTAGCTGACGAAATGCTTTTCGGGATAAGTTTCGAAAAAAAGGTTAAAATTCGTTCAAAATATTTGTGCTTTTAAAAATAGTTATTTTCTACAAAATTACTAAAATAAAAGTTTTAAATAAACGATCAACTTTTCCAAGGAACGAGAGTAGTTTTTTCTTCAGATAAAAAAGTTACAGGTAAAGAGATATTTCTTTTTCTTTATATTTCCCTGATCTGGTAAATAAGGGAACATTAAATTTCTTGAATATTTTAAGAAAATTAATATTATTTCTCAAAATGGTTTGCAGTTTTAAGCAAAGTTATGAAATAAATAATATTAAAAACTCGAAAACGTTGTTTAGTGATTCTAGATATAAAATAGCTCAATATCAATAGATCAAAAACTTTTTACATGGTCGGAAATCTTAGACCTCTTATCAGACTTCAACCGCTTCATCATGGTGCAAATAGTACCTATATGTCAGCCAATCAATATTGAAATGATTGTTATTATTTTTACATTAATGTTCCGTCAAATGCTGATGATGAAAGCCATATTGAATTAGGTTTCAGCTTCAATGCATATATTGTAAAGGTTTGTATTAGGTGTTAGAAACCGCCGTTAGGTAGATATGAACTGGTTTTCTAGTCATCAGTAATAATTTCGTGATAAGATTCAATCGATACCACTAAGTTTTAACTAGTGGGTACCTATCTTGCTGTTCGACGGTGCTTTATTCGAAACTCAAAACAAATCGCTTATACTCTATACCTTACTATATTTATAATTAAATAATATGCATGATCATGCTTGTACCGACTATGTTTTTCCATCCATCAACTTGTACTATGGAGCCCTCCGACAAACAACTTTAGATCGTTTGGAACAACCCCGTTTCGAGATAGGTGTGCTTCAATATAGGTACTACGGTTACCTTCCCTGGAGCGTATGCCTACAGTGAACCGCCATCCGCCAGACAACTTCTAATGGACCGACACGTAATGTTCAGTGATCTCCGGTAGGGCTTGTAAATGCCTCTTATGAGAATGCGCGCTGAATGCCTCATATGAATGCGCTAGAGTCAGCGGAAATAGAGGTCAAGTAAGATGCTCAATATTAAATGAAGCTTCTGATTTTATGTATGCTTCCATATCAGTTCATTTTTATAACAAAATAATTATTGAGAAATTAACAGATTTTTTCCGACATTTTAAATTTTTTTTAAATTCACATCAAATTCATGAAGAATTCAGGTCAGCGCAAAAAAACCTTCCGATTCAAACTAGTTTTCGCAATTTTTTTAGAACGTCGAAATGGCACAAGTTCACCATCCATCTCCTGGTGGTACGAAGGAACCACCCCGGTTAGGTAATGTTGTTTAAAGGGTTTTTTTGTCGGTTGTTTCTGGTTGAATTGAAAGTGAAACCTCAAGATAGCGTCCGGAATGAAAGTAAAAAGACCTTAAACGAAGGTCCTCCGAGTTTATTGCGAATGCAATTAGGGGCTGGCTGAAGGCTGGAGGTTGGAGTGTGCCTGTGGGGGTTGGGGTTGGTTTTAAACCTGATCTGAGCTTTTTGGGGTCCCAGACTATTACGAGTATGGGAAACTGCATTGGGCGAGACGGCGATCGTGGCCTGTGTACTGCCATCACAGAAAGATCAAAGGGTGTGGTTCAGTTTGGCTTTCTGGCTGGCTGAACCAGATCGTGACATGAGCCAAATGTTCGATTCCATTTTTTTTTTGCTCGGGTACCCATACTCGTACGAAGCATATCCAGCCAGCAACTTTCCAAAAATAAACTTTGCTTAAACTGTTACTGGCTTTACCGTTTGGTGATTTTTTAATTGTTGTGCTGGCCCGGAATCGGAGCTCGCTGAATGTGGCGTTATAATATCTATCGGAAAAGTTACCTCAACAGGCAGCAGCAAACCATTCAAAAGTTAAACAACAACTGTTTGTCGTGAGGCGGGATTTACGATTTGGGCAATGAATTACGGCACATTCGTGGTGTGCCAGGCAAGAGTCCATTCATTATGGATTCGCTTGTTCTTGGCGTTGCCGTTCGTTGTTGGTTGCTTGGGGTTAGAGGACTTACCATCACCGATTGTCGCCGGAATTGTTCAAGAGCTCGTCCAGGCCGGGGTCGAAACATTACGCAACGGAGAATTGAATCATATTTGCAATAGCTTGCAGCAGGAAATTACTGATTTGTCTTTTTATAACAGCCAATAAACATGATTTGGGTAAACCTTGTGTCCTGTTTGAATTTTAATAGATGACTGCGTCTAGAACCATTTGTATGTATTTATGGTTGAAAGTACGACTTATTAACATGAAACAAGAAGCAGGCATTGAAACCATTGCATTGGTTCTCCTAAACTGCTCAGTTGAGAAAGAATCCCCCCCCTTCCCCTCCAGCTCACACAAATGAGGCTCGGCAACACTCGAAATTCGGAGTCAAGGAAACACCTTAATTTGCTCATTCGAAGTCCCACTTTATTATTTTCCGAACACGATTCTGAATCCATATTGAAAAGTATTTAAAAATAGCGTTCTTAGTATGTTAGAGCTTTCCATAAATTCCTGATTCATAATTACAATTTCAATTTCAATAATTTCATGAAATGTTTTCAAAAATCTTACATATATTACTCAACAAATTTATTGGCTGGGCAAAGCTATTTTTGCGGTTTTTTTTTTATCCTAATGTTAAACAGGTTCAAACTTGTAGTCAATAACGTTAAAATAAATGTTTTTTTTTTGTATAACATCGAATATCTTTTCTGGGGTACACATTGTTTTTGGGTTTTTTTCCACAGAAAATGTACTGCAAGAACTTAGAAATATTTAAAACACGAAAAAATATTTTTTTGAACTCCAATTATTTTTTAATAAAAATTTTGTTTTCCATCCAAAACTAAAACTCGTTGTGCTAACGCAGGACTGAATGAATTGATTAGAAAAATTTTGTTACTATTTGCGGTCGTAAAAATAACCAAAAAAGCAATAGGAGATGAAAAAACAATAGTTGAAAATTTCCATACACACATTGCAATAGTCTTATGTAACAGATTTCATGGAAAAATCATTTAAGAGTCCTTACCGAAAGCTTTTTGATGAACACTTAAAATTATATGAATTGGGCAAAATATTTATTGGTTCGACTTGAATTTTATTTTCCACCTGAACACTGGAATTGACATAAATATTGATGTCACATAAACATGCGAATTGTATAGCGTCCAGTCGGGAGTTTTATTTTTAAAGTGTATCGAATTGTTATCTCCATTTAATGTCAAAACATTTAAAATTTAAAAACTTCAATAACTTCAAAAAATGTCTTAAGCTTATGCTTTCTCTACGAAAAAAAAATTATTGAAAATATCTGTTGCATCATCTTGTGAACTCCTGGACAAAATATTTTCAATTACCGTAATACGGGGTAAGATTTATCACTTTTCTTCAATATTTTCTGTTAAGGGAAATGTGGCATGTTTCATATTTTTAAAACCAGTACTGGACTCCTACGAACGTAAAACATGGTTGCAGAAATTTATTAGACTACTTTAAATTTGATTAAAAAATTGATTTAGTCTCTGTTTACAATTTGTAGCTTTGAGGTAAAATTGATCAGTCTCTATTTTGACGGTTTAACGAATTTTCTTGAGCATAAAGGATACAAAATATTAGTTTGTCAATTTATCAGGCCATTTAGGATATTTTAAACCAAATGAAACAAATAAAATAGATAATAGAAACAGCAGTTAGAGAAAAACTCATGGAGAACAAGATTGCCACTTCTTATAATCGAAAACGCTAATTGTTAACAAATTGCGGACCAAGTATAAGAAATCTTGTTCTATCATTCCTGCGTATGAGTTTCTCTTAGAGACATACATAACTCAAATGATATAAAATTAATCATGAAAATCTGCAAAATTGAACACAACACTTTCGGTGGCTCATAGATTGTAAATTTTAAACTTTTGCTCCATTGAATTCTTAGATATAGGATGCTGAAATTCGGTGTTTCTTGGTTTAGATTTCTTAGCGGTTCACATACTGGCGTACTCTTGGAAAATGTCCCTATTTTTTTAAATATTAAAATTTACCTCAAACTCCATCAAAAACTACACCAAAACTTTACATTTACTGAGGAAAAAAGTAGAACTCTCAAATAAATAAGTCTGTTTGCTTCTAAACACTTTGATTTCATCAGGAAGGGTGTTTGTTGACGAGCCTTCGAAAAAATATACATTCCAAGATTTTCAAATTACATTTTTACTTTCATTTGGAATTTTCAAAAACAAACCAGGTTTTTCCAATTTGAAACTAAATCAAAAAGTTTCAAAACGTAGAAAAAAGTTTTAAGATATTTTAGATTTAGATTTTATTATTGATGATTATGTGGAAAAATTTCATGTTGATCAAAGTTACCCCGGTGATCAATGTTGCCCTGGTTTACGGTACCTACATATGTATCATTTAAAATCAAAATACATGTCCCGAAATAATTTAATTTCCAGGGGGGGCGGCCCCGTGCTAATTTCAGATCTCTAATAATATGAACTTTTAGACCTGGTTTGTTAGTTTTGATTACTATTTCGCACATTTTTTCTGTAGCAAACGCCCCTAATTGCCCCCTAATTGTGGCTTTGTTGTACCCAGTAATCCATTTAGCCCTGTTATAAGCCGCATTAGGGACGTACAACAGCACTTCAGTGCTGTATTTTGAATAGTATTTTGAAATGCCTACAGGCACTGTGGGATGAGAAAGCGAAATAAGCCGTATATTGGTTCTCTAAGCAGTGCTTTAGGCCTTTCAAGCCCTGCAGAAGCAAGGTGACATAAAAGTCAATGCCTATTTGCGGCTTTGTACTACATGACATCTGGGACCTGAAGAAAAAATATGAAACGAAAAGAAGACAAACGTAAACAAACGGTCAATGAAGTTTTAGCGATCGAAATGGGAATTCTTATTTTGTTTAAGGATTCTTGGTGTCGTTCCTGATGAAAAATTCCATCGCAAATCAGGAATTTCAAGGGTATTGGATGAAGTTAATGACTATCCTAACGGAGCTCCCGGTTTGGCCAGGAATGTTGCTCGTAAAATACGGTCAACCCACAAACATCGAACCCAACAGGAAACTAGAAGAGCTAGAAGAACTTTTGTTGCAGATTCCGTTGGTTTTTTATCGGTCATTTTCACTCGGATTATTGTTTGTCAGGTGGAGTGAGAATGCCAGATTTTGGAATATTTTCCACTACTTCGGAGCCGGAGTGATTCAAAATGCAGTGTACATTAGGGTGGCCCAAAATTGTACTATGTCTGGGATGTTGGGGGCTCAAGCTTCAAATGATAGCTTAGGGTGTAAGCGCAGACACCAGATACCCAGACTGATCAGTGGCGCTTGAATCCATACAACTACAAGTCGCCCAGAATCATACGCCATCTGTCGGGGCATCGTGAAACTACTGTGCTACATCAAGAAAATAAATTACACTTGATAATTAACAAGCCAAATGAAAACCGTCTTGATTGAATCACCTATTAGTATTTGAAATTCTATCTCAAACATTTTCACTATCGTTTTTGTCTTCAATGTTAATTGTTTAGTTTAATTAACTGTATCATAATAAGAGATGAATGTTATACAAACAATGACTGTTGATCGATTGAAATGGAAAAAAATACAAACGCAACGTTATAGCGGTCCTTAGTTCAGAGCCAATTTATTTTGAGATTCACTTTTGATTTCAAAATTAATTTATCCGGCTGAGTAACAGTATAAAAATTATTATGTCTGTTATAAATAATTCATTGAGTTCGGAATTGTTTGTCTTAATCTGAAAGGTTGACTGCGACCAAAAAGACAAGCTATATATAAATTCTTGAAAAACTTGAATTCTAATTTATCTTAACTGTTTCTTGGCTCGTACCTAGATAGGTTTGAGGAGTGGAATAAGTTATTGACATATATTGAATAATATTTAAATGTGAGGAATGTATTGATAAGATCTTAAATCCTTTTTGTCGCTGGAAGTGTTCGTGATATAATGCTGGTAGTTTCACTAAAACTTATAATTTTTTGGAAAAATAACCTCAGAAAGGACCGTGTTTGTCGACCGGGTATTTTTCCCTGCTCAAATGTGCGTGAGAAATGTCAAAAAACAACTGTTTTTGGCATAATTCTGGACTGGATTGGAAATAAAAGCGACCATGTTTTTAGACTTTTTCCCCATCTTAATCCGTACACGAGAGCAAGTGCGCGTGAGAAATGTCTACTTAAAAATCTTTTATTCGAAAAAAAATTGTTGAAAAACTGCACTGAATTTGGAATATTTTAAAATGTAGGTTTCAAATCCATTTCTCTTTGCTTCCAAAATTTTTAAACCTTTGACATTCAACCAAATTCTTTGATTCAAAGTTTTGTTAAAACCATATTTCGAAAGTAATTAGTTTACTAAATTAATCCATTCTTCAAAAAATTATAATTTTGAATAAGGGTCATTTTAATGTTCCTTAACCGATGCCCAGTAAATAAGAAATAATTTTGCTGTAACTTAACTTATATATCGATTTCAATGCTATTCCACACCACCAAAACGAATTTTGAATGGTAAAAGAACAGTTCTATCTTGATGCAAACGAAAGTCATTTTTATTTTCTTGTCGTTTTATGGAATGTCAAATATCGTATGTCTGTGTGAGTGAATTCATTTAATGTTTTGATTTTGATGTGACGAGTTCACGTTTGTTTTATTTTACCCATGTATAAAATCAATTACACGTGCGATATTCAAAAAATGGTTCGAAATTTAACCAAAACAATAATAATGAAAAAATAACTTAACAACAGAACAGGAAAAGCTAAGCTAAAGCCTAGTCCACACTAGGCAACATGAACTGCGATTTTTGTTATGAGACGAACTTTGTTGTCTGTTGTTGTTGTTGGAAACCTGAGACGGTCTCAGTGTCTCCCGAAGAAAATGGGAGACGCTGAGACCGTCTCGAGACGAACCGTTTCCTAGTGTGGACTAGGCTTAAGAATAGCTGAGAATAAACAGACTCGGATAATTGAGATTGTTTGTCAAACTTGGAATGGTTCTTTCTGGTGATTTTAGGATCGATAAAAGGATGAAAAAAATTTATATCAGGAGTTTATTTGGTTCTTTGATTGCTCGAAACTCATCAACATCATAATATAGAGCAATTCTTAGCAAAAATTTGAAAACTGTGACTTTTTTCCACAGTGGAACCTGAATTACTTTGAATCGACAAGTCATAGCTGTACACTTTCTTCTGCAAAGTTGCACATTTTAACGTCGCGCATCTTTTAAATTCAATATTGATTAAAAATCTTAATCCAAAGTACACTTTTTTGTTAATTTTAATTATTTTTTTTACAAAAATTCACAGTATTGCGCAAGGCCGTGCGAACAAGGGGGGGGGGGGTTTTAGGGGTTAAACCCCCCCCCCATGAAGATTTTTTCCAAGTAAAATTTTCGGGGAGTTTCGGAATATGATTTGACCTTCAAAGGTGTTTAAAAATAAGTGTTAACAAGCAAGTCATAAATTTGGTTCGCCTCCGGCGGAATGTTTTCTTAAGTCACTCAAGTCTAGAGACATTTCATTTTACGACAATATATCACGTTCACGAATTGAAACTAATCAAATTAATTAAACATCGACAAGTTGGAAACCATGTAACAGGCGTTTACCTCTCACGATGCTCTACAGAATTAGCAAATAAAATCCAAAAATTAATATTCAATACCCCATTACTCAAAATTTTGATTAAAAAAAAATCATATATGTAATTACAAATGTTCTGCTTATATGCAATATTCCAAGAAACCAATTTCAGACTTAATTCTATTTTGTGATTCTTGTTTTTCTAAATGCTCAACATCATATTTGAAAAGGTTTTGATAAATTACACAAGGCCACAAAATTCAAATTTTCCGAGGTGCAATGAATTTAAACGTAGTTTTAACTTATTTATGTGCCCTGAATCTAAATATGCAATTTTTCTGTCAGCTTTAGTTATTGAAATATCTTTTCTAAATAGGTTAAAATAATTTAAGGAAGTTCTGCGCTTTTTTAACAAAACTTGAAAAAAAACATAACATTTTATCATAAAAGTTTTGAATCAATTATCAAACTTTTCTTAACACTTCAAATAATTTTGAGTTCTGCGAATAAAGTTGTAGTAGTTTTCTATTTGTTTCCTTTTCCTCATTTAACGAATTTTGAAACAATTTTTAAATCTTATCGTTTTGCAGGTTGCAAATATTTGATCAAATATCAGATTTCTTCTTAAATGTATGTTCAAAAGTCAACCAGTTATCACTTTTCACTTAAAACTGACACATTTTAAAACTCCATATGATCAAAACTAAATGTGATAGTCCAAATTTGAAAAAAAACTCGAGTTCAGATCGCTTAAATCTACCAAATCAACCATTAAAACATAAGCACCAAAATGCTGTTCCTTTGAGTTTTCAATTCAATTCTGTAAATAAGTTTTTATAATGGTAAGACGTGTTTATTGAAAAAGAAATCTTCTTAAAAGTTAAAAAGTTATCTTTTTCAACTTAATATTTTGTTTAAATTCTCAAATGAATATATTGAATATTGTAGTATTTTTTTTTAATTTTTTAAATAAACTTACCGAATTTTAAAGTCAAGCTATTTAAATTTTAAGAAGTGTTTTTGATAAGTTTGTCTATGTTTTAATCCTGAGTTTTTGTGTTCTATAAACATAAATCAATTTTATTTCTAATAAAAAATTCACTTTTCAAATGGCGATTTTTTTAAATGTTAAACAATACAGCGGAATTGTTCAATCTACCCTTCAGTTGAAAATGAAGAAAAGAAATATAAATTAAGATGAATAACAAATAACAATGAATATCATTTTACTAACAATTTATCATGATTATTTTTTACCTGATCTGACGTTTATTTAAGAATTCAGACAGTTTTGAAATCCCTGGTTTAGAAATATTCATTTGAAATTTGATAACTAGTCTGCTTAGAAATTTTTTTTGAAGCTAATTCCTAGTTCAGGATAAGGAACATGATTTTGACAAATTTATCATTGATTTACCAAAAATATTATTGGTTTGAAACTGTCATTTACATTTATGTTTTTGAAATTTTGATATAGTTTATTAGTAAAATTAATTTTTTTTGTTTGTGTAATAATCATGAGTAAAAAAATTATGTTAGAAATTCATTTCCTTGTTGTAGTTTTGGTATTCTTATTATTTTTAGCTAAATTTAAATTTCGAAAACCCCCCCCATGGACGGGTCCTTCGCACGGGCCTGGTATTGCGTTATTCAAAAAATCATACATACAAATTGAGAGTCCAAAATAGTCCCAATTAATTTTAAGTTTAAAACATACATTATAAAGAAAATTTAAAAAATATTAGAGACACATGTTGGATACTTTTACAAGATCTGAAAATGATATTAGGACAAAATGTCGAAAAAATGGCCTTTTTTTCAAAAATCGAACCAGTGCGACCTCTAAACATCATTTTTCTGAGTCACCGCCATATAAAATATTGTTTCTTACACCCTAAACTATCATTTGAAGCTTGAGCCCCCAACATCCCAGACATAGTACAATTTTGGGCCACCCTAGTGTACATTATTGTGTTCCTGAGATTTTTATGTTAACATAAATTGAATTTGAAATTCAAATTTTTGTTTTTCTCCGATGACTTCCTTCAAACTCATGAATCCAGGCCCGATTTCCATATATTGTTATTAGAGCGCAAATAGAGTATGTTGCAGGGACAACAATGACAAAACATATTTATTTTTTTCTTTTTTGCCGGGGTGGGATCAAGCCGTATATCGTTTTTGGGCTTTTGGACAGCCCTTAAGTCGAATATTGAGCTTGAAAGGCTTTGTCTATATTCGACTATAAGGCTGAGTTAGGGCTAATTTTTACGGCTTAATGGTTACTCGGGTAGAATAATGTAAAAAAATATCTTTAGACTAGCTGACCCAGCAAACTTTGTTGAGCCTGTATTTTTGAGATTTTTTTTTATATTTTAGCAATGTTCCTTAGTCAGCCTTCCTTTTAAGTGGATACCCTTGTGTCATAAAAAATCCAGAATTATAGTTCAATATACAAATAAGTTACGCTAACTTTTGGTTAGCGAACTTATTTTCTTCAGGTAACTTAAGAACGTTCTATCAAGTTTCAATTTAGTTTAGCCATCATTCCTATTCAAAAACTCCTATCTGATCAAGTATTTTAAAATAGCTGAAGATTGATTTGAACAGAAAATGGATCTTTTTGGCTGGAGTCGTCATAAACTTAGTTTTTTTTTCGATTTGTGTTTATCTCTGTATATAAATACATTGAAGTTTTCTTTAAGCATGGTCGTCAGAATTGAAAAATTAAAAAATGAATTGGACAAAACCAGAACATTTGAAGAATAACGAAAATAAACTTAATTTCTAATTTTTTTTCATCATTTCAAATGTCGTTTTTTTCGGACTCTGTACTAGCCAGACTAGCCAGATTTTTGGTTCTGAATACGATGTGTTCCGTTGCGATAGGGGCCCGCATAACAGCCGGAAGTTAACTGGAGGCGGTGTTTTACTAGCCATTAAATCTACGCTCTCAGCCGTGCTTATCAACGATCAATCCTTTGAGTGCTTGGAAATTGTGTGGACCTGCATAAACTAAGCAAAAATCCGGGCTGGACAAATTCTAGCAATTTTATATAAAAACCTGACAAAACCCTGTGGGAACCGGTACTCCAGGGTTCTTACCCCAGCTTCTATTAGCGATGGATCCTCAGTTCACCCTACCCCGCTTCGACACGACGACGACGACCCTATATCTGCTTTTCTTCGCACCGACAATGGTTCTTCACCGGGACGCAACGAATTGGGCATTTTGGAGACTTCGGAGCACTTCGACTCAGTCGCGCTGATTCCGGCCAGCGTCATCAGTCGTCCCGGCCCTGAGTTCGACTGTTGTGATGAGGTTCTCCAGCCTGCATTCTCAGGCAAGTACAAACGTTGTTTTAGAACCTTCCCATTGCGTGACGAAATTTTAGTTTCCAGCTGCTCAGACATGGCATGCTCTGACCTGAATCACCTGCTGCCTGCCTTCGAGTACGATCGTACTACAGCTTCTTCATGGGCTTCTTCACCGGGATGCAACGACCAAGGCACTTCGGAGACCCCTGAGCCCATCGACTCAGTCGCGCTGATTCCCGCCTGCGACATCAGTCGTCCCGGCCCTGAGTTCGATTTTGGCGAAGGGGTTCTCCTGCCTGCAACAACAGGCAAGTATCCATTTTATGTTGGCCCGGCTCCTCGTGATGGACTTTCCCTTTCCAGTGCACTGCGAGTCTATCACCGTGCTACGTCCACTAGTTCTTCGGCACGCTCTTTTCCGAACCTCGAAAATGTTGCAGCTTGTACAAGGCCGTCAGCACCGGGACGCAACGTATCAGGTCTAACGGAGACCCCTTTGCCCTTCGACTCAGTCGCGCTGTTTCCTGCCAGCGTCTACAGTCGTCCCGGCCCTGAGTTCGTTTGTGGCGCAGGGGTTCTCCAGCCTGTGGACTCAGGCAAGTATGGCACTCCCGACCGGTTTCCTCCGCCTGATGGTACTCTCTTTTCCAGTGTTCAAGGATCTAGCTACGCTTCGGAAACTTTTGACTCAATAACCCTGTACTACCAGAACGTCGGAGGTATGAACTCGTGTCTAGCGTACTATCTGCTCGCAAGCTCATGTGCTGTTATGACATTGTCGCCTTCACGGAAACATGGCTGAACGACCGTACTCTTTCGAGCCAGATATTTGGACCTGATTATTTAGTGTTTCGTTGCGATCGCAGTGCACGTAATAGCAAAAAGACCATCAGTGGAGGAGTGCTGATTGCCGTTAAGTCAGATTTCCCAGCGTTGCTCATCGAAGACAGTTCCTGGAGTGATCTGGAACTTGTATTGATCCGCATTGATCTTGGTGACCGTAAACTTTATGCCTGCGTACTGTATCTGCCTCCTGACCGCACGAGAGATGTTGCCCTAACTTTAGATAAGTAGCGCGAAAAAGACTCAGCGCTACTTATCTAAAGTGAGCTCTCTCTGTGCACCCGAAGATGAATTGGTGACTTCAATTTTCCCGGTTTGAAGTGGTGCTCCAACCATAGTAACTTTCTCTATCCGGATCCAGTACGCTCAACTTTTTCAACCCTATCGAACGTCATACTAGACTCCTTGAGTACAGCGACTTTGCGGCAGATTAACAGCGTGACAAACGAAAACGGTCGTATGTTGGATCTCTGCTTTGCCAGCGATGGGACTCGTGTACCGTCCGTTGTTTCGGCTCCCGCTCCGTACGTTAAATCGGTACACCATCATCCTGCTTTATTGGTTTCACTCGATGTCACTAGACTTGCTCCTGTCGCAAAATTAGCACCCTTCTATCTTGACTTCAAGAACGCCGACTTTGACGAGATTTCTCGTACCCTGGTTTCCATCGATTGGGAATCTGAGCTCGACTTATCTAATCCCAACGCTGCGGCCGAAACCTTCTCGCACATCTTGAGTTACGTTATCGATCGTCACGTGCCAAAACATACTACTGAAATGAATATACGGACTCCTTGGTTCACGACTGAACTACGACGACTAAAGACGGCAAAGAGATGTGCCCTTAAAAGTTTTAACAAATCAAGATCCTCCTATACTAAGGACATTTATCGTAGACTAAATTCTGTTTACAAAAAAGTCAGCAAACGTTGTCATCAAAACTATCTAGCTCGAGTTCAGCGTGATCTCAAGTCCAGACCTAAATCGTTCTGGAAACATGTTAAAAGTCAGCGGAACGAACCTGGTCTGCCAAACTAAATGTTTCTGGATGACAGTACGGCGAACTCTGATCGTGGAATCTGTTATCTCTTTGCCGAAAAATTCTCGTCTATCTATAATACAGCATCGACATCCCCTGAACATCTGGATAGTGCAGTCAGGAATATTGCGCCACTGGGCTTCTCTATAAACAACATTGTGGTTGAGGATGCAGTCATCTCAAAAGCAGCAGCTGAGCTCAAAAATTCTTTCTCTACGGGTCCGGACGGAATACCTGCTACTTTTGTCAAACGTTTCATGCCTGTTTTGCTGACTCCTGTTAGGCTTATTTTCCAAGCTTCGCTTGACAGAGCCATCTTCCCCTCACTATGGAAGGAGGCTTACATGTTTCCGGCGTATAAAAAGGTAACAGGAGGGATGTCAACAACTACCGGGGAATCTCGGCATTATGCGCAGTAGCCAAACTATTCGAATTGGTGGTCTTGGATCCGATTTTCTTGTCCTGAAAGAATATTTTTTCCGATGATCAACACAGATTCTTTCCCAAGCGCTCCACGACAACTAACCTTCTGACGTTTACTTCTTACGTGCATGAAAGTTTCGCTGCGAAGTCTCAAACCGACGCTATTTACACCGATTTGTCTGCGGCATTCGACAAAGTCAACCACGATATTGCCATTGGAAAGCTCGAACGCCTGGGTTTCTGTGGAACTCTTCTCGACTGGTTCCGAAGCTACCTATCAGGACGTAAATTAACAGTTCGCACGGAGGACTCTTTCTCCAGACAATTCTTTGCTTCTTCTGGTGTGCCTCAGGGAAGCCATTTAGGGCCGATTATCTTCTTAATCTACTTCAACGATGCGCTCTCACTCCTCGACGGCCCAAAGCTATGTTATGCTGATGACCTAAAACTATTTTACAACATCAACAGCCAGAACGAAATTGATTTCCTACAAAATCAATTTAACCTCTTCGCACACTGGTGTGATATAAACTGCCTCCATTTGAATCGCAGTAAATGTGCAGTCATCAGCTTTTCAAGAAAGCGGCAGCCTTTTTCTGCTGAGTACTTCCTCGGAGATGAGCCAATCGCACGCGTAGAACACATCAATGATCTGGGTGTAATTCTAGACCGGAAGCTGGAATACAGGACACACACAAACTACGTTGTCGACAAATCCTCGAGAAGTCTTGGATTCTTATTTCGAGTGTCCAAGGACTTCAAGGATGTGTATTGCCTGAAAAGTTGGTATTGCAGTATTGTTCGCTCTATCCTTGAATATGCATCAGCTGTTCGGTGTCCCTGCTACCAGAATGGGGCCGAACGGATCGAGGCTATTCAGCGGCGCTTCCTGCGATTCACCCTTAGACACCTGCCTTAGCAAGACCCGTTTCATTTGCCAAGCTATGAACATCGATGCCGTCTCATAGACATTGACACTCTTCAAGCCCGCCGAAACGCTACACGAGCTTCCTCGCTGATCTCTTGACATCGCGAATTGACTGCCCCACGCTCCTAGAAGCCATTCCTCTAAGTGTGCGACCCCGTGGACTTAGAAATCAAGATCTTCGATTGTATGTTCCCATTCTTTCGAACAATTATGGAGCTAATAGCGCTATCATCGGTGTAATGAAAACATTCAACCGTTTTTCTGAGCACTTCGACTTCGACGTTTCGAGAGATGTTTTCCGTAGTAAAGTTTTAAGTCGATTGAGAACCCTGTAATAGTACTTTTTTTATATTAATTTTAAGTCATCATTTGGACCAATATGTGTTCCGTTGATTTGCAATAAATAAATAAATAAATAAATAAATGCACTAATTGAATCTTATTGTGAATTGACAGAACTTAGTTTGACAAATATTTAACAATTCAGGAAAAGTCACTATTCATCTGATTTTATAGCAACACTTTTCTAATCAATATAATGTTTGAAAATGTTTTTGAAATTTGTGTCATCATTATCATTTTTCAATTTTAAGATATAAAAAAGAAATAAAAAAAAAAAAAGAATTTAAACTTACATGTTTTTGGATAACTTTTCTCTTAGCATTTGAAACCTTGAATGAAGGCAAATTTATTTTGAGTATTTGGAATAAAAATTCAAAACAATCACAAATTAAAATTTTAGTTTATGATCGTAAGATATGAAACTGTAATCCAAACAGTTAAATTTAATTTTGAATTCTATTGTTAATTTATATCAATATTCTGAGTTTGGTTTTATGAATCTGGACTTTCAGTTATATTTGAACGTAAATTTAAAAGCTGATTTTTTTGATCTTGATTCTATTTTTGTTGATCGAGTTCAAGTGTTTATATTCTTAAACTCACTTGTGCTTGATAGATTGTATTTTGACCTGATATCTGGTACGAAACTTTTTTTGTATTTTTGTGTATTGGTTCAGATTTTTCTCTATACTTAAATGTTTCTAAATTTTGGTGGCACGTTAAATTTTTATATTCTTTCAAGTTTGATGATATTTTTGATTACGATCCTTTTTTCTGGCTTTTGGAACTGAGAGTTGGATCTAATATCAAGTTAAAGTCCTATATAGCTAAACTTTGGAAAAGTTCCTTTTAACTACTGAGCATAAAAGGTAGTGTGCATTTTTCAATGTTTCCTGATCCTCCAATCCGTTCTTATGATAGTGATGCAATTTACTTGGAGTCACAAAATTGATAACATTCAATTCTCAAACTGACTGGATAAATTCCTAACATCTTCTAAAAATCAACCAAAACTAAATAAAGGTGATTTTTTATCAGTTATATGAATTCTATTGGTGTTATCAAAATTCATCAAAAATGATTTGGTAATGGTAATGTTTTGAGGCTATTGAAAATTTTACATCCATATTGCTTGTGTTGCTAAAAGAATATGACATTTCAAAAAAATTAACGGTGCACGAACAATCATCCAAGAAAATATTAGAATTTCCTTGATTCTGATGCAACAAAAAAACAAATTTCGTAAATATGCTTCTTACCGGCTAGTTGCAGCACCTCATAGGGACAATCATATCCAAGTATCCATTTTACTGGTGCCACGTGAAAAGTACACTGGCAATGAAAATGGGCTCCAAAACTTCCTATAGATAGATGGATGAACATTAGTAAGCCTTGATTGCTTTTGGCGCCTTCCTACTCTGAGTGATTCGAATGAAAAAAAAAAAGGGAAATTGGGTGCTATGACTATGATTATTTGATACCAATAAAAACTTAAAATTAATTTTCGAATTCCACAAAAACATTTTCGAAATTATCTCTCCGTTGTGTTTTTCTTCGCGTGAAGACGAACACAAAAAAAAAGCATGCAAATCGGATGATCCAGTGAAGAGTTTTGCGTGTTCGCATATTTCTCTCTCCCTGTTTTATATATATAGATTGAAAACAACCACTATTTTCAGCCCGTCATTTTTTTTTATCTTTAACCCTTCGTTTCATAAAGTTAGAAATTTGCAACAATTAATGTATGGAAAGAGTGAAAAATCGTATTTTATTTTAATTTTTTTTCTTGATGTAGGTACTCATTATTTCCAACTGTTAAAAATGATTTATAAGCAAAAATAAAAAATCATGAAATGAAGGGTTAACTTCTCATTCAATGCGATTTGTACCTTCATCGCGCCGGCGAATTTAAAATTTTGAGGTCTGAAGCGTTCGGGTTAACCGTTTAATTTTTTTTTAAATATATTTATTCTGGAATTCCCCAATCGATTCAATCGCTGCGCTACCTTTCATGCGACAAAACTGTCATCCGTTCGCTCGATACCGGCTTACGTAATGATCCTGAAAATAGCAGCTTTCGGTTTGCCGGGTGACTGTTTGGCGCTTGCAAGCGACGAACCTTTTTTCACCACTTGCACGGTTGTATCGCTTCGAGTGGAGTTTATTCGAGACTGAAAACAAAATCCGATCAACTTAGAGGTTTCTGTACTCGATCGCAAACCAAGGCACCTCGTCATTTCTTCGTCACACGATCGTCATCGCGTGGTGGCCGGCCAGCTTTGGAATTGCTCCAGCGCAAGCAATAATCGTGTGGCAACTTTTGCGCGATGGGATCGGTCGCATATGGTTCGAAAGAACGACGAAATAACGGGATTGACCGGGATAGCCACGAGGTTACGTCATAAAATTGAATATTCCGCCAGGAAATTGTCGTTTGGTGCGGAAGATGCCCGGTTCCGATGCCTCAAAGTAGGTGGGACAACGCCATCTGGGCAGTGATTGTGCGCCACGTTACTCATCATCGTCATCAAGAAACAACATCCGCGCCATCGTAGTAGACGTCTTCAATCTGCGGGTTACTTCGATTTATGTGATTTTCGTGACCACTTCTCTCCAGCGCATCAATGCGTGACCGATGGCATTGCGTTGAAGTGTTTTCCGTTTCTGAAAAATGCATGTGAGGTAATCAGGTGCAAAGTGCCTCGGATTGAGTAAATATTTGTTTATTTACACATTTTGTGGCATCACAGTGTTATAGGCATCCTGGATCATTTTATAAAATTATTTCTTATTGGCAGGCAACCTGTCTGTTTGTCTGTGCTTTACCATTCAAACCGAATGCCAGCTTTCATTGTTAATTTTTTTTTAAAACATTAATAATCTAACAAGTTTGTACAGTTTCTGGATAGTGTAGCAAAGCACACCGGGTCAGCTAGTAAAATAAAAAGAATGATCTAAGACACTCGAGCTTAATTTTTATACTTTTTTTCGTATCCTGAATTCCGGTTTAATATCAACAATCAACATTTGTGTAAATTCTTATTCCCAACCTTCATAGTTCAGTGAGATCCTATATGCTAAAGATGTGTGATTCTAAATAAGGATTTGATTCATGAAATCTGCAATTTGTCAATCCTCAAGGCAAATACTTAATTAAAAACTTGGCTTGAATCATACATTCAACTTTCCACTTAATCGACCATTTCGTTAGTTCAAGGCTCTGGTCATTTCGAGCCGTATTCAAGATTCCAAAATAGACTCCTACACATTGCCGCAGACAGTGTTGTCGGATCTTGCAACCGTGATTAGTTGGTTGGATCGAAAACAACAACAGCAAAAAAGACCGCAGCACCAAACCAACTCAGTGTCACTGACACGGAAATCCACTTCGACATCCTCCGCTCAACTTTTGGGCGCCTGACCAGCAGCAGCAACGAGAAGGTTTCAATTGTTCTCAACCAAGTCCGGTTTCAAGTTGGCAAGACAAAGATTTTTCAGTCCACCCATGCGTGGGTGTCACCCGGGTCAGTCGTTTTCGACTTGGACGGATCTCTTACACGAGGGAAGGATTGAGATTAAAACTTTACTTTTTCCAAAAGGAACGTTTGGCTCAGCAATTTATTTCGATATAGTCGTTAAGAAAAGTTTCGAAAGAGTTTAATTTTTATCCTTAGTCATTGCAATCACTTCACAGACCACAAAGTTTTCAATCCAATGCCTGATTTTTGCATTCTTTCACCAGTATTAACGAAAACGCTTTTTTACTCGTGAAAAATCTGTAATAATCCATTTGGATCCAATATAAAGGGTATCAGGAAAGTTTCATTTAGTTCTCTAGGATGAAAATATGTACCGTAAACTGGGGGAACTTTGATCAACATGAAATTTTTGCAGATAATAATCTTTAACTAAGTTTGACTTTAAAATATCTGAAAACTGTTTACTACGTTTGAAAGCCTATAAATAAGCTATATTTGGATTTTATTAGAAGATTTTTGTTATTACTTGAAATGTAATTTTAAAATCTTAAAATATCTGATTTTTTAAAGGCTTACAAACAAACATCTCTACTGATCAAATTTAAGCATTTAGAAGAAAATGGGTTATTTCATGTGAAAGTTCAACTTTTTTCTTTGTTTAGGTTTAGTTTAAGTGTTATTTTTATGGTCACTTCGTGATAATTACTAGATATTACAAAAAAACGTCGATTTTCCATGAGAAAGTCCGTATAGTAAAAATCGTTAAAACCCTATCAAATGGATCAATTTTAAGAAAAAGGGAACATACGAATAGTGCGAGGACCTAGGAAATTGCACGAAGGCAAAATTTCATTTGTTTTTGAGGCCTAAAAAATTGAGAAATGTTTATAATTTTTACCCCAGATGTATGCAGCAACATTGTCCATCTCTAGATTATGAATGTTTTTGAAAAAAAAAGTTTAAAAATTAGTTTAGTCCTTACAAAAATTACTATTATTAATGTTTACGCCTTCTGTGCTTAATTGCACCATAACAATAATTTTGAAGATGTTGAGGTACTTAAAAGCCATAGTGATCAAGGTTACCCCGAAACTCGAAATCCGATTCGGTAACAAACATTTAATTATAGCCGCTTATGTCGTTTGAATTTAAGGCATTCAATGATTATGTTTTATACTCCTCACCTCAGTAAGTGTTTTAAAACTTTTAGGTATTACGAAAAAGCAACCTCTTCCAAAATATCCAAAAATGAATGAAAAAAAGTGATCAAAGTTCCTCCAGTTTACGGTACCTACTACAACGCGAACGTAAAGATTTTCATTTGTTTTTAAGCTTTTCCAAATTTTAAATACCTGGGTTTTAAAAAGTTTTCTATTGTTGAAACCAAGCAATGATTTTTCAGAATTTTTAGAATGAGATTAAATAATGGGGTTTTTATATGATTTGGAGTTTTCCATGGGACAATAACAAATTGGCTTTGAGGAAGTCTATTTTTATTATTATTTTTTGGGGTCTTGGGCGTTTTGGGTCAACACTCATCCATGTTTTTTTTTACAGAATTTTGAAGTATCGTCTAGATTGATTACTTTTTTCAATATTTTTAGAATATTTTTTTCTGCTAAGTGTTGGAGATTTTTCTTCATATGAAAGGGCGTGGGAGTGCACACGGTAAAGCTCCTCATCACCAAATATGCCACAACTAATAAAATTTATGTTTTCATGATTGCATGTATTCAATAAAACGTCTTACTCACTCTGACTTTACTTCCGGCGCGGCATGCACATGCACTACTGGTAGCTGCTCGCCCATCGACTCGAGTGCCCACTGCCATCAAACTGCTGATCTTCCAAAAGTGCTGATCCAACAACACAGGATTCCGCTGGCGATGCAGCACGGATCGAGATGGATGCCTCCTCGCCTCTCTTGCCATGCGAGAATGGTGACGCGATCATTTGGTGGGTACTTCCCTTGTGATCGATGAACCAAAGCTGGCCGGATGCCGAAACCGGATCTAATTTTTTTGCTACGGTCGCTCGCAGGCCTCTGAGGAGCCCCAGCAAAGTCCGGTTCTGGGATGACTTCTTGCGATGGCTTGCGAAGCGTTGCTGTTGTTGTTGCTGATGCCCGATTGTCAAGTTTGTGGTCACTGGACCACGGAACCTTGCTTCTGCGATACCCGCTGGCGACCAGGATGCGGATCGCCTAATCGGACCAGGCCCAGATGGCTGTTGTTGTTACTGCTGCCCGGTTGGCAGACTTGTTATCACCAGACGACGGAACCTGGCTGCTGCGATGCCCGTTGGCGACCCGGATGCGGATCGCTTTATCGTACCCGGCCCAGGTGACTGGCGAACAGTGACGCGTACCGATGTGAGTTGACGTGGCGTGGCTACGGCTTGGCTGCTGGGGACTAAAGAGGGGAAACAAAAAAACAAAGCCCTGGTGGGAATGGCACCATTAGTTTTGGATCTTCATTCCCGTTTTGCTTTGCGGTCTTACCCGATATTGGGGCTGTTGTTTTATAGGTTTTCCCTAATGCCAATGTGAGTCCGACTGACTGGCTCTGCCTGGAACACGCAACAACTTTAGTGGAGGCACATTTTGCCAATTGAGGTTAACTTACCCGTTGGTCTTCGGCAATAAGCCCGCTCAAAGTTTTTTGCAGCTTTGAAAGGAGCGCTGTGTCTGAGCGTCCAAGGCATTCCCCGCAGCGTTTTCCGAACCGTTTTTGATGGGCGGGACAACCTGGCCAAAGTCACGTGTGGTGATTAGCAAATATTCTGCAGCAAATCATTATGAAAAAACTCACCAGCAGCCGCCAGAACCATTGAATTCTTGCTCGGTGCAATCCGGAATCGGCACCGGAGAATGTCGACTATCGTGGTGATGTCCGGATCCTGCTGATCGTTCTCCGCCTTCCGGTTACGGTCGAACCGACGCTTTTCACCAACGCGCTCAATAAAAAAAAGTGTCCGCGCGCTTTTTCCTTCAAACACCACGTCAGCAATTTTCCGTATTTTTTTTTTCTTTTCTTTTCGACACTCCGAAAAATGATTTCTCCGTTTTTAGTTTCCTTCTTTTTTGACATTTACACCGTACGAGGGGTGTTCCAGAGTGATGTGAAAAGTTCCACACTGAGAGAACTTCAGCATATGTTTTTTTTCTAATTCTGTGCTACTTGTGTGCGCAAAATACAATACTGAATACATGACTAATAAATACAACTGTTACATAAGGGGAATGTGGCATGTTTCATATTTTCAAAAACACTTCTTGACTCCTAGAAACGTAAAACATGGTTGTAGAAATTTATTAGACTACTTTAAAATTGATTTAGAAACCGATCTCGCCTGTGTTTTGAACTTGGTGCTTCATAATATTGCTTTTTAAAGTTCACTTTTACATAATTACATTTATAATTCAAAAAATAACAATTATGCTTGCATACATTTAGGAGCAAAAAATTTAATAATTGCTAAAGAGTTTTAGCTACAAAATACAAATGAAATTTGATCTTCAAACATTCCCCTAGAACTTCCCACTATTACCATTTTATTTTTTCTTCAAAGTTAACCATTTTTTCCTGTCCATTTGTCCAATACGGACTTACTCCTGCAACATGTCCTTATTTTATAAATATCACAAAATTTTTATTGTCATGCATAGTTTAAATACAAAAAAACAAAAGTTGTTCTTTCATATTAAACAACTTGTTTGTTTCTAAATGTTTCGTTTTCATCAGGAGAGCTGTTTGTTTGCGAGCCTTGGAAAAAGTAGATATTTTAAGATTTTGAAATTACGTATTTATGAACAGAAAAAAATTTCAAATACAAATCAAATTTTGACTATTTGATACTCAATTAGAAGGCTTTCGAACGTAGAAAATAGTTTTCAAAAATTCAAACTATAGACTGAGTTATTGATGATAATGTGGAAAAAATTAAAATTGGTCAAAGTAACCTCAGTGATTAAAGTTACCCCATTTTACGGTACCGTCAAACAGAGCATCATGCAACAGCGGGGTTTGATGCAAAATTTCTATAACACCACGCTGAATTAATTATTAATTTTATGTATTGTAGTAAAGTTATCTTTTAATGATTACAAATGATGCTGACATAATTTCTCGCATGTTGAACTAGTTTTTTTTAAAGTTTTTTATTTTTATATAAAATTCGAAAAATCGAGCAGTAAATGTACACACTTTAACATTTTTTGATGCCGTAAAAAACTTCACCCAGTATGACGGATTGGCTTGATAATATTACCTACAAACTTTTTACTGGTTTCCTCATGCTATACCCACACTGTTGGTTTAAAAATATTGTTCGAACAATCACTCATTTTTTTAAAATAAATATTTTTATAATTTATTTATTTATTTCGTCAAACATTGTAGGCTACATATATAATAACTTAAAGCTAGGGATTACAATTTTCAAATAAGCTTAATAATAATGATTTTTCTTTACATTTACAAAGTCAGGTTCAGTTAGGTGTCTGGGGTAAAATGCAACAAAATGCAAATCAAAGAGACACCTTGTAAATCTCGTTTCAATGTGCTGGAATATGAATGTTTTGCATCACGCGTTTGTAAACATTGATATTTCATTCATCCCATCATTTATTTCTATGATTTCAGCTTGTAGAATTTTTCGTAGTATTATTCAACCCCTAAATGTATACAGCATCCTTATTTCAAGAAAAAAAGTGAAAATTAGTTTTTTCATACCAAAAAATTACTGAAATAGGTGTTTTCATGCGTAATGGTCTTTAAGGCATCGCAAATATATTAAAAGCTATACATTTTTATAAGATTTTTCATTAAAAACAAAGTTGGTTGCAAGTTACCCCATTTTCTAAGGAGGGTGAAAATCTCATGTTTTTAGAAACTTAAAAATAAATTAAGAAACCAATAATTTTTCTAACTACGCAAATTTGATGTTCCATCATCCTTAAAACTTTTGATGCTTAAGGGGTAGGATTAGCTGTGAACATAAGATTTTTAAAACCATTGAATTTGAAAATTGTTGCATGTTGCCCCCGTTGACGGTACCTTTCCTAACTCATTTACTGAAGCACAATTTCTGCTGCAAATGTAAACTAAAACATAACATGTGATCACTTCGAAAGAATGCTTATTTGCAGTCTGTTTCTAGGATAAAAATGTTTTTCTATCCACAAAAATCTTTCATCGATCAGGTATAAAAAACAATTGTTTATTCCCTAGCGATGCCATTGATCCATTTTCACGATATCGATTCTACGAAGAAATAAGCAGCTGACCTTTCCATAAATTTGTTTCCCATTTCCGCGGATCGGTTTCCTGTCTCACAAATTCAGACTCGCCCAGAACTGGTTTGGTCCCGCTAGTTTTATTCTTCTAGGTAAATGTAGATGGGATGACCCATCTGCCATCAACAAAGCGGACAAATCTTGAAACACAACAAACCCAACAAACTGGGTCAGTGGTGCTACCGAAATCAGACAAAACAACAACGACGGCCACAGAAAAATGGCAAATCTCTCAGCGTCATGCAAATGCTGCACTGTTCGGTGCAGTTTCTCCTCCCCCGAGTGCAAACTTTCCAGAGGCTAGGTGATGATCCGGGAACAACCCAGAGGAGCGCCTGGAAGAGAACCAAACACCCAAAGGAACGATCTAATTGCGAACACGAAATCTCCATTTGTGTCCCATTTGTGGGTCTTTCGGGCACTGCTAGCTAACTAATGGTAATCGCGCACTGATGATCGTCGTGGTGCTGATGATGAGGCCAGGCTTCGTTGCTAGGGCTACGGACGGCACTGGAAGAAATAAGCAAAGAAGTCTCGAAGTCACCATCACCTCCCCCTTGCTGCGGACATCTTGGGAAACGAGAGCATATTACACCATTATTTGGCCCCGACATGACCCGGTCGTTTGTTTTTTCTATGCTGGGGCACGCGAAAGTCGCAAAGAAAATCACTCATGTCTGCTTGCTGTAGTTTAAACGAGGTTTGGCAGTGAACGAGATGATGAGTACCTACCTACTAGGAACTTTCTCTAGATAATGTTGACCATAAGCATATTCTGGAGGCCTTTCAGAAGAAAATAACAAAAAATTGATATTGAAGCACATGCTTAACTAAGCTTAAACTAGTCCATTTTGAGCAAAATTATTCAAAAGGGAAGAGTGGGGTATCGTGGGCCACCCTTAACACATTGCGAACCAAATACTAGATAACTCGTTTTTTCGCTCGTTGCAAGTGTCCTACACTTAGAAGCATAACTCAAATGTTGTTTATTTTATCACTAAACTTTCTTCGACAAAATTGAAATCAACACTTAATGCCGGTGGACGCAAATCGAATCAACACCGGTCGCGTTATCTTCTTGTACCAATTGATTACACGCGATTGGCACAGAGGCTGAATTTTTGGTGTGGTTCAGACATTCAATCCGAATTTCCCATTCCAATTTTAAATTTAATTTTCCCTTAACATGAACAACATTTAAATTGCTTTCAAAATTCAATATCTCGCAGAAGAATTCAGTACATAATGACTTTTCCAGATGCACGCAACCTCTCAATCAATTCATCTCTCAACCAAACCGTCACCCTGTGACCGACCTGTACGTGCTGTGTGGGTGAAGTAGCTCAAAGTCACGCACTTTTGCATATTAACGACCACGTTAATTTATACCCATTCAGCTGCAGTGCTTGGACGGAACAGCAGCACCTTTAGACTTAGGTCCGTGGCGGCGTTAAATCATTCATGGGATCCGAGCGCGTGGGGTATGCCTAGGTTGGGTGTCGTTTTTTTTTTCAATTCACAGATCGGCGGAACTTCACGGTGTGCTTGTCGTGTTGTTTGTGAAGCTTTTTGCAGAAATAAAGCGTCGTCGTCGTCGTCTCATTGGGAGATCTATCGGTTTAGAGACCTTTGAGTCATACGCCTAAGCTTGGGTCTAAGTAGGCTTGGCACGCTACGGTCAAACTGCTTAGCACATTCGTAAGCTAGCTAGCTATATGGCAAACTTGGATTGGTGGAGAATGTATGAGGTCGTGAAATACCATAGTGGCCCATGATTTCGTTCGCTAAGCTCGGCTGAGCGTTTTGGAATTCCGTTGGCTCATCCATAGTCGCGGTGGTGTTGTTTGCTGGTGACCGGTTCTGTTATTGTTGACATTTTAACCGGTGCTCAATCATTGACCTTGAGCCCATTGAAGGTTCGCTTTTCCGTGCATATGGATGAGCTGATTCTTCCGCCTGATTTGGAGCTCTGCTTCCTTTTCTTTCCTAATAATTAACCCAAACAACTGCGATGGTTTTGTTGGTTAAAAACATTAAAAAGCTTTAATAAAAAATAAAAATGCAATTTAACATTAAATATATCTGTCCGTTTCGGCGACCGAGCGATAAGCGGGGTGAGACGATAATCGCAAGGATCACCGAGGCATGGGTTCGGTTCCCATCTCAGTACTGGTTTTTTTTTCAATAAGTCTTTATAAGCCTTTTAATCATTACATTCAAGTTATATTATAACAGTTTATTAAGTGTTCAGATCAATTATGATCAGTTCAAATCTTTGATTAAGTAAATTTTAAACATTGTTTATTTGATTTAAATTTGCTAGAGCATTAAATTATTTGATTTGTAGGAGAATATCATGTAGAGAAAAAAAGTTATATAAATGTATAACTTAAACCTAAATTATATCCTAAAAACTAACTTAATTGTAAACAGAACGAATCTCTGCGATGGCAGCAGGCTTCGGACGACTCCTGAGGTGTCACTCATAAGTGCGAGAGCAAAGCTTCACAAAGAGGAGTGGAACCCACGCTCTTGTGAGCGCTAAACCGCACTCACTCTGCTCTTGCTTCCCGAAAAATAAATTTTCAACACACACTTACATGAGTGATGTGTGCTCCGTCAGTGTAGCTCTTAGAGCGCGCTCTTAGGGAAATGAAGTGTGTTTTTTAGGAAACCGTCCTTCCCATCATGTGCATAGCAAAACAAAAGACGTTATTAACGGAATTCTTCAGGCAGCGATTTGAAAGCAAAGCGCGCAAGCGCTTGGTGCCGAGGGTCAAATTCCAATGGTTTAATGAAATTTATGTAATGTAAAGTAATCGTTTACATCTACTTACGTTTATATCTACATTATTATGGCAATAAATGAATGGTGAAAATATCATTATCGAATTAAAAAAAAACTTGTACGTACATACATTTTGATGACTGTTTGATGCCACATGACTTAGAAATTGCATAAACCGACTGGCACTGCCATTTTTTCAGATCTCTGGGGGATTCATGTTTAAGACTTTCACAACTCGCATCATTCATAATGCATATTAAACTTATGTTTCCACTAAGGTTCTTTATCCATAAGGGTTTTCCCAAAATATTTAAAATATATAAATAAAATGGAACTTTAGTTCGAACGACAAATAACACGAGTTTCAAGCAAAATGGGAAATTGGCCAAAAAGATAAGAATAGCTATTTTCCGAATAACAAAATAAGCACCATTTTAAAAATAAAAAAGACTTACAAAAGTTAAGAAATGCCATAAGTTTGCATTTTTTATACTCGTCATTTCTGTAGTTTTTACTTTATAATCATTAATGAAGTTTTGCATTATTTTGCAATTTAGTTTTAAACTTTGTGTTTTCTATCCATCTTGTTTAATTTATGGTAAATTTAGGATAAAATTTATAAAACTTGGGAAATTTTTGAGAAAGTTTAAAAAAAAAATTAGCATGCATCTACATTAGACTGAGTCTATTTGAAGTCATTTTCAAATTACCAAAACCCTTTGATCTCAACAACTTCGTTGCAGATTTTTAAAGTAACGATTACATGAGTAAAGTTTTATTTTCTTGTTTGTATGAAAAAATTTTACATTAAGTTCGAAAAAAAAGAAAAAAAGATTTCTCTTCTATCTCTTGAACCGAGCCTTCTAATCTTTTTTTTTTTAATTTATAAATTCTCTAAAGGAAATTTTTCGCTGAATAACTATGTCGAAGCTCTTGAAGTGTACTCTGAAAAATTCAATAATGTATCTTATAATGGGTTCGAAAGTAGATTTTGTAATAAATTGTCTCCATATCAAACAGGTTTGAATAATTTAACACTTCACGCAATGTAAGATTTTGAAGTATGCTGCACACAAAACTAAACTTTTCAATCACGTTACACTATTTGGCTGGAATGAAAGTAAACCGAAAATGCGTCGTGAAAATAAGCGTCATTTTTATGAAAAAAATATTTTCAACTCAAGATGAAATCTATAATGTTAGTTGCTTTACAAATCTAGCATATATATGTACGTCAGGGTGGCAGCCAAATGGTTCATATAAAATTTCGAAAACCTAACATGAAAATTTTGTGGATTGGCCCAAAAAACTGACCTCTGCAAAATTTCAACTCATTTGGACTTTATTTAGGGGTGCCTCGAAGCACCCTCAAAAATCACCAAAGGGGGGAAAAATCACCAAAGGAAATCACCAAAGAAAATCATCAAAGAAAATCACCAAAGGAAATAAGAAAAACCTAAATTTTAATTTTGATGCCAAAAGACTGAAAAATGCATAATACGTCAAAATCCTGTCGAAATGCTGAAAAAAAATGTTGGTTAAAATTGACCTCAAAATTTCAAAAATCACTTAAAAAGAGGACAAAGGAAATAGAGAGAATCGAAACTTTCATTTTAATACCATATGATTTTGAAATGCATGAAATTTGGTGTTATCCCGAAAAAGAATCTTGGTCAAAAATCGGCTTTTAGGACTTAGCCTTTTTTTTCTGAAAACCAGCCGTTTTTCGGAAAACCGACAAAGTCCCAGAAAGTCAAAAAAATTTTGAACTACAGTCCCCCAGTCATTAGTCACTTTACGTTTCCTTTCACCACTAATTGTTCGTTAATTCAGGTGTTAGTAGACCAAATATCAAGCTTTGCATGAATTTAAGTCATTAAATACTTCCTCTTTGAGTTCAAGTATGTTATTATTCAAAATTTTGTTATAAAATGACATAATTTACCGAAACAATAAAGCGTTTTTTAAAAACGCATATATGGGTCAAAATTGTAGCTCGTAACAATTGTTAGTCACATAGAAATCCATGACAACACTCGAATGTCAACATGGGTATCAACTTGTTTCGGACAAACATTTATTTTATTTCACGAATTCAAAACAATCGAAATCCAAAACAACGATCTTGTTAATAACACCCTCGACACTAGCTAGCGGACTGTAAAATTAACTTTCAATGTTCAATCAGCATCACTATACTGCAGATACTTATGCTACCTTTACCACCGTGGGGGAGCAATTTAGTTTCACCCGGTAGAGAGCATTCGGATCGGTTCTAAGCGTGACTCGTTTGGTTTGTTGTTTGATAGAGACTTTTATTTAACAAAAGTGTATTAGATTTTATTCTTCTCATCCATTCCGGCTTGATGTTATCATCTTTTTTTATTCATCTTCGAAAAAAAAACAGCTAGATACGAACCGAAGCGAACAGCACCATCAATTAATTACTTGGACGCACATTGTGTACACCTTCGGAGCACTCTTTAGGAGACGCACTTATAGAGCACTCATTTCAATTTTGAGTGTTTTGTGAGTGACGAAAAACGCTCCCTGTGTGTATTGTCACTCTGCTCCTATCGACCACTCTTGCTCCGCTCACAAAAAAATTTAAAGAGTGGAGCTGATTGTTACACCGCTCTTGTTGGGCTCTGAAAAGAGTCCGAAGCCTGGATGGCAGACTGCTTCAATTTTCCTTTGAAGTTAGAGATGATTTTGTTGGCCATCTCTTCGATCGATTCAATGCCCGCAATCCGATGAAGGTCTTCGGTGCTGTGCCAAGGTAGAAGCCGCAAAATCGTTTTGAGTACCTTGTTCTGAATTCTCTGGATGGCCTTTTCCCTCGTCGCGCAGCAGCTAGACCAAATCGGAACTGCATACATTATCGCTGGTCGGAACACTTGCTTATAAACAAGCATCTTATTTCGCAGACACAACTTGGATTTCCTATTGATGAGAGAATAAAGAGATTTAGTGTATTTATTAGATTTAGATTGAATATCTTCAATGTGATTTTTAAAAGTAAAATTCCGATCAAGTGTGAGTCCCAAGTACTTCACGTGATCAGACCGTTCTAATGAAACCCCCTTAAAAGTTATGGAATGGAATGTTATTAGGTTTAAAAAAATTTGCTCTTGGATTATGGGGAAATAAAAAAAAGTTGAGTTTTGGAAGCGTTAGGAGAAATTTTCCACATTTTCAAGTAAAGGGTGATACGGTCAAAATTTGGTCAATATCAACTTGACGTATTTATTTCAATTTTGCATTTAAAAAACCTGAACACCCCTCATTTTGAAGGTGTGTGTGTAGAATGTTGCTCCTATTATGATTTTGGAATTCACGCTTCAGTTTATAAAAATGCCGTCCAAGGAAGAAGAGCAGCGTAGTTTAAAATACCAAAAAAAAAAAAAAAGAATAGCAGCGTATCAAAAAATTTTGCACGCGCATCGCGAAAATCCTAGCTACTCGAACGCAAAGCTGGCAAAATCGCTAAAAGTTGCCTAATCAACCGTTACAAAAGTGATTCAAGTGTTTGGGGAACGTTTGTCGACAGCCGGGAAGTCTGGATCGGGGGGAAATCGAAAACCGGAAGCCGCTGAGACGGCAAAGAGAGTTGCCGGTAGTTTGAAGCGAAACCGTAACCTCTCTCTCCGAGATGCCGCAAATAAACTGGGTGTATCGTCTACAACTGTGCACAGAGATGCCAATGTCCTTGATTTTTCAGGTATTGCCTGATTTTTCGAGGCTGATAAGCCATCGAATTTCCCTGATTTTTGAAAATATGCCTGATTTTTGCAAATGTGATGAAAAATTGATTCGTAAGGAACTGGATTAGGTACCATTGCTGAAGTGAAAAAGTGGAAATGAGGCCGAATCAAAGCAATTGAAAGATTTCCTTGAATTCATTTAAAAAAAAGGGAATTGAAGGGAATCTTTCGAGTGCTTTGATGCTTTGATTCAGTAGAATTATTAACCAAGTAGGCTCACAACACAAATGACGAGCGGTGACCAAAAAAAAGACCATTACTTTTAGCGAAATTTCCGTTACTTTATCGTAGCCTGATTTTTATTTCGCCAGTTCCCTGATTTTTGAAGAAAAATGTTGGCAACCCTGACCGTGCATGGAGCCAAAAAACGAGCTGGACTATCGACTTACAAGAAGGTAGTGACTCCAAATCGCGATGATAAACAAAATACGACGACGACGAAACCTACGTCAAAGCCGACTACAAGCAGCTTCCGGGACAGGAGTTTTATACAGCAAAAGGAAGGGGAAAGGTAGCAGATATTTTCAAGCACATAAAATTGTCAAAGTTTGCGAAAAAATATCTGGTTTGGCAAGCCATCTGCACCTGGGGCTTGAAAAGAATCTTTTTCATAGCTTCCGGGACTGTCAACCAAGAAATTTACGTGAAAGAGTGTTTGAATAAACGTCTGCTGCCTTTCCTGAAGAAACACGGTTGTTCCGTACTGTTTTGGCCGGATTTGGCATCTTGCCATTACGGTAAAAAGGCCATGGAGTGGTACGTCACCACCAACGTGCAGGTGGTTCCCAAGGACAAGAACCCTCCCAACACGCCAGAGCTCCGCCCAATTGAGAAATACTGGGCTATTGTCAAGCGGAACATAAAGAAGACCAAAAAACTGCTAAGGACGAGCAGCAGTTCAAGGCAAACTGGCTTCCTGCGGCGAAGAAGGTGGACAAGGTGCTGTACAAAATCTGATGGGAAGGGTTTAGCGTAAGGCCCGGCAATTCGGATTTGGAAAAGCGGAAGCCTAACTGAATATTTTTCCTGAATTTTAAACTAATTAAACTTGAAAAAAAAATTTATTTGATTTTTCAAATAAACGATTTCACCGGTTTACACGCGTTTTCCCTTGACCAAATTTTGACCGTATCAGTCGTATCACCCTTTAATTCAAAAAGGAATTTAATTTTGTTGCAATCTACTGCGTACCACCCGTAAATTTCGACCTTTGGCTGAAAGCAAAGTATCATCAGCAAATAATCTTCTACCTTTTCCTTCTGGTACATCAGGAAGATCAGAGGTAAAAATATTGTATAAAATTGGCCCAAGTATACTACCCTGAGGGACACCAGCTCTAAGGGGTGTCCTTTCAGAGCATGAATTTTGATAGCTTACTTGTAAGGTTCGGCTAGTCAAATAATTTTGAATAATTTTGGTGAGATATACAGGAAAATCAAGTCGAGCTAATTTAGCTACTAAACCTTTGTGCCAAATACTGTCAAAAGCTTTTTCAATATCAAGAAGAGCAACACCAGTTGAATAACCTTCAGATTTGCTAGCGTAAATCATATTAGTTACACTCAAAAGTTGATGTGTAGTAGAATGTCCATGACGAAAACCAAATTGTTCATCAGGGAAAATAGAATTCTGATTAATGTGAATCATCATTCAATTCAAAATAACGCTCTCAAATAGTTTACTTGAAGAAGGAAGCAAACTAATTGGTCGATAACTTGAAGGCTCCGAAGCACTTTTTCCAGGTTTCAAAATTGGAGTAACTTTGGCATTTTTCCATTTATTGGGAAAATAAGCCAAGTGAAAACATTTATAGAAGATTTTAACTAAAAAAAATTAAAGTGCTTTTAGGCAACTTTTTAATAAGAATATAGAGAATCCTATCTTCCCCCGGGGCTTTCATATTTTAATTTTTTTTTTTAAAACCAATTGAAGTTCATCAATATTTGTCTCACAAGAACTTTCAAACACATTTTGTTTAGAAAGAATATCATCAAATTCTAGGAAATTTTGAGCTACAGTTGGACTTACGACGTTTAAATTAAAATCATGAGCAGACTCAAATTGTTGGGTTAATTTTTGAGCTTTTTCTGCGTTAGTTAAAAAAAGTTTATCTCCATCATTCAAAGTAGGAATTGGCTTCTGGGGCTTTTTCAGAATTTTAGTTAATTTCCAAAATTGCTTTGAGTAGGGTTTTATGTCCTCTACTGCTTTTGCAAAATTTTCATTACGGATAAAATTTAAACGACGTTTGATCTCTTTTTGAAGGTCTAATTAAATAAATTTCAAATAAGGATCCCTAGTTCGTTGATATTGGCGTCGACGAATGTTTTTCAGTCGTATCAAAAACTGAAGATCATAATCGATCAAAGGTTGATTCAATTTATGTTTAACTTTAGGTGTTGAAGCGGCTTTAGCATTGACTATTGAAGTCATGGCCGTAGGAACGGGGGGGGTTTTGGGGGTTAAACCCCCCCCATGAGGGTCCAAAAAAGCAAGCAAGGTATTCTACTCTAGACTCAAAATTTTTAATTCATAATCAAATTACGATAATTGAGCAAAGATATTCAAGAGTAACTATCTGGACTAAAAACTAATTCAAAAACCTCAAAAAACCCATCCCTAGTTTAAAATTCTGCTACAGTTTTTTTAAATTTTTTTCATTTGTTTATAGAATAAGGTTGTCAGATTTTTTCAGCACGTATCCGGGCCGGACAAATCCGGGCTTGCTCATCAAAAATCTAGAAAAAAAACTTAAAAATCCCTTCTATGATTATTTTTTTAACTAGCTGCATAAATTTTGGACGCATGAATAAAATAAAAATCACAACACTATTAGTTTTTTAAGTTCGATTTATGAATGAGAATGATAACAAACTTGGGCAAAATCCGGGCGTTTCCAATTAAATTCCGGTAACCGAGTTGGACCAGACTTATCCCAAATTTTATATTAAATATACGGGCCAATCCGGTTAAAACCGGACAATCTGGCAACCTTATCATAGAAATTCAGGCCTGAATATTAAATTTCAAATTTAACCTATTTTGAAGGTTCTGGTTCCATATTTTTATAACCAAAATTGTATTTCGACATGTTTTCGTATTTCTGATTCTGTATCAAGTTTTGGATTCTTGACTTTCAGTTCGAATAATAATAAGAAATTATAAATTAAAAGCTGCTTTGAAATCCTGGTTCAAATTCGATTTTGCATTTCATAAAATTTGAATCAAGTTTCGCGAAACCACATGCATTTTCAATTTTTATAAAAGTTTTCGAATATGAAAAAAAGAAGAATTTTGTTTTATATTGAAATTCGAAGTTTTTAAACTCAATTCTAACACCAAATTTAAACATTTAAAGCTTCTAAGTGGCGATCCAAATTAGAAATCTCAGATTCAGGTTCATAATTTTAAATTTACATTTTAAATCAGATTCATAAAACAGATTCATAATAAATAATTGAAATAATGAACTTAGAATAAACCAGCACTACAGATTTAAAATTCAGAAAAAGATTCGGCTTGTGAATGAGTTATTCAATCAACATAAAATTGTTGAGAAATTCAAGAGAACATGAACTTAAAAATTTGCTTGTTAATTCTATTTTCAGATTTCAAATTTTTGAATAAGAATTAATTTGTACACACAATTTAGCTGAAAATCACAAATACAAAGTAGAATTTGTGTTTATTTTCTAAGTTTTGATTCATGCAAAATTTCCTAATTTATATTTAAAAAAAATCATCCACAGGATTTTCATTATAGAATTGATTCTTTATAAAAAAAATATTTCCTGTTAAAGAAATTCTTACCTGATCTTCACGTGAAAAATCTGCACAAAATTCTTTATTTTCTCGGTGTATTGCTTAACATTATTTATATTGCAGTTTTTTAAAGCCAAATTTCAAACTAAAATCATAAATTTAGTTAAAGTTTGCATCAAGCAAATTTGATCCGATAACTTTTTATCTCTCACTGATTTTTTGGAAAATTTTATTGTTTGATTTGAGTATAGAATAAGTTTTTTAGAAGAAATCCAAGGCTACCCTAAAAATAACTTGTTTTATGCTCAAATCAAATAGTTTTGGTTTACCAGACTTTTAAACAAATGATAAAAATTTAATCATCGATCAATGCAAGTTTCACATTTTATTTCTAGAGGTTTCATTAAACAAATTTAGCTCACCCTTTAGGCTAAGGACCACTGTTTGAAAGTTACTTTTTTAAGGTTTTATTAATGACACTTTACCATCTTTGTGGCATTCGTGTTTTATCTAAAGTTACGATTTCATACGAAAACTATAAATGAGAACTTAAAAATGAATAATCTAACTATATGATTTGTTGATGTTGATTGTGATCTCACATAATTTGTTTTAATTTTTTATATTCGTGAGTTGTTGGACAAACTAGATTGTGTGAAATTTTCATGAAAAAATATCAACCGAGAGAGAAATGGCAGCTTGTCAAATTTGGAAGTGGGTGTGCAGCTTCACGCGATTTCATTCTTTTTTGAACGCAACTGTACATCTAAATTACGTTCAATAAAATTCCTATATCGCTCCCAGTCAGCTTTTTTAAAGTTAAATGTTGATTTTAAAGGGTTTTCAATGGGACTTTGGGATAAAGAAAAAGTTACTGCAAGGTGGTCTGAATCGAGGTCCGCATGAGTAACTAATTGACTACAATGCTCGCCTAAATCCGTTAGAACCAAATCAATTGTGGAAGGATTTCTAATCGAAGAGAAACAAGTATGCTCATTAGGATATTCAACAGTATAATAACCTGCAGAGCAGTCATTAAATAAAATATTCCCATTTGAATTTTATGAAATATTATTCCAAGATCGGAGTTTTGCATTTAAGTCACCAATAATAAAAAAAAATAGATTTATTTCTGGTAAGTTTTTGTAAATCTCCCTTCAAAAAATTTTTCTGTTCACCGCTAAAAAGGCAAATATGCGGCAATAATTATAATTTTCCCCATAGACGTTTCTAATTTAATTCCAATTGTATCTAAGACTTTTGTATTGAAAGAAGGAAGAAGTCTAAATTTGAGACGACTATTGATGACAATAGCTACACCCCCACCTTGTCGATCAAGTCGATCATTTCGTAAAATTTTAAAGAAAGCATTGCTTTTCAAGTTATTGTCTGGCTTTAAAAAAGTTTCAGTGATGGCAGCAATATGTATGTTTTGGGTTTTCAAAAATAAAAAGAACTCATCTTGGTTAGCCAGCAAAGATCTAGCGTTCCAATTCATAATATTTAAACATATATTTGCATCCATGAGGCAATCGTAAAGTCATAATAATTTTGTTAGCATATTAAAAGAAGTTTGGAAAGCTTCGAACATTGAATTTGCTTTCAACATACATAAGTTGCATCATTTCCATTAAATTTTGATGCGAAAATTTTAATTTTTCTTCAGTAATCTCACCCAAATCAACAAAATTGTTAGGATCCGAAAATGAAGGAGAAGAACAGGTATTTGAATTTGAATTTCGGGGATTTTCCCAAGCCTTTGCATGAACGTTGAGACTTGGTTTTTTCCCATTTTTATTAGTTAAACCTGAAGAGGGCAACCCATTTTCAACCACCTCTGAGAACGTTAAACAACGAGTCTGTGGCGCAGAATCAGCACAGGTAACATCAAAATCACTTCGAGTATTACCAAGACGTGATTCTGAAGTAGACCGGGGCTGACCGCGAACAGGCAGATTGTTTGCCGGCCTGACGTTTAAAGAAGAAAAAGAGGAGGGAGGAGAAGAAACTTTTTTGACAACTTTGGACTTTTTACTATAGGCAATAATTTTTGCCCTAACGGAACCTGCGAAATTCGCACACTTAAAAAAATCTGTTTGTGGCTTATCACCACCAAAAAAGCATTTAGATTTTTCATAATCGAATGAGCCGCAAAGCGTGCATCTGGCATTCATTCTACAATTTTTAGTGCCATGACAAAAAGCTTGACAACGACGACATTGCGTAATATTTTGTAGAAAATTTGTAAAAGATTTTCGAAAAGGTTCAAATTTGACTCGACAATGAAACATAAGACGAGCCTTTTCAAGAATTTGCAAATTATTCACCTGATCCTTTTTAAAATGGATCAAATAAAGCTCAGGAGCAAAACCAACACTACTGATATTATTCGCGTTGGTTCTTTTCCTCATTTGAATTACTTGAATCGGAGAAAAACCTAACAAAGAATTTAATTCAGTTGTGATCTCATCCGGTGTCTGATCGCCGGTGAGACCACGAAGTACAACTTTAAATGGACGATCACTTCTAGTGTCGTAAGTAAAAAATTGATGTTTTTTAATATTCAAATAATTAAATTTTTTTTTGAAAATCATTGAAAGATTCCGCCAATATACGAGCAGTTCCCCTTCGACCGATCTGAAAAGAAATCTTCACATCCTTGACGGAAGTGACGATTTCTTTCCGAAAGGCATTGAAGTCAGGAATCGTGACCGTAATTGGTGAAACCTTTTCGTTTTTAAGAGTATAAGAAGAAGAAGGTTTCTCAGTACTCTTATCAGAATTAAATATGAATATTTCCTCATCACCGATGTTATGAAGGACATCGAATGAATTGGAAATTTCAATTTTTTGGGCGATGGACCTGAATTAGGCTCGTCAATCCGTTTTCTTCCGGCTCTTGAGCCGGACGATGACTTCCCCATGCTGGAAATAAAAGAGAAAAATATGAATAAAAGAAAAGGAAAATAATTTTAGCACTGAAAAGTGCTGATTCAAAAACAGGTAAGGATAAAATAAATAATGTAAAATGTTCCTGCAGGTACACAGCAACGATACGATGCTCCGGCGTACGTGTTGACGGCTCAACGGTACAGATGGAAGTGAACTCAGTACTGGGTGTTAAATGTTAACCTTAAGATGTGCACTTTTGTTCAGTTTGTATAGCCAAAATTAGCTTAAACGGTGTCAATCTTTTATTTCGAACACACGATCCATGCCCAAGGAAAAACACGGAAATTAAAACTGAAGTATGGCCTACAATTTTGGATATACCAACCGTAAAATTCTATTAAGACAATAACTGGTTTATGATACTACTCAGAAGTGTATTGCTATCAACTACCATTTTCGCTTCAATTGCAATATCTCAGTGAATGCTATTTAGATTGAGTAGGTATAACTATTAGGTGGACCATGACTTCATTGTTAAGTATACAAGTAGAAACACTATAACATTCTTCACTGTTGCTCGTGCTCTTTAATCGACTGTCACTGAACAACAGCTGCTGCTCGCGTCACGATGAAACGGAATAATGCCATTATCCGCCAAGAGACTATGTAACATACCTTCCGAAAAAAAATCCAGGCGTCAGCAAAAAACACCGATCGAATCTTAATATAGTCCCACTAGAAAGTGTTCCCACCTTCAGCGACCTGCAAGAAGACGATCTACTTATAATAATACCTCATCAGTCAGGCAGAAATCGCTCATGTTTTTATGCGTAACGGGATATTCATTGGCACATTTCGAAGCACTCCATTTTAATAGGTTGAGTCTGCCCAGCGAAAATTTATGTTGGGAGAAAGGGGTTGGTTGGTTGAATAAAAAAAAACCTAACAGTCAGTCGCCACATATCTCATCTGGGCAAACTGGTTCCAAGCGCCTGGCCATTTGGTTCCGAAGAAGAGCAGGAGGGTCCCCAAGTCTCTTAGTCTGGACTGGTCTGGATGGACGACTATCAGGTGTTAGATACCACAAAGTCGCGATGCGGTGGTGGGAGATTTGCGCAAAGATTAGCTAATGGTGTGATTAGGGTGTAGAAAAAAAAAATGGGTAGTATTGTTTTGAGCTGGCTCGGTTCTGCATTGGAGGAAACAGACTTTAATATGTACGGGGAGTGGACGCTATTTGGGTTAGCACAAGTTGCCCTCGTTCCATCACCTTTGAGGTCGAGTCGAGAAAAGTTTCCCTCCCTCCGCTGATAGGCCTGTAGCTATATTAGAAGAAACTGCTAGGGAAGGGTGGATCGATTTGATTTACCATGTCCAAGAAGGTTGCGGCGACTGCAATAATTATACACCTTTTCTACCGGTATTGTGGGGCAACATAAGCGTTTTAGCCCGATGGGAAGATAAGAGGAATACCTTACAATGCAACCCAGCTAGCCTGGGCCAGATCCGGAAACCTCTGGCTCGAGATTATCTTCGGGGTCCACTATCAGTGTTGGTTTAGCGGTGTGTTACACGGGAACTTTAACCTAAAAACCGAAATGGGGGGAGGAACCCTAGGTGGATCTCATTACAACTTTAATCGCTTCGCAATAAATCAATATCGGCTGGAGATGTTATTAGCTGGTTCACTTAAATTATGACTCCTCGACAATGGCGCTCTTGTAGCATAAGTATAAACCGGCTGGATCTTTAGTACCCTCTGAACCCTCTGAATCCGCAAGAAGGATGATGAACAACATGCATGCAATCCAAATTACAAGCATCCGAACAATGTCCAGATAATTGGTACATAACTTCAAAACACATCCGGATTGGTGCAAAAGATAAATTAATGTAGTCAAGTCTTCGGCGGTATAGTAAATCAGTACATCATTCTAGTTTGTGGTGTAAAGAAAAAAAAAGTTGAACACAGGATGGCTTAAAACTGCACTTTGGTTCTCGGGCCTCAACCTTAAAATGATAGATCAGGGTGCCAGAAACAAGCTTTTATATGGCGGCGACTCAGAAAAATGATGCTCAGAGGTCACACTGTACCTTTTTAAAAAAAAAAAATCGAAAAGGCCATTTTTTTAGACACCTTCTCCTTATTAAATCTTGTAAAACTATCAAACGTGTGTCTCTTATATATTTTTTTATTTTCTTTACGTAAGTTTTAAACTAAAGGTCTAAAAATGGAACATCAAAGAAGAGAGTCTTCTATTTTTGGACCCTTTACAAATTTTCCAGGTTTTTGTACTTAAAAAAAAAAGCAGGTTGTATAGTTCATATTCTTTACAGTGAAAGTATTCTTCCTTAAAACTTTAGCTTGGAGAGTAAACAACATGATTTCTTCTGCGAACTGCGAACTGAACTTATCCCATTTTCCTTCGGCGAAGGAGCAAAACTGAGATCGATCTAATGAACTAAAAATTGAACCCTCTTTGTGTATGTTGCGATTGTCCAGTCGAACTCAAAGTTTAGGGCTGCAACTAAAGTGCTGTTTTGAACCAAAACAACTTAATTTTGAGTTTTAAAAAAGGAGCGTGTTGGAAGCAAATTTATTGTGATCCTTGATGTTGGCTCTTGTGAATTCGTTCTTCTGTGAGGTTTTTCTGCACAGAAATCCAAAACAATACAGTATAAATTGAATCAATTGATAAATTCTAATTTTTGAATTACTGGACGTTTAATCAATTTTCATGAAGCGGATTATTGTGTCCTCGGGATGAATAAACCTAGGGGAGATGAGGGCATAACGAGCACCCGAGGCATAATGAGAACTACGCTTTTCTACGAAAGTGCGTATTTTCTTAAATAAATTTTCATGAGGATTTGTTTCGTACTTCCTATAGTATTAATTTTTCACAAAAAAAGGAATCTCCTTATCATCTTTACAGAGATATTTCAAAAAAACTAGCTTGGTTCTCAAGTTACGAAAATATTATAATTTTTGAGCACCACGAAATAAGCTCTTATGATCTTAAAATAACCTTGATCTATAATGTACGCACTGCAACATGATGTACACATTGTTTCTCAATTTTTTCCATCAAAAAATTTTTGATTTTTCACTTTTAACAATTTTAAAACACGTTTTTACTTAAATTTGTTGACTAGGGGCATATAGAGCACCATATTATCGAGGCATAATGAGCATTTTCTGCCGTAGAATCTAGCAGCGAATTAAAATTGATTTATAGCGCCACACCTTGACTAGTTTTCATCCGACAATTTAGCCTATTGGTAAGGTGTCGGAGAGGTAATCAAAAGACTAGAGTTAGATTTCTGTTCGAGGTGATTTTTTTCCATTCACAATTCATGATCGATTTTTTATTGTTACATTATACGGCTAGTAGCATCATCCTCCGAACAAAGCACTTAATGTATGAGCGTGCGTGAATTGTTTGTATTCTACAAACAGACCTAGATTATTTTGTTATTGCTTTGTTTGATGAATCTACGACTCACCTGACTTCATCGAATTGAATTCGCTGCTAGATTCCCCGGCAAAAACGCACATCTTGCTCTGATTAATGGTGCTCATACTGCCTCAGGGGGGGTTCTCATTATGCCTCCACAGTGGCTGGTTTTCAGCTTTTGGCAAAAATTTTTAAAATGCATTTTTTAACGTTTTCATCTAGTTTTTCACGTTTCAGCCCGTTAGGGAATAGGCTTTTCAAGTGTCTGAACACGAAACAATAATGTAACCTCCATATTATAGCTATTTTCTATGGTTAAATAACCGTTTTCCTTAAGGTGGCCATTATGCCCCCATCTCCCCTACTTGGTTTAAAATCCCTGAGAAAAAAAGGAAAGGATTATTGTGCACCAACATCTATTGGCCTTGGGTATATTGGCTTTATTCGCTCTTGAAAATAAATATTTTAACGACAGAAATATTAGTACCACCACAATATCTTTCGAAATTGACTCTTGCAAAAGATTTTTAAACCTGAAACATGATTTATAAAACGAGCACCTCATTGGAAAAATTCCCTTATTTGTACGACAATTTTGACGTAGTTCTTATGCACATCTCGCTTTGCTTCCAGCCGCTTATAGTAATAGTAATTCCAGTGTTCGGCACAAAAACGCTAATCCGCTAATCGTTAGTTAGTCCGATAACTTTTTGTTAGCGGTTTAATTTTGCCGCTAAATTTTGATCGAGCTAGCGAATTAAAAAGTTCCACTATTTTTTGGTTCCGCTAAATGAAGATCGCTAACTTCCATTTACTTGTTTCAAATTCACGAATTATTACTGATAGAAGAAAACTTTTTGTCGTTTGACAAGTTAAGGAGACATCGGGTATCATTCTTACACCAATATGCGCTTCAAGTGAAAGTGGTCACTTCGGATGGTCTCAGGGCAGGAATGCCTCATACAGATTTACTTTTATTTTCTCTTTTAGTACTTCTTTTCTCAACATTCTTAGATAAAGAATTCAAGAAATATAGTTAAACAGTATTGAACTATTTTAATCATCCTTTAAGTAATTCATAGCTAAAAGGTCAACTTTTCGATACTGTTTTTTTGCCTACAAAAGTACAGTCCACGTGACTTTAGCATGGTCGTCCACATGTGGTGATTTGTTGAAATGTGCTTTTTAGGTTAAACGATGGATTTTCAAAGGCTTTTCCAAATTTCCATGTTTTTTTATTTTAGATTTCAACGTTACTATGCCACCCGGCAAGTCTCGTTTAATACATGTACGAATCGTGCTGGAAAAATCCACTTCCTACAACTTGTTTGAAGTGGATGAGATATTTACTTTTCACAATACAGTTTTTCACTGGTATTTCAAATCAGGTAAAATAAAGATAAGATAAAATGCCATAGAATGAATTTGGATTTTCATTTCATTTAGTTTTATAGATCCACGTTTGGCAATGCTCCTATCATAAGAATTTTGCATTCCTATTTTGAAAGTTTGAAAAAAAGTGAAAACTGGCTAAAAAAAATTTCATCAGACTGGGCACAATAAATAATCCACCATATTCGTAAAGTTTTTGAGCAAACGAATTGAGATGCAACAATAATCCATCTTCTGGCCATGCTGTATACGTTATTGTTAGTCAACAGTTAGCGATTAGCGATTAGCGCTTTAAACTTGAAGCGATAACTTTTTCAGCTGATTTAGCGGTTTTAAATAGCGATCGCTAAATTTGAATGAGTTAGCGTTTTAATTAGCGCCGCCAATTTTTCAATTAGCGATGCCGAACACTGAGTAATTCCAACACAACACAACTGAATAAAACCCGAAAATGTTTCTAGCATTGTACTTCTTTAGTTGAAAAAGTAGGTTGATGTAGAAAAAAATCCTTCTCTTCTCTCTTTTCATAAATTTATAAACGATATTACATCAACTCAATTCAATTAAAATTATGTAGGCTCCTGAAAATTCTCAGGTAGGAACTCACGGATTGCAACACCAGTTTAGAATAAATGAATGAGGATGATAATGGAATAAACTCTCCAATTGTTGAAGTAGCAAGTGTGTATCCTCTTGTAGCAAATCCGGTCGGGCACAAACAATCCCAAGTAACGATTTACTTCATAAGCTAAAGCGCATTCTACGCTATTAGCACAACTACTTCAATGCTAACATATGGCCAAAAAGGCCCTGTTTTGTTAACGTTTTTAAAGCTAATTCTATACGCTATAATAAAACATCCATCAGAATAGTTTTATTCGACCTTATAGACATAGCCTTAAGAAACCTTTCAGATCTCTCTAAAGACTATCCACAGCTCTTTCAAAACTTCGTCAAGGAATCTGATGGGAATTTTACTGTAGGAGCTGTGGAATCTGATAGGAATTTTACTGAGGGAGCTGTGAAATTTGATAGATACTCTACTATGGGAGCTTTCTGTTCCGTTTTTTTCTCGTGTTATCACTTACTCTCCCAAGCCTTTGGTGATTGGTGAAGATTGCATTTAAATTATTTTTAAAATATTTTCATTATCATTTTTAATATGTCTTAGCATGAAACTTCCTGCAACCTCAGATTTCTGGTGAAATATATACGAAATAGCATCAAAACATATGCGCGCCTCAAAGAAAATCAAGGTTGACACAATTTAAAGAATTTTTTTAATTTAAAAATAATTAATTTAAGTAACATTTAAATTTGCTCAAATGATGCAATTTTTGTTTTGCATTGAAATTCATTACCTATATAACACTTAATACCGCAAACATTGTCAAATTTGTTGACAATGTCTAGTTTTTAGTATTATAATATTGTGCAACATGAATTCTCCACAGGAAATCACCCACCAATGGATCAGCACCACTGAACCCAAGATGCAGCTCAACCGTTGAGCGGTCGCCGACTGACTGAGCACCGAGAGGATTGAGCGCCGCTCTGGAGAGTTGAGTATTCGCTAGCCTATCGTTGTATTGGTGCTCCACACAAATATTATTTCCAGCAAGATGGCGTCAGTAAATTCGATTCAATTTCACAATTAACATGGCGTTCAGTATGTTAATGTTGAACATCTTAAGTCAGTTGTAAAACAGTTTTAAAATTGTTTTTTTGCCGGTTTAAAAAATTTGTAATAAAACAATTTCAAAAAAACAGTTTTAAAATGGTTTTAACAGACCTTGAATCACAGCTTCGTTTGACGTTTCTTCAAATGGAATACAAGCTCATGATGGATTTATTCATTTTTGAGTAAGATAAGTTTGTCGCAATAAATGAGAACATTTCGATTTGTTGCTTGGCAAAAGGCATTCATGAAACTTTTCGTTTTGTTTCCTTTTGACTATGATTAGAGAATGGTCAATAACAAGTAGGTATTTATTGAAATCAAATAATCTCAGACTGTTTAGGAATAGATCATTTTCCTTGATAAAAAGCCTGGCCTTGAAGCTTAATAATAACCCGTATGATTGAGGATTATAACCAAACGATTTCTTAAATCGTCAAACGACGACTTGATGAAGCGCAATAACACGTTTAGCAAACGATTATAGAAATTGTAAAATACATTGCCTGAATCGTGAATTCCGAAATGATTGTATTTTGAATATTTAGTTTGGGTATGTAACTGCCAAAAACTGTTGAAACAGTTGTACGGGAAAACTTTTCTGCAAACAGTATGCTAACGATTTAGGTAACGATATTATTAACAGTATGCAACGTATCAAACTATAATGGTTATTGTTGCAATTGGAAGCGATAAAAAGATTTTATAAAACGTGCTTCGGATGTTTTGCTTACGATAATCAGAACTACGTTACGCTTCAAATAAATCATAATTTTCAATGATCGGCCATTGCTAGTAGTCTTCATTCTGGCTATTTATATCATCTGAAACTTGTTGAGGCTGATTAAAGTATAGAATGAGCATTTTCACTTGTAATGAAGCTCAATTTATCCGTCTTTGCTGAGGAGAAGCCGGTGGCTGCAGTCTTCTAGGACTTTTCAAGAACGGTTGATCCGGAAAGAATTTTGTTAACTCTTCATTGGATGACGTGAATATAGATTAATTTAGCATTGAGAAACAGGGATGGATAAATAAAACAAGTACTTTATTCGGCGTACTTGTAAATTAATTGTCTTATACATTTACATTTACATTTATTCTTATCGATTCTCAAAAAAACGTGTATTCGCAGTGTGCTTTTATTCGAACCCTAAGAATTTAGCGAATAACGATTTGCGGTTGTTTTGAAATCTGAATGCGGATACAACAAAGTTGTTTTTATTTTTCAGATGAATTTAGCTGTGTTAATATATAACATTTTGATAGCACGTTTCTCTCAATTTTGAGTGATAATCCTTACAAAAAAGGTTATGCTACTTCAAAAAGAGGCAAAAATGTTTAAGCGTGTATACGTTCTTCTCGATTGTCAAATCATCTGTCACTTAGTTTTATCATGCCTACATCTAATGTTCCAATAAAACCAGAGTATTTGAATTATAGGGTACCGTTATCATGCGTGAACGTACCCCCACGCCGGGCATGATGACGTAGTTGTTATGAGATTCTTCATGCATTCCATAGGAAAAAAATTATATCTACGTTTTTCGTCATTTGCATTTAACAGTTCAGTAATTAGTGTTAAGGGGGGGAGGGTGGTGGGTAGGGTCTAACACTTTCAAAAAATCGATTTTTTTATTTTTTTATTTTCTTATTGTAAAACATTTCAAGAATGTCAAATTTTCAAGTCAATTGAAGCAAAACTGTAGAAATTATTGGCCTTTGTATCCTCCTATCTAATACTGCAAGAAAGCAAGAGCAGAAACTTCAAACGCGTTTTTCTCCGTGAACATCGTCATTTGAAAACTACTTATCCGATTCTTTTCAAATTTGGAACATATTTTCTACATATAAAATACCAGACGCCAACGTTTTTCTTTTTTGTTTTTATTTTACTTTGGGGAGATTTTACAGGTGAAAAATGGCGGATTTTTTCGTGAAAAATCGTAGTTTTTACTTCAAACAGCCACAAAAATTTCATAAAAAAATTTTTAAGTTAAATAAAAACGTTGGGGTCCAGAAAAACATCAATTATAAATATTTTGCTCTGATTTTTGGACTTCAGATGATTCTGTGCTGAGATACAGTGTCCACCGAAAATCCTGTTTTCTAAAAGGCATCCTCGAAAGTGCTCCGTCACCGGCTCATTTTTCAATATGTTTCAACGAAAAAATTACTAAATGTTCTTTTAAAAATGCTTTGTATAATGCAATAAATTTGAATACATTTGTTTGAACGATAGTTCTAGAAAAAAATCGTGAAAATGGTGTTTTTTTATACCCGTTAGACCCTACCCCCCCCCCCCCTCAAGGAACTAAAGTTAGTGTTGAATCAATTGATTTCAATATGAAATATATTAAATAAAGAGCTTGGAATCATTCCAAAACTCGAATAAGAAAATAGTTACGAGAAAAGATGATTTATCAATTAATTTTTTTACTGCTAATAAACTCAAAATTTGCGTGTTAAATGATTTATTAGGACTATTAGATGTGTTTTCTTGCAATATTTTCCATTTTAAGCTTACAATATACTTGAAAATAGTTTCCAATAATTACAGTTTCTACCAAAATTTAGATATTTCCGAGGTTAATTCGCATTTTATGCAGAACCACAAACCAAATCGTATTGTTTTAAGAAGCTCATAAATCTGGGAAGTCGAATTTATGCATTTGAGGGCAGTGGCGTACAAATTACTGTCATCAAAAATATTTTTCATGGAAAAACTGTAGAATTCAATACAATGCTCGTCATTTTTCATAACAACTACGTCATCATTCTGGAAATCTGCCAACCAATATGGCGGATGAGGTAACCTGTTATTTCGAAGAACTTTGCAATAAAACAGTTTTTCAACTTGGCTTGAACGCTAGTTTTAAAAGCACAATAAGCGCATTATTAAAACTGGTATTAAAGCTCTAATAAAAACAAGAAAGTATGTGTTTTAATGAATCTTTAACAATACTTTTGCAACTTTTTTACAACATACGCTCTTAAGATAGCGTTTTATTAAAGTTTTAGCAAAATTTTCAGGGCTCTTTTAAAACACACGATAAATGAAGCATTTCCTATGTTACAATAAAACCGTTTTAAAATTGGATGTCATCGAAAAGTCTTCATCAAACAATATTAAAACTCAAAAAAGCCAATTGGCTTGATCTGTGTTACTTGGGAATGAAACATGCAATCATTGATTTCTATGCATTATCCACTAATTCAAGAAAAAATCTCAATTTTACAATAAGAAACTACTTAAGCTTCAAAAATTTAATTTTCACCATGACGCAGCGAAAAAAACACCAAAAAACCATCGCCTACTTCTCCCAAAGTTATTAAGTTTTACTGTATCAAAAAGTCACAATTTTTAAATTTTTGCTAAGGAAAGCTTTGAATAGTAATGTGAATGGGCTTAGAGCAATATATGATATAAAAAAAATCCCAGGTAATTTTTATTTCATTTTAATCGATTCTTGAATCACTAGAAAGAACCACGTCAAGTTTCTAAAATTATTTTATTGTTTTCACAGCAAACATTTTTTTTACCATATTCTAAAGCTGTTTTGATATAGGTTCCTATGTATTATAAAATGATCGTTTGGAAGTTGAAAAAAAAACGCATCTTCCTACCAAAGTGAAGGCAATATACATACATAAATTTTATATGTTTCTTACGCGACGAAAACTACACCAATTGGGCGCTAAGTGACATCTTATTCGTACCTATCGGAAAAAAATGCAGGAGAGTGCAAGATTTTGCTCTCATAGCCTTTAAATCGTTGCCAGCGACAATATTTTCAAGTTTTCTCATTGGTTAATGTTTTTCAATTCCCATCTATTTTTAAGCCATCTGGATGCACTGCTGGTTGCAGAGAGAGCATGACGATGATTTTCCCACTTGAAACCCGCGCGGGAGCAATATCATTTCAACATTTACAAACATGGCGGACTTTTTATCATATCCGATTTTAACTGACTTCAAACGACATTTTACACGATCTTTTCACAATGCAGTTGGAATTGCGATTCGCCACATCATTGTAAACGACTTAAGTTATCATTTCTGAAACGATTTCATGTTTGCTGGGTTGTGGTTATACCCATAACCCGCTCTAAAACCGTCAGCCAAGTATGTATAATACGAGCTTCATTCAACAAAAACTTCTTGAAACTCGACATATCGTGAACGGTGTATATATCCATGAAATTATAAAAATCACGCATTCACGAATATATCATCATATCACAATATTCTACAACCTTGTTCCTCATTATATGAGCTATAAACTCCGCAATTTTGAGCTTTCTAGCATACTGGAAATATATTTTAGAACAAACAGAATGAGAGTATGTTGATTTATCCAACATTTCGCTGAAAATCTCCAAACAAGTTTGAATTTCTTTGCGCAAGCTCATGCTTGACCCAAATAAGCTAATTTTGCTGAAAATCATTTTTTCACTTAAAGGCACAAATCTTGGAGGTGCAGCGTTAAATATGAGGATTTTTCTTTTTCTGTGCCAGTCTTATGTACAGGCTTTAGATTTGTTTTCAATTACCTTGCTAAGGTATTTATAGAATTTATAGAACTCTGTATATAGGTAAAATTTTAAACCAAACGAACAAATTCAGTGGAAGTAGGAAAAAATCCTATTGAATCACATTGATACCCCTAGGAAAGTCTATCAAAGGTCGATAAGATACTTGATTGATGTTATCCGGAAACCTAATCATCAATAAGGGTAGATCACTCAATCAAATGGCATTTCGCCAAATTACCGCTCCTTTCTTTTGTTTCGAAATTCCCAGACGCCACCACCAGCAGTGTGTTTGTAGGTAAGAAATCGCCATTAAAATATCTAATGACACCGTTCTCGCTCGCTGCTGATCGAACCTGATTGACTGGCCTAGAGACAACTCCATCACGATTCGTGACGGTTTGGAGGAATGCCAGGAATGGTGCACCTAATAAAAACCGACAATCAGAAGCAGCAGCAGTAGTTGAGAGTTGAGGGAAAGGTCCATCAGACTTAGTCACGTTACGGGGCAGGGATCTTTGAGAAGCGCGCAATCTTAATGATGATCGGTTTATAAGCCTCATCAACTCACCGACAACAACAACAACAACGATGATGACGACGACGACGACCTGCGGATATCGATTGCGGATTTTGGCCAACGAGTCAGGTCAGTCTTGGAAGATGCCAGCTGAGAACACGTCTGAGTCTAATGCTGCTCGCTCAACGAACACAGTCTGCAAGGGTTATGAGAATATTGGCCAGATAACCTAGTCGGTGTCATAGGTCAAACAACGGTGCTTTTGGGGCCTAAGCCATCCTAAGACTTTTCCGATGATTGGCCGATGTGGCTAACTTGATAAAGATAGAAGCGGCTTTCGTTGATTTCCTCGAAACGAGGATGATTTTCATGATCACGATTCACGTTTGAGATGTTTTTCGTTGAGTGTTGTTTTGAAGATTGATCCCTTCAAAAGGGTTTTCCTAGAAATCAAATTTAGTCAACTGGCCGAGAAACAGGCGACTTATCACAAAATGTAAAACATTTTTCCATCTCTTCAGTTGGCTGAGATGTTTTGAATGCATCACCGTCCTCTCCGATTGTTGCCGTAATCGTTCAAATTCGCGCGGCTGCTGCCCTGATGCCAAAGAGCCCTACATATCTCAAGATGGTCATGTTTGAGTTAGCAGATTTAAAGGCATCGGCAAACAGCTCCGGATCTTCCAGGTTACGATTACGAACCTACCAGCGAGCAGCCCTCAGCTGACTTCAAGATTAGCAAACAGCGACGCGCGTAATCTAAATATTGCATGATTCCGAGACGCGACCTGTTTTAGATTTTCAACATCTTCTGGATGCTGTCCATTGGGTGTAGCGGGAGAAGACACGAATTCATCCCTTTTCCTCCCACACCCTCTCACGGTTGGATTTCTTTCGTACACGATGCAGATATGTGTACGCAATAACATGACTAAACATGCATGGCAACATTGCATTGAGATGGTACTCAAATGAACTTGTTTTATGGAAAGTAGTGCGGTGATCTGGTTTTGATTTTTTTTTTCTCTGCTCCACCTTTCTCCGTCCGGAGGGAAGATTGCGTGAAGTCATTTACTAGTTTAGTTCCTGTTGAAGGTTTGCATTCGCAAATGAACAGGAATTCCGCTATGGAGAGTCGCCGCTAGTCGTCGGTTATATTTACTGTTAGCCCTGAGCTTGTCATGCAACTATATCCCCAACTGTTGATGGGAACAACTGGATTGGACCTAGTAAGTAGCTACAAGATTGCTTTTGGGTGACTTGAAGCTGGAAAGGAAAAACGGGACCTCTGCAAGGAAGCTTCCTCTAATGACACTTTGCGGAATTCCCTTCGGGATGTTCATGCAAAATGTGCAGAACACATTTACATCTTCATGGCCAGGCCGCGACGGACTTCTATCTGGCTGGAGACGAAAGCAGTGGTCAATTTGATCTCATTAGCTTCGGAGAAAGGCTGTAAAAGATAATCGTGAGAAAATTGACCTCATTATAATGACATCATTTGTTGCACTGCTCGCAGCCAGCTCATTAATTAGTGAAGTTTATGAATGATGTCGAGAACTGTTCTCGATTTAAAGCATACATTATTAAATTTTTTATAGAATAAATCAACATCAACATAACATAACACAGTTCAAATTTTTTTATGATGATTATAAAGGATTTATAAAAATTAAATGGTTTGATACTTTAAGTTCTGTTGTAATTTTAACACACTTCAACCGTTTTTCCTAAATTGGGAATCATATTAATACTGCCTCACAACTATTTTTTTTTGTAGTTATTGTCAAAACGGATCCACAAATAACTGAGATATTTCAACTTATACAAAAAGTTAGAAATGTACACATTTTTGTATTTTGGTTATCTAAAAATAATCGCAAAATTATCATAAAAATAACACTAGAGCTATACCTTAACCAAGATAAAAAGTTAAGCTTTCAAATCCTGTTTATTTCTTGATACTTTCAATTGATCAAGAGAGGTGTTGTTTGTGATCCTTTAGAAAACTAGACAATTTAGGAATAATATATTACATTTTTTACAACAACAAACATTGCAGACCAAATTTAACCTATTTAAAACTCTATTTGTAGGCTTTCAAACGATTGAAAGTTATGAGATTTTTCGCTTTTTTCATTAGCGAAAATTTCACTTAGAGTAACATTCCTATTCGCTAACTATTTAAAAATTTAGCAACAAAATTCATTCGCTATCAAGAAGTTAGCCAATTTATTGGCGCTTAGCGAAATGGCATTTTATACCAGACACTATTAATTCTGCTCGTCTTTATTTTCAGTTTGTACCTATTGAATCTTAGACATTTTATCTAAATTACAAGCACTTCAAAATGAACTTTTCATAAAAGTGATCAAATCACCTAGTAGTGAGATTGAATTCTTTTATGTAATTTTCACTTGAGTGCTATTATGTTGTCATCAAGTTTTTAGATTGTAAAAAATATAGTAATTTTGTTGAAGAAGTCAACATTGTAGAAGCTAACCATAAACACTTAGTTGGGTTCAATTAATAAAAAATATATCCAAATTTTCAGTTTTCTAAAGATTGTTTTTCGGGCAGAGCTTATAAATGAAAAGAATGTTTGAAAGAGTTTCGAGCCATTTGAAATGGTACAGTTTCGTGGAACATCCTTAATGAAAATATTCAGACAGAAACGAGGTTTACAAAAAAAACTAAGGAAAATTGCTGTTTCCAAACAACTGTATCTTCCTAGCTCGGGTGAGCTGGGCTCATGTTTTGGTTGTATATTAATTAGGCAGATTTTTTGTTCATCAAAATCAATAATTTTCCACCTTCAACCGTTTTTTATAGCTTTATTATTGATTTAATCTAGTTATCATTTTTTATCTTGTTGAATCCAGTTTCATTCATACACATCCTGATCCTGCTAGTTTTTTACCAATCTAGTTTTAATTTGAATATTTTTTAACTGTTTAGTTTGACCTCGTATTGTTTTTTTTTAATATTATTATTCTTCGTTTTTCTAAATTTTATTTACTTTGATTTTTTTTTCTCAATTATTTCCTAGGAGTTTTTTTTACATATTTAACCTTTTTATCATTTTTTCGAGTTGTTTTATTTTGTTTTAAATTTCGAACATTTACAGCATTAGCTCATGTTGTGCGGGATTCATGCAATTTAAAGTAAATTATACTCAAGTAAATTGTTTCACTCTTTCAACTAATACTCGTATTGTGGGGTTTTCATTTTCAGTCATCTTGTATTTCTAGATTGCATCAGGTAGTGAAGTTCGACTTCTATTCGTTGAACCCTTTTCAAGCCGTATTTTGGGGTTTTCATTTGATTTTCAGTGATTTACAGCATTTTTAAGATAAGCGAAAGCCGCCTTCTTTAAATTCAAGATGGCGTCAGGCAACGAAATTCGCCTTCAACTTATGGTTTCATGCCACCGGTCAGTTATGATCAATCCGAGAATTATTTCATTGAAAAATACTGCTCTCATTAACTGGACTAAATAGTGGTTAGCTACTAAAAAATGAGGAACTCATCTCATGCGTGTAATTAGATGCCTTGCGAGAGAAACTTAAAAATTTCAGCTTTTTATATTGCTTTGATAAAACTGTAATAAACCTAAAGCTACCCGATACTTAATTGATAAACGCCATGTTGGTTGCAAAATCGAAAGGTGAAAAATGATGCCATATTGATGAATTCACAAAGTCCAGTGTTGGAAAATATTTTTCAGGCTTATTTTTTACCAATTCCATTGTGTTTACGATGTCATTATGTCATGTATGACAATTATATATTTAAAAAAATAATGTTTGCGCTTTTTAAATTCTTTGACGCCAGGAATATTTTGTCTGATATAGCACAAAATTACTCTAAAAAGTTAGATGTATATGCTACGGCTTTAAAAAGTCGTCAAAGCGCTTATTTCTTCATATTAAACATCATTTATAAATACTTATTATCCCTCCTTGACACTCAAAACTCTAAATGACAGTAGTTATAATACACAAAATCTCCACTTTTGATTTATTGTTTCATGTGTCTTTTTTTATTTTACGGTTTAGCTTCGTAGATCGTATTTTTTGTAGATCGTATTTTTTGTGTTCTGGACATTTTCCACAATTTTTTTTTTTGAAAATTTGTGTTTTTATTCGAACGATAAAGTATGGTATAGTAAGTAAAATTATAGAAATTAGAAAAATTCACCAAATATAGAATTAAATATGCAGAACCGTTTGGAACTATTAATTAAAAATCGGTAGCTTAGGCACTTATACCCCATTCGGCTCTGATGACCTCATATTTCTTTCATGATAAAATAGGGTGTCCCGCAATCAAACAATGCACATTTAATTGTCATCAAAACAGATAGTTTTTTCATTTTCTTTTTTCATAGAACCACACCCATAGGTATCCAAAGTACCTACACCCACAGAAGAGATTGCAAAAATCCAATGACTATTTAGCAAATCTCTGTGCCGAAAATGCGCTGAAATGTGCACTGTGCCGAAGACGGTACCGTAAACTGGGAGAACTTTGATCAGCGGGGTAACTTTGATCAACATGAAATTTTTGAAGATAAGCATCATTAACTAAGTATGAAGTTAAAATATCTGAAAACTGTTTACTACGTTTGAAAGCCTGTAAATTGAGTTACAAATGGGCTAAATTTAGTTTTTATTAGGAGATTTTTTATACAGTGAATCCTCGATTTTGTCACGCACCGATTATGTCTGCCCCCGATTTTGTCTAACCCCGATTTTGTCATCTTTTTTGTCACCATATTTGATTCAATGTCAAAAAACTCAGATTAAAACCTTATTCTGTTGGGTTAGTTATAAATTGATACCTATCGCGTTAATTGACATTATTCTTAAGGAACATAGCTATAGGGGAGAATAGGGATACTTGATCACCTTTTCTAGCAACTCGCCATCTTTTGCATTTTCTGACAGCGTGTAATTTCAAGTTTATATGCTCCAAAAGATAGAACGAAACATGAACTCGTAGATGGGCTAAATGCATTTTCATGAGACTAAAATTTTTTTGATTTTTTCAAAATATACAGGAGATTTGATCCTTTACTAAAGGAGACTCGATCCTTAATTCTGGGTGCCCTGACCCTAGGCAAAAATCTAGTAAAATCCGTAGCTAAAAGGTTCGTTGGCTAGTTTTTTGCAATATTAGTTCTCATTTTCCAAGTTTTAAGTATTAGACAAAGATAATTCTAAAAGTTTGTAAACTACTCTAGAGTTATTGCATACTTTAAGGCGCAATTTTCCGTTTGTTTTTGATAAATACAGTATATTTAGACAACACATAATTTTTTTTCATGTGAGAAACATTTTAAAACTAAAAAAAATTCTTGAAATCACTTTTTGTTACATTTTTCAAACAAAATTCAATTACTCGAAAAAAAAAATGTTTAAATTTTTATTGGGATTATAGCATTGTTATTTTATTGTATTTGGTATATTTTTCTAGAACATTTGATATTTATAAGACATTTCTGTTTCGATATACGGAAGGAATTAACCATCCCCAGAGATCAAGTATTCGCATTCTCCCCTACATAATAAAAATTGAAAGTGATAGTGAACATGACTTACGAATGTCACAAAGGAAAGATGTCCGATTGTTGACAAGCAATAATAGAGTTGGTAATAATAATCAAAATAATAAAAACAACGACACATTAAACATTGATATGATCAAGGTTGTTTTTTCAGTATTAACTATGTTTTCTGCGGAAGAATTATCCTAATACGCAGCAGGAGAATGACATGATCTATTGAGTAAAGTATCAGTAATCAACTATTTTGTCCAACATCCGTACACCTTCAAAATCATTTAAAATTTCTGGAGAATCACACGAATTATTTGGAGTCGATGCAGCTGATTCTGCATCTAATGTTACTTCCGGACCAGCTTTGGAAAATCACTCGTGTCATCCAAGCATTTTTAGAGGCATAATAAGTCGTGTGGTTTCCCGTTACATAAGGGAAATGATGTCACGCAAAATATGGAAAAAAATTTACCCTCCCTCCCCCTCTGTCACATTATGTCACATCTTCCGTAACCCCAATTTTTGTATTACGTCACGTTGTCCTAACTCCCCCCCCCCTAGAGTAAAATTTTCATCTCTTTAGAAATTTGATTAAAAATGTTGCTTTTTTTTAAATTCATCAGTTTTTTTTCCAAAAATTGAGAAAAAGGTTAACAACTTTTAACAAGCCTTCAATCATTGCTTAAAACACATTTCAATCATGAGTCTATAATCCATGTTGATGACTTTCCATATCAATTACCGGGAAAGTCGAGACAGTAGCTGCAGCATCAGCGACGATGTCGAAACCATTCAAATTTAGTTCCTCTTCTTCAATCAATGGATTGAAGAATCCAAATCTTCTCCACAGGTTAGAAAAGCCAAGCATTCCTGTTCACGTTTTGGCACAATTTCAGTGGGGTGGACTTTCCTGAGTGTTCTTGTGAACTTTCTTATGCTCATAAAATTAACCAAAACTGATTAATATTATTATTTATCAAATGAATGGTGCAAGTATAATTTTATTGAATTTAGGATAAAATTATTTGTTATTGTTTTGCTGTTTTCTTCTTTTTTTTGTAATGATAAGTGATGTCACGCTCAAGCTGACTCCCCTTCCCCCCATGTCACAAATTGTCACAAAAATCGAAACCCCCTCTCCCCCCCTAACGCGTGACATCATTAATGGACAGCCCCTAACTACAAGGCATGAAAGTTTTAAATGAGAGATATCATGTTATCTGATTAATTTCATCAGAATTATTTTAAAAAAATGCTTTGGAAAAGTTACCCAATTTTGTCACTGTCCCTAATATGTCACCCTAAAATGCATCATGAGGGTGACAAAATCGGGGATTCACTATATCACTTAAAATTTAATTTTAAAATCTTAAAATACCTGGTTTTTTGAAGGCTCACAAACAAACATCTCTCCTGATCAAAATTAAGCTTTTAGGAGCAGATGGGTTGTTTAATATGGAAGTTCAACTCACTTCTTGGTTTAGGTTATTTTTAAGTGTTATTTTTATGATCGTTCTATGATAATTTTTGGATAGTGAAAAAAAAAACGGTTATTTTCCATGAAAAAGCCCGTATAGAAAAATGGCTAAAACCCCTATCAAATGGTTTCGATTGAAGAAAAAAGAACATGGGAACAGTACGAAGACTTAAGGAATTGCATGAGGGCAAAATTTTATTTGTTTTTGAGGCCAAAAAAATATTGAGAAATGTTTAAAATTTTTGCCCCTAAATGTATGCAGCAACAATGTCCATCTTCCGAGTATATTTGTTTTTGAAAGAAAACGTAGAAAATTCAATTTAGTCCAAACAAAAAATTACTGTTATCGATGTTTTGAGCCTTCTGTGCTAAATGGCATCAAAACAATAAATTTGAAGATGTTGAGATACGTAAAAACCATTGTGATCAAAGTTACCCCGAAACTCGAAATCTGCTTTTGTAACAAACATTTAATTATAACCATTAATGTCGTTTGAATTTACTGCAATCAATGATCATGTTTAATACTCCCCACCTTAGTAAGGGTTTAAAAGCTTTTAGGTATTACGAAAAAGCAACCCCTCCCAAAATATTCAAAAATGAATGAAAAAAATGATCAAAGTTCACCCAGTTTACGGTACCTTTGAAAAAGCACTACTGGCACAAGGACTCGAGTTCCCAACCAAAATGATGCATGACCACTACATTCAAGCGAAACAAGGAACACATTTTATGGGATTTTCTTCCTACTGGATAATTTATCCCAGAACCAAGAGAATAAAAAAAAACCATCCTGCTGTAGGGAGAGTCGAACTCACATCATCATTTTATCGTCTTGGCAATCCGACATCTTAACCAGTGTACTAAAGGGTGTACGAAATCAAATTGTGACACACAAAATATTTGGCAAAATTCACCCGTTCAACCAATCACCTTCAAACTTTCAGGGAGTAAAATAAAACATGTTATAAATATTTTTCCATGTTGGTTTTATTCAATTTCAAATCCATATCCAAATGCACGAATCTTCTTCTTTGCACTACTCATAAGGTCCTGTACAACATTTGGACTAACTTTTTTTTGCGTGGCAATCCATTTTTTCTTCATATCTTCCTCCGATTTCACTTCCTTAGGATGCTTCCGAAGTGTCTGCTTCATTATGGCCCAGTACTTTTCAATTAGCCGCAGTTCCGGTGCGTTTGGAGGGTTGAGATGCTTCAGCATGAAATTAACCTCCTTAGCTTTGTACCACTCCAAAACCTTTTTCGAGTACGAGGCTAAGTTGTATTTTTAGGCAAACTTAAACATCTTCTGCTTTCTAACGTCCTCAGGGACATCGAACTTGTGAAGAGCGGTGAAAAACTGGAGCCCTGGAAGCTGCCGGTAGTCTGCTTTTACGTACATCTCATCATCCATAACAAGGCAATGTGGTTTCGTCAACATCAGGGTGTAGAGCTTCCGTTCACGTGTTTTACCTACCGTATTCTGCCGTTCATCGCGATTAGGCTACTTTTGGAATTTTTGTACGAGTGTAGTTCTTCACGTTGTTTCGCATCTTACACGAAAGTTTTGATTAGATTCAGTTTCCTCGCCACATCTCGAACTGAACTGTTGAGATTCCTCTTGAAAGCTTGAACTACCCGCTTGTGATCCTTAACATTATACGGAGGTCCATTTTTGCCACTTTTTTCTTTCCGATCGATGGTCAAATGTTCGTGGTACCGATTTAAAACACAAGACACCGTAGAATGTACCATTCCCAGCTTCTTGCTGATGGCACGATCAGAATGATTCGGATTTTCGAGGTACGTGCGCCAAATTTATTTTCGCCGCTGCTGTTCTTCAGACACCATCTTCGCAACGACTGCACATCTGCTAGTGAAACTTACACAGCGTAAACAAATACACATTGAACTAATTCCACCCAAAATTTCAATTGAAATTACTCAATGGGTACAAAGCTACAATCATTTAAAATTGGTGTAATTTGATTTCGTACACCCTTTACTTGAGCTTCATGCAGAACCTGATTACCGAGAAGCCGTCTTGATTTTTCAAAAACTATCCTGATTTAAAAAAAATAAATTATAATTTAATTTGTAATAAAACAGTTTAATCTCTTTAACCGACGGTAATCTTCGGTCATCTAACTTCTTAAATCTTACTATCTCTATTGTTGCATAAATTAAGGCGTATACAGCACCTTTATTTTGCCTTCATTTATGCAATCTAAGAAGAGTTGCATTTCATTTCCACCAATCTACAGGTGTCCTGAAAAATCCTGTTTTTTTTCTTTGCGATGTCCTGATTTTTTGACGAAACCACTTGGCAGCTCTTCTCCGAACGCTACCTTTTGGGCATGGTAGCGAGAGAGAACTTTTTGTTATTTTTTTCTGCGTTATGTGGTGGGAGTCTAAATATTTTTTTAATGATAAGTTTTAATCGCCGAAAAATTTATTGATTTAAGTATGTTTATTGACACGTGCGGCGAAATGAAATGCTAGGTAGAAGAATTTGTAAAGGAATGAAGAACAGGTGGACAGGCAAGCATCAGATGAGCTTCGTAGGGTAAAGATTTGGATAGGTGTTGAAAACTGTAAGTCTAAGACATTTTTGTATTGGAAAGCATGAAAGTGTGGTAGTACGCCTTTGCCGTACAACAGACTACTCTGTATTAGGATATATTGACAGTTCTACACGAACACCACCTTGGAAGAAGGAATCAGCCATAACCTCAAACCATGGGAGAACCGAATCGATTTTTGAGAAGGGCGCACGATAAACGCGATTTTCCGATAATAATATCGATAAATTGGTTGTTTTCGGAAAACCGACTAGATCCCAGAAGTGGAAATTTTTTGAAAGATATAACACCAGATCTTAATGTTTTATGCATTTCGAGTCATTTGGCATCAACATAAGAGGCATCATCGCAAGCCATGGGATGATTGAAATAGTGGTTTAAAAATGATTATCTAAATTTGCCCTAGTTTTTTCAGCTAAGAAGTTCAAGATTACTAGCATTAAATACAAATCTTGACCTGACATGCTTTGAATAAATCTGTCATAAAACTACTCCCCTTTATTGGCTTTCTCCTGAAAGTTTTTGATTTTTTTCTCTGCCACAACAGAGTTCTATTTCCATTTTCCCATGGAGCACTTCCCATTCAATACATTAAGCCACCTATGTGGATTAAATGGATAACCTTCTCCTGTCTGGTTAATCCACCCGGCTTTCAAATAGTTGCCCAGCATAAGATGAAAACATAGCGATATGCATGTATATTTTAACCGATGAGCGAAACACAATGAACGTGCATAGATAGGTCAGTTTTTTTTCATACTCCTGCTCAGTGAACCTTAAAACCACTAATCATCCCCGATTCGAAGTAGTGAGTTGGCCACATAGTCCAGAAGCGGCGCGCGGGTAGGATTCCTTCAATAATGGAGGGCAGAGAAAACAAATCTTGGGACCTCGACCGCACACGCCATATTGGTCCAGAGGCTGGCTGTTTGGCTGATGATGAACTGATCGGTGGGAATATTTTCTCAATAGCAAACGGAAAATATTTCTAGCATACAAATTCTGCATGCACATAATGGATTATGGTTGACGACGACGATGACGATGGTGAAGGTTCGAGTGCAGCGAACTTGGCCGGGAAAGTGTGTGTCTGACCTAAAACAACCTACCGCAGTTTAGCTTCCACTGGGGATGGTTTAACCTCATAAAACTAGGCCAAATAACTGGGCCAATATGACGAACGATACGGAAAACGAGAGGTTGGAACTTATTCATTTTTTTCTGTCCTCCTTGTGCAGTTCCGTATTAAAATTAATTGTAGGTTCGAGATCCTTTTCTAGTTTCCTGGAAGGTTTGAAATTTCAAGTGTGTTTGTCATTTATTGGCAATGTATAATGACTATGTTGAATACGTTATTTTTCAAACAATTGAAAACATTATAAACAGTGTTCAACCTTTCCCTGAATTTTAATAACGAATGAATTTCAACCACTTCTTTCTATTCATTTGAAAACATTTTCCTTAGATTTATTAAGCGAAATCCGTGAGAACCATTAATCATTTTGAGAAAAATACAGTTGTTTCCGCCTACACAACATTGAACAGAATTCTGCACCCGCGAGAACTCTTTCATTCCAAGAACGCTTCCCAAAGCTTCTGGCGTTAACCGCTTAGTCCATTTTCGTGTATACTTTGAGGAGGTGTAACGCATGACAAATTGAGAACAGTCGTTCAGCTTATTTATTTTCAAGCAGTTTCGGTACCGTTTGTTGGCTTGTTGTTTTTTTTCTTGCTGCTGGCAGCCTTCCGTGCATCGAAAGACTTTTCTCAAAACGTTTATGCTATCTTCATCTTCTGGCGCGCGATGAGAGAAAATAAACTGACTAAAGAATTATTCTTTCCGATCAACAACGACTGCACAACTCGCGCGCCGCAACCAGATCGTTATCGAATCATTGTGGGTTTTGTTTTTCTTTTTGCTTCGATGATCAACCACGGAAGCGTATATAATAAAGTTGCATAAGCTTTTAAATAATATAAAAAATGAAAATTTTACTTCCTTGTCAGAAAAAAAAATCTATGTAAATTTTTGGGTACAATATCATTGATTGACTTTAACAGAATAACGATAGAACCCTGTAAAAATGTTTTATTCTGCAGTATTAAGCAAATCTTAATAAACACAAATTTTAATTCATAGTCCTGAAAAAGTTTTATGCATGAAGTAAATTCTAAATTCAATGTTTTTATATCTGAGTTTGGAATCTTCTTCCTTATTTTTTAAAAAAGGTTGAAGTAGGGATTACATGTTTAGATTTGATTTTGAAATTTGTTTACATATTTGGAGTTGGTGTTTTGATAGCCGTAAAGAATGAACTAAGTGCGACTCCTCTTTTCATCGAAGGCTGTGAACATCTCGAACATTATTTATTTATTTGGTGTTCTGTCTCACGACATAACCTGATGTGCAATATTCCTAGAATTCACTCGGTTCATGGAAACCGCTCTCCAACTTCTCGGGCATCCCACATTCTAACCACCTCGTTGCGCCCCTGGTCGTCTCGTTCCTACCGGATTGGCAGCGAACACCTGTTTTGCAGGACAGTCGTCCGGCATTCTCACAACATGCCTTGCCCAACGTATCCGTCCAGCCTTCGCCACCTTTTTGATATTGAGTTCGCCGTAGAGTCGCGCAAGCTCGTGGTTCATATTTCGCTTCCACACTCCGTTCTCCTACACGCCGCAAAAGATGATTCTTAACACTTGTCGCTCGAATACTTCGAGTGATCGCAGGTCCTCTGGTCCGCAGGTCTAATGATCATCATATCCTAGGTTTCACTTCGTGCGAGAGCTAAGTCTTCTCGACCGCAGTTGCTTGTGGAGTCTCGCCGCCGGATCTCACGACAGGTGTCATTGTCTGCGGTCACCAATGAGCCGAAATAGACAAAGTCTTCGACTATCTTGTTATTACTGGAAAAACGGGCTCGGTCGGTCTCGGAACCGCAGGCCAACATATACTTTCTCTTAGACGTATTAATCATTGACCCAATCCTTCCCGCTTCGCGTTTCAGTTTGCGATAGATCTTCTCCACCGCCGCAGATGATCTGCCGACTATATCAATGTCATCGCCAAGCAGATAAGTTGACTGGATCTGTTGAAAATCGTGCCCCGCATTTCGCCCACCGCTCGTCGAATAACACCTTCTAGCGCCACGTTGAACATCATGCAGGATAGACCATCGGCTTGTTGAAGCCCACTTCACGATTCGAATGAACTCGACAATTTACCCGAAATCCGCACCCAGCACTGCGTTCCATCTACTGTCGCCTTGATCAGTCTGGTCAGCTTCCCGAAAAAAGCCGTTCTCGTCCATGATTTTCCATAGCTCGTCACGGTCGATCGTAACGTATGCGGTTTTGAAGTCGATGCCAATGGTGCGTAGAGACTTGGTGTTCACGGTATTTTTGTGGGATTTGCCGTACTGTGAAGATCAAAGCGCCGATGTGGTCCAGTGGGTAGGCTGGCGCGTGTCTAGTTTTGGTATGCCAGGCGTACTGGGTTCGAATCCCGGTATCGGAAAGAAAACTTTTGGGTTCAATTCCCAAAAGTGGCCGGCAGGTAAGATGTGTTTTCTCTTATAATTGACTATATCAGGGGTTTTAAAATCATTTGCTCGGCGGAGCACTTTTTAAAACCAAAAATTTTGGCGGAGCACCTACATTTTTGAAAGAATGAAAAACCCGAGTTTTGAAAACTTGATGGTATTTATCGTTTAAATAAGATGTGTCTTTTCATCGTATTTAATAAAATCAGTAATGAATGGCTACGCTTTGAACAGTCTTGTGTTTTTTAACAAAATATGTGTCATCAAAAATTAATGGTTTGGTTAGAACAAACACCCATTTTCGATTTTTCAAGCTGTAACAAGTTTGGTTAAATTTGTGTCAGTTTTAGCCTGACGTCTGGTTCCGCGTTTAGTCGGGATCGGTATTTTGTCTTCGTTGCGAGGTATGTGGAAAATCCAGACTCACTTCAAGGTTATTTCTAATTGAATGTTTCTTAAATTCGGAAATCTGTCCAGATTGCGCTTTTGAGCGATTCTGCCCAAAATTTGATTTTTCTAATGATGGTCATGATTTTGCCGTTTTAATCGAAGATTGTTATTCCTTTACCTTGCATTGAAAGGCTGAAGTCATTCATTTTATGAAAAATTTCAGCCGAATAAGCCAACCTGTCGAGCCACTGATCATCATTTAATCTTACCCCCAAGCCAAATTATTGTAGCTCAAAAAGTTCTGACTTCCGATCTTAATTCAAACAGGCGAGACGGCGTTTTTCTACAAGAAAACTTGCGATCTTCGGTATGAAGTAGTAGCGTAGAATGTTGGCTACCCATCTCTTGGCACAATCCCTTGAATAACCCTGAATTTTCCGGTCGAGCCTTAATAAAGTTGATTATTTTGATGCTTTCGTCCAAGACTTCTTGGCAACGACTCTAGCAGTATTTCCAACTGTAGCTTTCGCACCGTCCGTACATACATCAATGCAATTTCTCCATGTAATATTTTTGTCCGTTACATAATCATCAATTAGCTAGAAAATTTCAGCCGCCATCGTGGAAGTTGGCAACGGTTTGCAAAGGAACAAAACTTCTTCGAAACATTCAGAACCTTGATAGCGAACAAATATCATCAGAATTGCTAGTCCTGCTACATCTGTGGATTCGTCAAGCTGCATGTCGGATATTGAAGTTTTCAATCGCTTTCAACATCTTCAGTCATGTCACAAATTCGCCGAGAAACCGTATTGACAGACATGGGAATTGAATTTACCAATTCCACTGTTTTATTTTCAACCATGATACGGACGACTTCTTGAATACAAGGTTTGATCAAGTTTTCAGCAATAGTATGTGTTTCTCCAGCTTTTCCAATCGGTAGCTTACCAAGTTCGGCGCAAGAACTGCCTTTTCATTTAGTGTTTTGCACGCTTAGTCCTGCAACATAACGTTGTTCGATTAAAGCAGTGCATTTTGACAATCTACCATTCTTTGCCGTCGTAGACCGTTCCTCCATGAAGCCGGCCTGCTGACTTCCCATGAATCTGTTTGCTTATGGCGTTATGCGGCGGAGTAGGATTAGGGACAGCACTTTGTTTGCACTTTTAGGAGTTCAGGTGTTAGTCAAAATGCTGCTTCCACCGTTTTATCATTATTGTCACGATTGTCCGTCCGGATTCCTCCTTCCTGCATTCGGGATTACTGATAATCGCTTCGTTTACTTCGAAATTTCAAATCGTTACCGATGCAACCACAGTAACGACGCTGTTTAGCATTTACTTGCGAACGAATTAAAACATGCAACAGGAAAACGCCGTCTTAGTGAACTATGTACGATGATTTTTCGTCCTGTTTCTTTTGCCTAGGGTTCCTTGTTGATTTTTTCCTCCAGATTTTCAGTCATTGTTTACTCCATCAATCATTCACTTCGCATCAGAATCAATTCGTTAGCGAGTTGATTCGGCGCGAGTTGATGACGATGTTGTTGATTCATGCCGAGACTCAGACCCTTAAGGAAGAATGCTACTAGGAGGACAATTCCCGAGATAACGACTAAGTAAGACCCATACAATTGACACAACTAAAAAATAAGCCAATATTGGCCCAGATTTAGTTTTTGGGCACCTCGGCACCTTGGGTTCCTAGAATTGAATCATTTTGCTCCATGAAGCATTCGTGGCGAAGCATGATCGTCAGCGAGTCGAGAAGGCGCCGAATGATACGACGCCGTCTTATAATAATAACTGATCACTAGAGAGGGGAAGAAAAACAAACTAGGTATGCGTCGTTCAAAGCTGAAAAGCGTCGTTTGTAAAGAAAACATCGTTTCTATGTTGGGGAGTAAAATCATTGGTGACTAGGATGGGGAGAAAAAATCATTCTGAACGAACCTTGCCTGCATTTACACCTCTTGCTTCACGTACGCGAGAGGTGTAAATGGAAATACTTATATTTTTCAAAAACTCACCTATGCTACATTTCATGGCTGCGAAATAAGGTGGAATAAATGCGGAATGGTTGTAAGATTATTTTTGAACTGATTTCCTAGTTCAAAATACTTTAAAATTGGTTTTATTTCAATTTCTCCGATTTTCACTGCGGAATATTTTTTCTATCAACCTACTGCTCAAATGCTGTTTCTCGAATCAAGTTGACGACTGTTGGTGCGATGATGGGTTGATAGATATGTTGCTGAATGTACTCGATTCGAAGTTTGGTGGGCCTGGTCTTAGTAGTACATATAACAGTTATGGTTCAAAGAATGTTCCTTCCACTTTTAACTGCTAGAAGCTGAACTACCTGACTGAATTATAAGAAATAAAGATTTACAAACAATATTCGTTAATTTACATTAATCACCGTGAATTTCGTTTGAAATTAATTTTTACGGCTTTATCGGTGAGTTTTATGTTCTCATAGTGAGAACATTTCAAGAACTAAAAATGATAGAGGGGTAGAATAAAATTACAGGTATTGAAAATGAGCGGATAAAATTTTTTAAGAAGCTTTTTTATTACATAGGGTAGAGGCCCCTAAGACAACGGCTTAAGGAAGCTTTTTTCATTAGTTCAATAGATTTGCCTTCCATGTTGGTTTAAAACTGTCATTCTTTCATTGAACTATATTTTTACTATTGTGTTATGAAATTATGCAGGAAATAGATCAATTCATTACGTACTTTTGAGACAATTAATGATTTATTTTCCACATTCAAGTTCCCTCATTGTCGTACCAGGTCCTTACTTCCGTCGTACAAGGAGACCGAAGTTGTCTCAATTTATTCCACCCTCTTCAGGAATAAATTAAAAAAATTGCGGTTGCGGTTCATGCAATTGGCATTAGCTTACTTCAAATGGATCAACCGCGCAGCATTATAGGAAATTATCTCTCAAGTAACCAGTCGCAATAAGCCATGAAACTAGGATAGCTTTATTGTAAAAAGGTCTACCATTGCTTTGCTAAGGCAATTGCAGGCAGCACAATATTAGACCTTACAAATTGAATCCACCCTGCAAATGTATTTTGGGGCTGTTCACTAATTACGTAAGGCCATAGGGGGGGTAGGGGGTTTTCACATTTGATTACGATCTCTTACTAGGGGGGTAGGAGGGGTTTCCAAAAATCTTACGTAGGAAATATTACCTTAAAAATTCATCACAGCCACAGCCATACGAAACCGTATTACTCAGGATTGTTTACTCCCTACCTATTAGTTGGTTAATTTTGATGTTATGTTATTTATCTTTTAATGTCTTTGGATTTTTTAAAAAATTTGCAAGTTCCATAAAATTTATAGAGAACCAATCCAAACCATCATTTTTTGAAAATGACTTCATCCAGAAAAAATCTTACAAAATACATACAAGGCGCTTCAAACAATGAATTTGTATACAGTATTTACAGTGATAGACAATATCAACTCTAAATTTTACAAAAGATTTACCAAAAAATCCTAAAACTATATCGCTTACCGCTGGATGAGTCTGAGCTTTAAGGTTAGTTGACAAGCTGATTGTTGTTAAAAAATTTTGCCCCATCTCTAGTAGTACAGAATGATTTTTTTTATATGTTTATGATTTTCAGGTAAAAAATACCTTGTCCTAACCCAGGGCCGTAGGAAGAACCGACTCATGGGGGGGGTTTTGGTGACGGATTTTTAGCTATGATTTTTTGTCCAACAATGCTCGAATACAAAAAAAATAAAAACAAACTATGTTTGTTACTATATGATTATTCATTTTTAAGTACTTTGACATTACAACTTTTCGTATTAAATCGTTACTTTAGAAAATTGGTCCTAGAACTAAGAGATGAAGCTTTGAATTTGATTAAAAGTCTGGTAGATCAAATTTAGTTGATTTGGGCTTAAAATAAGCTTTTTTTAAGAAACTGTTGAAACTGTTTTTATAGGAAAGTCTTCCATTTCTTAAAAACAAACTGATTCTATACTCAAATCAAACAAGTTCAAACTATTCTTCAAAGAATTTAGGCTTTGATAAAAATAAATCAAATTTTCAAAAAAAAAAGAAAAAGATTAAAAATATCAGGTTTTCGGATCTAATTTTCTTGATACAAACTTGAACCAAATAAACGATTTTAGTTTAGAAACTGGCTTTAAAAAAAACTGCAATAGTATTACATTGCGAACCAAATACGAGATATTTCGTGTTTTCGCTAGCCGCTAGTATGATCTTTAAAAAAGCATAATTGAAATGAAATAAATCTAATAATGAAACCTCATTCTACAAAATGGAATACGACACTTACCGTTACTCAAATATCTATATTAAATAAGAAGAATTTTGTCTATTGGGTACTGGATCATAAAATGCCAAATTTTGGTGCCCATAATGTGTGGAAAATGTCAAACAATGCACAGGAAAAATATAGATATTCGTGCAGGATTTTTAGGTGATGATTTTTCTTTACCAGTAAATATTTCTTATAAAGAATCAATACCATAATGAAAATCCTGTGGATAATATTTTTTAAATAAAATATGTTTTTTGCGGATGAAATGAAAAACTCAAATTCAAACTTTATTATGTGATTTTCAGCTAAATTGTGTTTCCAAACTAATTTTGTTGATAAAATTGGAATCTAGAACTTGAATTGACAAGCAATTTAAACACATTAAGAACCACCAAGAAATCTACTACGAGGAACACCGGAATTTGGCATTCTATATCTCAGAAACCTTGGACTTTTTTATGTAACAGAAAACGTTGTGTTCAATTTTGTCGAATAAAGTTTAACACTTGAATTCAGTCCATTCGAGTTATATTTCGAAGTGTAACACAATAAAAAATTGCGCTTTGAATTTGTATCCGAATTTCTATACGATTTCTGAAGTGTTCAAAAAATACGATTTTCTAATTTTCATCCAGATCAGAATTTTATGCGCTAAGTTATAGAGCCCTCATTCATGAATCTATTTTTTGAATTCTGTATTTCAGGTTAAATTTAAATTCACTATTTAAATAATTTTTTTTTATCTGTATTGTGAATCAGATTAAAATATAAAATTTACACAGATCTGTATCTTTTTTTCCAATTTCGTATTGGCATTTCGAAGCATAAAATTTTTGAATTTTGTTTAAGAATTAAGTTCAAGAACTTCAAATTTGAATGTAAACAAAAATTATATTTTTTTTATTTTCATAAAACTTTAATCAAAATATTGAAAATAAATTTGATCTCGAAAAACATGGTCCAAATTTTTATGAAATGTATAACCAAATTTGAACCAGGGTTTCAAAGCAGCTTTTCATTTTTAATTTCTTATGATTATTTGAACTGAAAATCAAGAATCCTGAACAGGATACAGAATCCGAAATACAAAAATAGATATACAATTTTGGTTATGGGAATTATGGAACGGAAGAACCTCCGAAATGGGTTTAATTTAATTTGAAATTTAATATTCAGCCCTGAATTTCGATGACCAAGTGAGAAAATTTTGAAAAAATGTAGCAGAATTTTGGACTTGGGATGGGTTTTTGAGTTTTTGGCATTAATTTTTAGTCTGGATTGTTTTTCTTGATTAACCTTACTTCATTATCATAATTTGGTTTTGAATTCAAAATTTTGAGTGTAGAGTAGAATATCTCGCTTGCTGTTTTGGATCCTCATGGGGGGGGTTTAACCCCCAAAACCCCCCCCGTTCCTACGGCCATGGTCCTAACCTGATCTCTCTTTTTAAAATCGGAATTCTGATTTTATATTGTTTATTCGATTGTGGAAATTTATTGAAAATTATTGTTACCCCAAACTTGCCACCTCTTGAATGATGTTTTCTTTAATAGTTATGACACTTCGTTTGTTGTTTTGTATAGAATGTGCTTTTCAAATACAGTTTTTTTTTTAAATTTTACTTGAAAAGTGCTTTGCTTTGAAGTCACATTTTTAGGGGGGATTTTAAAAAATCTTACTTCGTCTTACCAGGGGGGGAGGGAGGGTTTTGAAAATTTCCAAAATCGTGCTTACGTAATTAGTGAACGACCCCTTTGTACTAACACACTCTCCAACGGACAGGGCTGCCATGATCCAGGATTTGTCTGTAAAATAAGATTTTATAACATTCATACAGATATTTTCCACAAATTACAATGCACAAATTTACACAGAAACTGCAGATATTTAAAGAACATTAACATTTTTAATAGTAATATATGTCTTTTCTACGTAATGATACTGAATAGTAAGACATTTGAGGAGAGTCAGAATCACTCTTGCGTTTTGTCAACATGTGTATTCTTATCCATGTGGGAACCCTGGCGAAGGATATCGAAACAAAGCAACGCCACATTGATGCGTGTAATGCGCATTAGACTGGTTCAGCTCATCTATTCGTGTTTATTTTACGAGCGATAAAAGTTTATTCAAAAATTTTTTTTTTCGGGAATTGACGCTTCGTTATTATAACATTTTGTTGTTGTCAAAGTTGCAAATAAGAAATCAGTTAAATGCAAGTTTTTGGAAAATAACGTAAAGGTATTCCACTAAAAATAAACTTTTCGACTTTTTTCATTCAAACTGTGATTTGTCAAAAACGACAAAACATCTTTTGTTGCAAGTTCACTGACAATATTTAAAAATGAAGCAAACATGAGTCAAGTTTCAAAACTTAGATGGTAGGAATCAGAATATAAGCAGGTTCAATTTTGTTGGATTTTGAACGACTTTATGTACAAAAAATCATATCTACCGATTTTTTATCTCAACTTGTGTTGAGATCCAAACCAGAGAATCATGAATTCTTATTTCAAAATTTTAATGATCCATTCATTCAAATTTTCTTGTCATTTAGACTTTCAAAGGAAATTAATTGCATTGTTTTTCCATGCATCGTTACAATTCAGTAAAAATCGATATTTTCTGTGCAGGAATTCAAATGTTTCCCTCGAGTAGTTATTGATTCCAATTTAAAGAATCTCTGAAAACTGGAGAAGTTTTAGTTTTAGTTTTCAAGGATCTCTCAGTGACCATTCTGTAGAGCAAAGCGTTTGGTTGTATGTGAGATATTGCAGTTTGAATGAAAGAAGTTCAAAAAGTCTTATTTTCATAGAATTGATGTGTCCTATGTTTCAAATACTTAAGAAAATGTTTAATGTCATCAGGTAATAAAACCAAAAAAAGTCTATCTTAAAATATTGAATTTAAAAGAAATTATGTCATTGGAGTTGAACGTTAGATATGTGTAAAGTATTCTATTAAATTATGCACAGTACAAGTAGTAAATAATTTGTAAAACACCAACCACTTAGCTAAAAAAGCCATCAAATTCTTTGTTCATTTAAAACCATGCATTATAAGCAATGCTGAATACATTCAAGTAATTTAATAATATAAATAGACTTTTTGCACTTATATCCTAGCGTATTAAATTCCCTGCTTGAATGAGGTCAAATAAACAAAATTATTTGGAAATCAATTATGTTCATTCTTTATGAGTCCGACTGTGGTCAGCAAAAAATAGTAAAAATGAACCGGTCTTATTCCAATTATTGCAAAACGGTTTCCAATGCTTGTCGCAAAATTACGACGAATTATGGGATCCGAGCGATTCGATTTCAATCGAAAATTGACAAATTTACATAAATCAGATAAGTTCGAGATCATTTTTCTAATTTTATTTCAACAATTTTCTGTTGGATTTTGTGATTTTGATCGTTACAGGCATTGAAAGGAAGCATTTAAGCATAGAAACACGTTGGAGGGATCACTAAGTTCGTCTTTCAATATGGCGGAGTGCGCCAATAATTCATTTCACCTCGCTATTTCAAAATAAAATATCTCAAAAAATAGTTTCAAAAGTGACAAATTTGTGATAGAAAATAAATTTACAGGCGTAAGTTTATCATGTGAAGTAGCTAATTAAAGTGGAAAGTGATTTTTCGGCTCTTAAACATGCATTCGTGAATTAAGACGAATCAGAGGGATACGACAGAGGTTGGTGCCCCTACCCTACTTAACTTTTGTTCGCACTGCAAGTTTTTGCGGTGCAAACCACGCATGTCCAACAATTGTGTTGTGTTCGACTCAACCCTATCCAATTCTAACACTTCAAAATATTTAGTTGATCCATGCTTGAACAAAACTTAAGTATGTGATGAAAATGTATTTTACAAATTTCTACCCACTCATTTTCAATACCTATAATTTACTTCCAATCTTCTTCCATCTATATATAATTTTCAAAACTTGAAATGTTCTCATCATGTGAACATAACATTCACTGATTATGCCGTAAAAAATATTTTTTAAATAACAATATTCCTCTAAACGATTAACAATTTTACATCGGCACACAATCCATCAAATAACACACTTGCCCTACTTCTGATTTTCCATTAGCAAAGACTTGCGGTTAATTTGATAACTTTTCGTGATTCAAATTCAGAATGACAGCAAGTGGCAAGTATGTGAAAGGTGCTTCACTCCGAACGGTAGAGACAGTAAAAATTGGAGCTAGAGTTTATGATTCTCTTATTGATAGTCCTTAACTAATATATAATATTATTTGTAATTTTATTCTAAAATGTCTCTAGTAGGTTGAGTTTTTTTAGTAGGTACACCACCGGGTAAGGAATTGAGTGTCAAATATCAATGGAGTAAGCATTTCTGCACGATCATAAACTTGGCTGACTTGCAAACAACATATGAACATTTTAATATCGATTATTCATAAATGCTTGAAATGTAGTTATTTCAAAAAACATTTTAAACCATTTTAAAACATCATTACGTTTCATGCATTTTTTAAAAGTCAAAACGGAATCTGAGATAATTCTTGTTAAACAAAAGAACGAACTCATAACACAGAGGAACAGCATTTTTAGTGCCTGTGTTTCAATAACTGGCTTTGGATGATTTTGGCCTCGTGATTTCAAAACATTTGTCAAATTATGTCCATCACCTCTAGTTTTGGCAATATAACGTGTGTAAATTGCGAAAATCCTTAAGAAAACGATTAAATGTTCATAACCGATAAACAAAACTAATCCTACATGAAAACTAAAAGCTGATTTTGAATCAATTCATTCAATCAAGGATTCATACCTGGCCAAGATATTCTTGTAACAGAGATACAACACTTAAAAAAATCCTCAATTTTCAGAAATAACAGTAGATTAGATTACGACTATTTTAAGAAGACTATTGAGTATTTGATATTCAAGTTTTAACCCATTTAACCACTTTGTTAAAAACTGCGGGACGATTTGACTAATGGTTTTAAAAATATCAATTATTCAATGAAGCTGAAATATTTTCTTTAAAATTTCGTCGAAATCAACTTCATTTACTTTTTCCTCAGAGATGAAAATTACTTGCGGCTTCCGAGAAATTTGACAATTGAATAAAAACCGTCAATTTAAAAATATTGATAATGATCTTTAACTTTGTTAAAAAAGTACAAATATATTCAATGGATTTTTACTTATTGTCAAAAGCTGTCTTGGAAACAAGAAAGAAGAATTTTAATCAACGCCCTTAATAGGTTAAAATTATTCTTTGTACCTAGAAAACATGAATTTTATTGCCTTGTGTTATTTGACAATAAGTAACTAATTTTTTATTGCAAGTTATTTATACACTAATATATTTTTATTGATTTTCGCCATACTAAAGCGTACCGTCCCATAATCTGCCCTTTTCGTGGCTGGCCTTCGAATTCGTTCAGTATGTCATAACGCTGCTGATCGTCTGCTTTCTTACCTCGTTAAGGGGAAGATTCCCCAGCCCTCGATTGTTCGTACTCCTCATCCGATGCCAAATCCCAGGAACAAAACAACCATAAGAAAAGGGCGGACGCGAAGAAATTAGTTCATTGTTGGCTCGACTAACCTGGACCAGCAACACAAATAACAACATCAACAACAACAACAAAAACAGTCAAAGACGCGACCCAGCCAAGAATTTGAAATATCGCGAGCACGTTCTTGCGCTGGATCGTTGGCTCTCTCCTGGTTGATTTTCCTTGTACCGTTACAGAGTTGTTCGTAGTCGATGACTTTGAAATGTTACACTAGGCGGGTTGTGATTTTTTTTTCTTCATACTACGCCTAAAGTTTTATATTTTGCTACGGGTAGGAGAAAAAAAATCGGTCGATTCCGTTTATGCCGCTTTATTGTTGTGTGCATTGAGTTTATCTGATGATTAACATAGTTTTTCTTTCTTGATTTGTTGAAGCAAACAGGCAGCAAGCAACGAAGGTTATTGGCTTATCACGTTTTGCGACATCAAACTCAGCTCGTTGGCATCATGCTATTATTGGATGTAATTTCATCGCTGCTACATGAGGAGGTGCTGTGGATATCGGAATTATTTTGGCTATCAAATTGCCCCTGAAGTTAACGGAGATCAGGAGGAGTTCGTCTCAGGAAAATACCGTTTTAGATTATGAGATTTGATCGCTCAGTCAGACTCATCTTTTGTTTGTTGTTTGTGAAAATATTCCCGTCATCCATCATTCCGAGTTTTGTTTGGTAGAATGTGAACGGGATGCTGTTTACACCAACAATAATTGGAATGAACATGTGTGCCCTTGCCTCACCAACTTAACTTATTCAACAAACCTAACTTATACTGCTTTTGATGAGCTAAATACACGAAAACGCGGTTTGTGTTCACTATTTATTTGGCTTTTCAAACTGAGGGATATTTGTACAAAGATTTTTCTTCGAAATATCTTTTTACACATGACTTAAGATACTTAAGAGCCGTATCATAACAAAAATGATTTTATTTAAGCTTAAAGGACAAATTTAGGTTTTTTCTCATCACCAGTACATTATGAACTTTTTCCACAACCACTCGTTTAGTCGATAAAAATACTAAGGTGGTGCATAAATCCAGGGGCAGAAATTTTATAACAGTTGCTACGATTCCATACCATTTGTTTCAGTTAGAAAATAGCAACTTTGAAAAGTCGTTATGAATTCCGTGTTCAGTATTTTATGAATGTAATTGGGAAAACGAGTTAAATAACTTCAATTTTCATAAATACTTTTCAAAATCTCTTAACTGTAGCTGAAATTAACGTTGACGCTTAACTGATCAAAACTACGGTTTTCACACCACGTTTTCACATTTTTGTTGCCAATTTTAAATAAAATAAATATAAATATTTTCATAAATGTATGCATATACAGTACCGTTCATTATTGTATAGAAATTGGAAGCAAGCGCACTGTCACTTCGACTTTGAACTTCCATAACTTTTTACTCTGATGATATTTTTAGATCAAACTTTTTGCGTTAGGTAGATCAACTATCACACTATTATATCACAAAATTTGAGCTTTCTGGAGTTTGTGTAGCCTGAGATACAGTAATTCTACGAAAATCGGGCTTTTTGGACTTTTCTCATTCAAACTGCAATATCTCTGGAACTACGCTACATTTTTTATTGAAATTTTGCACAGTGATTGTTGAAATATAAAACTAGCATGTCTGAAGTTTTCGAAAAGTTCTATCGATGAGATCAAAAGTTACGCAAGGTGCAATATTTCAGGCATGAACCTTGAAATGCGATTTCTATAGAATATTGGACGATTTATGAGAACAATATAATTCTCTCCACCAATCAGACAAAAAATGTCTGGCAAAAGCAATGAAGAAAAGAAAAATGGAATTAATGGTCCATTTGTGTTTTGAAATCAGAATCTCGCGATATTGTTGTGATTTTCCGGTTGAAATAGATTTACTGGTTGTTAAACAGAGAATATGATTTTCCTATGAAAACATTCGTCCAAAATTCTATAGAAATCGCAATTCAAGGTTCATGCCTGAAATATTGCACCTCGCGTAACTTTTGATCTCATCGATAGAACTTTTCGAAAACTTCAGACATGCTAGCTTTATATTTCAACAATCACTGTGCAAAATTTCAATAAAAAGTGTAGCGTAATTTCAGAGATATTGCAGTTTGAATGAGAAAAGTCCAAAAAGTCCGATTTTCGTAAAACTACTGTTTCTCAGGCTACACAAACTCGAGAAAGCTTAAATTTTGTGTGATAATAGTGTGATAGTTGATCTATCTAACGCAAAAAATTTGATCTAAAAATATCATCAGAGTAAAAAGTTATGGAAGTTCAAAGTCGAAGTGACAGTGCGCTTGCTTCCAATTTCTATACAATTATGACCGGTACTGTATATAGTCCGAAGATTTACTCGATTCAGCCTTTATTCCAAAGCATGTTTTTTCGAATATTTTTCTTTGACATTAAAGATTGATGATCGGATGAAAAGAAATTATCCATTATAACCGCGACGAGTGAGGCTTATATTCTTACCAATAAAACTGTTAGAGAAAGTTTAACACTTAATAGAAGTGACGTGTTGTTTCATAGTGAATTTGAAGAACTGTTTGATTTATAACAGCATTCCACCCAACAATTTAAAATATTTTCACCGACAATTCAGTAGAGCTCCGTTCCAGGGCGCAACGGAGAGGTTAAAACACATGATTGTAGCCTTTATTGATAACTATTTACGAGCGAACACAATCAATAGCAGCCTTGGTACCCACTTGTCAAAACCCGTGCTCGCTCTTTCCGCAGAATTAAACGGGGCTATCTATCGATCGATCCCTTGCTCGATCAATCGATCGCTGGGGTTGGTTGGTTGCTGCTTAGCTCCAAAGTTGCAACTTGGGACGAGCGATGGATTAATGATGAAAAATTACAGTTAGCTCTTGTAGGTGGGTCCGATCGATCGAGATTCCTCCATCCTGTCTGATAGTGCAGTTGCGTTTTTTGCTGCATGAGCATGATTTTTTTTTCTTGAAAAACCTAAACAGATCCTCACATACAAGCACATATCGACTATTTGTACTATGGCGTGCAACACCAATTGCTTTCGTCGTCGGAATTTGCTTCTCGATATAACGGATGGCCGGATTGGTCGGATTTCCCTGAGGTCGTCATTCGGGATTGTGTGTTCCTAATAAAAAAGATACTAAGAAGCCAATAAATCACGTCCAATTGCAACGGACGGTGATGATCAATGACCTCTGGCTTCCTTGTGCTCAGGAGATCCTTCTGATGGTGGTAGAGAAGGTTTGTTTATCTTACCCAATCGACGTATCGTCCAACGCCCGAGAATTTCGTGATCGGAGGATCCAATTTCATGCCTTACATGAGCCGATTCTCACCTTCCATCTTCATTCACCGTATACATGGGATACTCCTTTTGAAAGAAAAAAATTACAACGAGGAGCTGTCCTTTTTTCCACCGGGACCAGGAGCTTCTACGATACGGGAAGAAGAAAAGATTAACTCCATTGGAAGTCGATTTTATTGTACCCCGCTATGAGGATCGACATAATAGCTGGAAGCGAGAGTAAATAAATCACCATCTAGTTGAACGGAGCATTTAAGGACTCCTATCGAGCGTCGTTTCTCTTTGCATGATTGATGTAAATAGATCATTTTCAGGAAAATAGGCACATGATCATTTTTCAACCGAGAATGGAACGTGAAACCGTCAATCAAACATTTCATAGCCAACACATTCCACGGGTATGGAAAGGAATTTCCCTGGTTAGGCAATGGTTGAGAAATTTTGTGGGATAAAGATTCTTTATTTTTAGAAATTATGTTTTATGAAAGAAAATGTTTAAAGTTTAAACCGTGTGCATATGTTCAAGGGTTAAAAGGTAATAAACCCATTCCAGTGTTGCGTCACATCATTTGGAAAACTTTTTTTTAATGATTTTTTCATAAATTTCAGCTGTCAAATTTTTACCTTGCAAATTTAGAATCGTCGTACTTTATACAAGTTATCCTTCAATTTGCAACCAATTCTTTTTCTATGCAGTGGTTTTGAATACTTATCAAGCATATTATCAGGGGTCAAAAGAATGGTGTCTGGGATTGACAGCACATTCACAATGTCCACGATGATGCTCTCTCTTTGATCATCAATAACGTCGCTGGCCACGTCCTAGTAATCAATTGATAGAAGGAAATGAGAGAAAAGGGATTGAAAGGGGATAGCAAAACAATTTTGATTGAGAATGTGGGTAAAAAATTTGATCAGAAAACACTTTTGACTTGTGTGAACATATATTTTCAATCCTATTCTCCTGTGCTCCTTTTATTCCTTAGTAAAGGATTCATAAGGATATTTTATTTATTGGATTTTTTTTTAATATTTGATAGATACTGGAAAATATTTTTAACTTTTCGATTGCTGGTTATAAAGTAGGATTAATTTTTATCTGAGTTAACATTATCGAAGAAAATGACCTAATTATACCGAAACCATAAGCCAGTGGTTTTAGCATTTGTAAGATGCTAGCCATCATAACTTCGAAAGATGTACGCTTGGAGTTAAGGAAAGAAGAAAGAAGTTTTGAAAAAATGCTAGCAAAAAAAACTGAAATTCTGAAAACAATCAAATCAATACAGAAATAAAAATCAACATGAAAGGTGAGGTGACAAAAATAATAACAATAGAGTCCTCTGGATATTCTCAATAATATTCTTTACCAGAAATCTGACAATGTAAAAATGAATCAGTTTGATTCCATTTTTAGAAGATGATGTTTGCAATTGTGAAAATGTAAATTCCTAGTATGCAACACAACTGGAAATAGCCTTGAACAAGGATGATAACATTGAACTTTCACAAAAACAAATATCATAGTAAAACTTACAATTAAAATATCTATTTAAGAAAAAAAACTCAACAAATGTCTTAATTTTAAAACACGTAAAATTTTAAAAAATCACGTATCTACACCTAAAATAACTCCGGACCATTTAGGATTTATTATTGTTAGCTTGAGCTTGCTATCAACTACGGTCCACCTGCGGCCCCATGGCCAATTGCATAATGGTTGCACTCCGTGATTGGTTCGAGATAATCAATGTTGCACAATGAACCAAATGAAAGGTGCTGGGAACAATCTCACTGTAGGGGAGAGTGGGGATACTTGATCCCCTTTTCTTATTTTCATCATATCTTTTTGGAAAAATTTAGCAACTCGCACTCTTTTACATTTTCTGACAGCGTCTAACTTCAAGTTTCTATGCTCCTAAAATTATAACGATACTTGAACCCGTAGATGAACTAGAAGCATTTTCGTGGGAGTAAAAAAATTGCGATATTTTTGAAGTTAAGGGAGACTTGATCCTTTATTCAGGAAGGCCTAATCAATGGAAAAAATCAAACAAAACCCCAAGATAGAATGGTAATTGACTATTTTGGTCATGTTTGTTCTCATTTCACAATCTATAATTGTCAGATAAAAAAATTCTATAGCTTATTCTCAACCCTTATGATATTGCATACTTACGGGCGCAAATTTTTATAAACAAGAGAAAATCAATTATTTTAGCCCTTTTCTTCAGATAATTGATGGATGAATATAAGCTATTGGATAAATATTAGTAATCTCGCAATCAGCAATGACCACGTTCCATTGAGAAGAAGAATATACCGGGATCATTTGTACCCATATATTAGGGATCAATTGTATCCAAAATCAACATTTTAGAAAACTTTTTCTGAAAAATGTTGGGAGTTTTCCATCGCTTTGAAAAAATTGTATTTTGAAGTTCATTTTACACTCGAAAGATTGATGTATTGGATTAAATATTTTTGTTATAATATTTCCATGTTAGGAACATTTTAAAATGATGAAAAAAGATCTTCAAGTCACATTTTGTGAAATTTTTCAAACAAAGTTCAATAACCCAAAATCTTATTTTGTTAAAATTTTTTGAGCTTCAACCATTGCTGTTTTGTTCCATTAGGCACATTTTTCTAGAACATTTGATCTTTGTACGACATTCCAGTTTGGAGATATAGCTAAGGAATCAAGTATCCCCAGGGATCCTCATTCTCCCCTACACTTTTGAGGATCTCCTACTTTAAAATGAACCAATAACGTCGCCGGCCAAGTCCATGTAGTCGATAGGAGGAAGGAAAGTGCAGCCCATGTGGAGATATGTTTGACGGAGACCGGCTGTACGCCATCCCTCCACAAATCTCCACGCTGAATGTTTGGGGAAAAGGTAGTGTGGCATGGAAAACCACCTTGGTAGGCGATTAAGCCACTCAAGACCTAAGCTCCTGATATCTTAAAAAACCTTCGTTTCCTATTGAAACTCCTGTTTGAACCTAGAGGCCTTTTTTATTTTACAAATTGGCGTGCTACTTTGTTATTGTACAAGATATGCCTAGATACTAAATAGTTGAAACTTATCGAGAAAAATTAAATTATTTTTTAATGTGTCCCTAGCTACACTTGGCCTCATATAATTGAATGTCCAAATTTAGAATTGTAGACAATTATATAAATTTGAAATTCATATAAAATGGTGTTATCTTTATGACAACACGAGGGCACGAAATTTTTCAAAATATCTACAAAAATCAATTGAAAGTGCTTGGCAAATTAAAAGTTTAATTAAGCTTGGAACTAAATACTTTCCTAGTTTCACTGTTTTTTGGTCTAAATTTTTACCATTATATTATTTGGATTGATGAAACTTTGAAAACAAATTTATTCCATCTCCATACTAACCGGTTTTATTAGAATTTTTTTAAACAATCCCTAAAATGATCAGCATTTCTCAAACTACTCAAACTCAAACTATATAAACTCAAACTATTATATAAATGGGATACAAGTGGTAAAATCATCAAATCATGAATTAAATTTACCAATCAATTTTTCATATCTAAAACTAAATGACAAATTATGAAACTTAAAGCAAACTAATATCCACTCAAAAATGCTTAGGTACAAAACTTCAACAAAACTTACAAAGGTTTCATTTAAAAAACTTCTGATCTGTGTTAGGGACACAATAAATACGGAGAGATGTTTAATATTCCCTAGTTTTTCATTAACAAATTCTTACAAATAACACGATATCAGTATTGTTACTTAAGGGCTCACAGATAGTTTATTTTATTTTGATATATTATTCAATTGAAAAAATTAAAAAATAATAAAACACTAAATGTGTTGCTAAAAGGAACGTAGAAATACAAAATTGTAGGTTGATTCTATGACCTTCGTGGTACTAGCTTTTTGCTCTATGTCTGACAAAAAACGCCTTCATGTATACTACATTAACTTTCGTTGGAATGAAAAATTTCAAAAACGTCAAAGCTTTTCAGGAATTTTGCTTTAAACTTAAGTTGTATGCAAGCTTTGATGAATTTGAAATAATTCACGTCTCGTTGTCTTGTTGTCAAAATTTTTGCAGCCTGATTTTAACATTTTAGCTTTTATAATTGAAACATGTATGTAATTATAACAAAAAAGGAGTAATGAAAAAGGTGTACCCATCTTAGTATCATCTAGGAGCATTCTCTGCCAGTTCAACTCCAGCAATTGCAAAATAATCCAACGTTAGTCCGGAGGGCGTACTTCTAGCCCCTCCAATTCGGCTGCATCGAATAATTTTCTATTTGTTAAAATTTGGACACTTAATTCACTAAACACTTTAACTTTCACAGATTCAAGAATAAACAACAATAAACTTTCATAACATTTGGCAAAATAATATTCTTTTTCAAGTAAAATTTATAAATTTTGGAGCCGGTAAAAAATAACGTCAATCAATCGTACCCGATTGCTTCGATCCATTTAAGATTTATTATCGTTAGTCAAATTTACTGCAGCTTTCATTTTCTGTTAAAACAGATAAATTTTAAACAGAAACAGATGAATTTGAAGTTTCTTAGCTGATAATACACCTCTAAACTAAGGTTGCCAGAATTTTTTCCACTCCCATCCGGGCCTAGCAATTCCGGACATTTTTTCAAAAAACCTGGCAAAATCCGGGCATGGATCAAATCCAAAAACCGAGCAAAAACCGGGCAAAATTTAGGTGTTATTATATATAAAAGCAATGAAAAAATGCAAAAAAATGAAATTAATATTTTATTAATGCAATTGCAGACTTCCAAAAAGTTTTTGGAACACTTAAATATTTAAAGGTTTATAAAAGTAAATTAGCGAAATTATTTGAAACAACCGTTGAAAATTTCCATACCGTTAATCGATTTTGCTGAAACTTACTCAAAAACTTTGATTTTTTTTTGGTTTCTTTGTGAAAATTGTGAAAAAATCCGGGCAATATCCGGACTTTTTTCACGATATCCGGGCAACCGGGCCGGACCGGACTTTCTCGAAATTTTGCATCAAATATCCGGGCAAACCCGGATAAATCCGGGCAATCTGGCAAGCTTATTCCAAACTGAGCAACACGAGTTTTTGAAAGCGTTTGATGCATCTACAGTTGAATGAAAGCTACAGTGAAATTAAGTTATATCTTGAAATATCCCCTACAAACATTATCAAAACTAACTAAATTGGACAGAAGAGCATGTTATTAAGCTATTAAGAGCTGAATCTGAATCCCGAGGACATAGCGCCAGCCTTTCTGTTCCTACCAAATTAAAAAAAAAATAGTGCGTTTCTATCAAAATTTAAAAAAAAAATACTATCACCAGAAAACAAATGGAGTGTTTCCCAAGATACAGTAGAAAATATAGAATCATTGTTGCTAGATTGCGAAAACATAGAGATTTTTTTTAAATGGTGAGAAAGTGAATCATTTGATTTCGCTCATTAAAAACGATATTTTGTTACTGTTACTGCATAAAACAAACGCCTTAATATAGTCTGAATAAATTGCGTCGATACAAAAAGCCTTTCGACAGTTAATTCAGCAGCTGGTATTTAAGTATGGATCTAATAATAAAAAAAATACATTCAAGTAAACAAGAATGAAACGAAATAATTATCTTAATTGAATTCGGAGATCCCATTGCAAAATTAACACTGAAGTTGAGGAAATAAATCCTCGTTCTTTCTGGAGGGCGTCGAGTTAGCCCTTCCTCTTCCTTCACATCGACCGAAGAACAACAAATTTTTGAATATTTTAAAATTTTTAAATATCACTAGACAGTCAACTTCCACTTTTTCACTTGCTTTTTCAGTTAAAACATTTTTCCTTTTATTAAATTTTTACTATTTGAAGGCGTGATAATTTTTTACTTGAAAAAAATTCAACCGTCAGGTTTAGTCACAGCCTACCTATCCTTTTTTGAGTTATTGTATATTTGAAGAAAAACTTAAAAAAAATGTGACTCAGAGATCGTTTTCGTCATTTTCAAATTATTGTATCATGAAAAATAGGCGCAGCATAGCAAAGTATAACATTGTCTGATACACGAGGTACAACTGTTGATAATAAGTCACACAAAATTCCAAAATGAATATCTGGATTCAATATTCATTCCAACTGCTGCTCCTAAAGATCAGTGTGGTACCAAAATGCATGCCGTGACGAATCAATGTATGTATCTTATCGTAAAAGGCATTATCTGAAACAGCAAAAATAACCCTTTAAGTGCAGAGAATGCATACGACCCATGGAGCTGGTGTCAGATGGGTTTGGGTAGCTATGTTTGCATGAAAATTCCTACATGCAAATAGGATTGACAAAGAATGTATAAATAATAAAATAAATTCAAAAATATTTGTAGTCGATTAGCAATACAAAATCAAACAATCTCACCTAAGAAAGTTGTGGGTTGGGTTGGGTTGACTTGAATTAGTTGATTCTTTTGTTTTGATAGTGATAAGCCTCCAGTAACTGTTATTGGTGATCATTTTCTCCACAGAAAAAACTTCTTCAATAAAAACGTTCACAACAAACATTCCAATTTTTTTCACAGGTTTCAAGCTTCTAAACAACAAACTTTTTATTCTAGCAGTCAACCAATTTACTGTAGAATGAAAAATAGTGGCATTCGGTAGCAAATTAAATTTCCTTTGAAAAGAATAAATATGATTAGGCAACTAAAATTAATTTATGAGTTTATATTGTGCTCTATAACTTTTGTGACGTGAATTCACGCTAGAATTCCGCTGATTTTTGTCTTCAGTACATTTTATCTTAATTTCCTGTTCTCCCTGAGAAAATTGAATATTGTTGTTTCAAAAAAAAAGTTGTAAACAAATTAATTATCCTCAATTTGATAAACGAAGCTTTCTGATTGAACAACAACGAACAAAGTTATGCCTCTTTAAAGTTGTGACAAGAATTCACTTAGTTTATACACAAGAGGGTGTGATCCGACTTTACGTCACAAAATTTTAAGCTATTCCGAACCATTCATTACAATCTTCAATTTTTGTGTACACTTTTAAAAGTGATATAACCTTAAATTTTCAGTATCTCTATCTATTTTTTTTTCCTTATTTTGATGTTCACTCACGTAACAACACATTGAGAAATCATGCATTAAAATTACTACTGTTTCTCACAATCTACATTTAAATAAGTACTCAATTTTTTTTTTTTTAATTTTCATTTAATTTTTAAATTTGACTTGACCATCAATAGATTCAAAACAGCTTTCAGAGTATATTTATCTAAGAAATTTTTACAAAAAAACAATTTTTTTAACTCAGCTGGATTTCAACCGATTTCTATGAAATTAAGTGTTTTAAGATCCTCTCGTCATTTTCAAAGAAAATCTTTATTCTTTTCGATAAAAAATGTAAAAGTTTACTTGTCAAATTAAAAAGTTTAATTTTATTGTGACGTAAATTCACTCATTTGCGACAGTTTTGATCGATTTTTGAAACAACCCCGTTTAATATAACATTTTTTATAGCTACACAATGAAGCAGTTTTTGTTAGCTTCAAAACATGTACCTAATACAAATTGCGAAAAAAATAATTTATATATTTCTGATTAATCATTTTGTGAAAGATGTTAAATTTTACATTTATCCATCAAAAATATTGATAATCAAAAATGTAACATGTGAAAATTTTTTCACTATTTTCCGACGGTTTTATGTAATTTGAAATATCGAAATTATTGACGATTTTGGGAGTTTTTGAATTGAGAACGGATAAATCACTTGTGAGCGGTACAAGCGCGTGGAATGTGTCCCTTGAGTTCAAAAATAGCTGTTTTAATCTAAATGAATCTTGTTCATTGTTTAGCACGATAAAAGTTGTATTCATCCAACAACTAATATTCCCAAAATCGTTTAAATTGTTAAGTTTACATAAGCATGGGTTTATTAAAACTTTTAAGTTTGTATGAGAAAACTCTATACATATTTTGTTCTGAAACAACAAACTTTATCTTTCTTTTAACTCTGGAACCGAGAAAACAGTTCGATTAAACGCTATTACGACATCCATGCTGAAAGAAGGATTCAATACGGTGCATAAATTCAGGGATAATTATAGATCGAAAAGAGTTCTTAGCATTTTTTTATAATTCTAGTAAAAATGTGTGCTTTTTTAGGCACTAATTGTAAATATATATGAATGCTATAATTTTTCCAAGATATTTAAATTAAAATGAGATGACACAACTTAATAAAGTTATTGTACCTTAAACATCTTTTTCTATTATCAAGCAGCGTTTCAGCGCATTTTCACCACACTTTAGTGGGAACGGTTGTCAAGGTCTTCTCTCTAGAACCAGAAAAAATTTCACTACATTGTTGTATTCAAAAGGCATGCAAACAATTAGACACGTCTGATCTACGAGAGGGGTTAATAACTTTTCATCACCGCTTCTAATGGGCAGCGGCTTGGAATGACTGACATGGCGACGACGACGACGATGCGGCGTTTTGCTCGTCATTTAGCCGTATCATCGCACATGTGAAAATAAAAATAGGGAAAAAATTGTCTAGGTCTGGGTCATCACTTTTTTCCCTTCAACCTGCCCGGTGCTCCACCAAGGCAGAACTGGGAAGAACGATAGTTCCCCAAACCGCTCCACCCGACCACGAGTGAGGGAGGGAGATTCAATAAGACTTCGATTGATTGATTGCCTTGCCAAATCATGACTGGAATGAAAACTTTTCTGGTCGTCATCGCTTGGGTCAATCGAATCGCTTAATTTTTGTACTTAAGCTTCTCTGTTCGCAATCACTCGCGTGATAATGACGTAGAATGGAGGGTAACAATTAATCACGAGACTAAAGCGGGATGAGTCTTAATTTGCAGATTTGCGGCATCAATCCATGCATAAATCCTTTTTTTTTTTTCAATCGATGAGGATAAACAAGCATCAATGGTCAGAGTTCATTCGTATCCACAACATAGGGGTCCTTTAAAAAACACAAGCACTCTAAATAGGTACGTGTTGGTCTTAAAAGCCCGCGGGCTCAAATCCAATAATTGAAAGGCCATTTCCATTTGATTTCCCCGTTTCCAGAATAACTCTAGCCAACCCATTATTAACATGCTTAATAGTCGAGGGGTGCATAAATAAGCGCTGCAATCGACTAATTGCTTCCAAATGGTAGTCACACAGACAGGCCAGATGTTGCGTAGATGTTCTGAAGATGTTCCCCAATGCAATCTCGATCGATTCCACTCGATCGATCCCTTTTTTATTGGCGCGATCAGTCTCATATTTTATACTTTTTTTCAATCCCGGCCCAACTCAGTCGGTGGGTAGGCTTGATCGGGACAAAACACTCCCGAACTAATCTTGAAGGCTTAGTTGGCATAGAGCAACATGTCCTTGAAATGATGATGGTGACGAAGACAAGGACAAAAAACCAGCTCCATTCTTGGAGGGCTGTACATAAATCGATGTAAAAGCTAATTTACAATCAATGAGCGTTTGGTTGGAGGTTTTTTCTTGTTCCAATTTTGCCTATTTGTGTCAGGTCCCGATGTTGCAGTTTCCTTTTTTGTGACAAGTTGCGCCATTCTTGCCCGGTGCTTCTGCTGTTAATTAGGGACAAAATCGTTCTCAGTCAGGAACCTGAATGACGATGTAGCAATGGTTCACTCTCAGACTCATCAAAGCCATGGGGTACTTCTTATATAACTTCTTGTAGATGGATTTATGAGTTTTTTTACTTGAAAACCAGACAAAAGAACGTCCCGTGTAAAAGGCACATTAGAAATCAAACGGCACATAATTTTTCCTCACCGATTCCATGTCTCACTGCTGTCTATTACATTAAGACTCGTCTTTTTCGATGATCCTCCCCCCACCCATTTGTCCAATGTGCTCTGATAAAAGCTGCAACGTTCCGTGGGAATGTTCATGAAAACTGCTTCATTAACCCTTTTGAGTTACGGTGCTGCTGGACGTTAGCACCGATACTCAGGGTTTTTTTTAATTCAATTCGAACGGTTACCCTAATGGGCAGTCGTAATTTGTTCTTTTTTTATTTACTTTTGATTGTATGATTTTCTCGCTGCGTGCATACGCATTAATTCACTTGTACGTCCCGTTTGCAGTATTAAGTTGTAGAATTTTAAGCCTTTTTATGGATGAGTTGTTGGATAACACAATCACCCCTGTTGCTGGGTAGAAGACCAGCAGGAAAAGTACTTATCTATCTTTCTATAAAAAAAACGAGCATATTGAAAATAGTGATAGATGTTCACGGATTGTCATTCTGGAACTATTCCACGATGAAATTGCCACACTATGAAACTTTTTAACCGTTGGGTAGAATTTAATGAAATTTTGGGTGGATTTAGTTCGTAGTGCATTGTTTACATTCTGCAAGTTTAAGAGTCCTGTGATCAAAACTCGCGTAAATGGAATCGAAAGATCAGCTCGTGAGTGATAAAATCTTGCGCATTCATCACGAGAACAATTCCACGATGTAACGAGTGATTAAGCGATTCGAGGAACGATTGACCACCAATAGAAAGCCCAGAAGTGAAAGAAAAAGTATTTTGTACAACACCAAAAAATCACAACCGAAACCCAAACGCCTCCGTTCGGAATGTGTTTAAAGAAGCTACGCCTATGCCGAAGTTTTGTCCAGAAGGCCAAAACTAAGGCTAGGCTTCGAACGTTCAAGGTTCAAAAGGCTCCTAATTGCGACCAGAAGCAGAACAAGTCCGCCAAAACCCGTGCCAGGAAGTTGTACCTCAACATGTTGACAAAAGTTGAATGCTGCATCATTAACCGCGAAACATATGTGAAAGCCAACAACAAACAGATCCCCGGCAACCTGTTTTTCACGGCCAAGGATAAGTTCAGCATGTCATCAGAAAAAGTCCAAATTTGCGAATAAATTCCTGGTTTGGCAAGCCATCTGCACATGCGGGAAGCGGAGTGCACCTTGCGTGACCCAGGACACGATGAACGGACAGGTGTACATGAAAGAGTGCCTCCAGATGCAGCTGTTTCCTCTCCTGAAGGCCCACAAAGTCCCATCAATCTTCTGGCCGGATTTGGCCACTACTCCAAGGACGTGCTGAAGTGATATGCGTACAATAAGGTCAATTTCGTGCCGAAATTGTTCAACCCTCTCAACACTCCGAACAGCTCCGCCCCATCGAGAAGTACTGGGCGATTATGAAGATGCACCTTCTTAAACGATCTAAGGTAGTGAAGACAGTCGAGGAAATGAAGAAAGTATGGGTTTACATGCAAAAAACGATTGATTCACAGGTTGTGCAGAATCTTATGGCCAAAGGGGTTAAGGCCAAGATGCGGGCATTTGCATATGGACTGTAAATAAAATACGAGTAAAATTGTTAAATAAAGTTAAATAGTTATTTTCAATCCCAGAAAAGTTGATGGCAATCGGATGAAAACTCGAATTTTGCGAATCAATTTTGTGTGTGGCAATTTCATCGTGAACACCTTTTATGTAATGACTGCAGGGTAGTAGACATATTAGAACATGCTCAACCTCTAGGTAGATATTGTGCAGTCCATCAGGCTGAGCTGTATGTATGTTGGTTTATCCACCATGAGTGCACGGATTCACCGCAGTTTCTGCTTAAGTATGTGCGCTCACATGCATTCTTAGATAAAGGAGTGTATCGAAAATAAGTTATAAACACTTTTTTTTTCATTGTATTGATTTTATTGATGATTCATACAAAGAAACAGTTCGGAAGTGTTTTAAAAATCTTATTCTTACAGTTTATAAAGAAATACAAGTAAAAAAGTAATTATTGGTTAATATTCTCGGACTTTCGACTTGACGCGTTTCAACAGGTTTTGTACAGCTGACTGATTACACTTCTTGGCCGCAGCATTCCAATTTTTCTTGGAAACCGCCATGGTCCTGTTGGCCTTACCATCCTTCTTGAAAACTCTCTTGACGATAGCCCAATATCGTTTTATGGGGCGAAGCTGGGGGCAGTTTGATGGGTTAATATCTTTCTCAACGAAATCTACATCGTTATCCTCAAACCATATAAGAGTGGATTAAGCGTAGTGCGCTGACGCCAAATCCGACCAGAACAATGGTGGAGTCGCGTGTTTATTATATAGTGGCAGCAACCTTTTCTGCAAACACTTCTTTTGGTAGATATCGGCATTTATTGTTCCTTTTGTAAAGAAACTCGCCGACTTCAATCCGCAGGAGCAGATTGCCAACCACACAAGCACTTTCTGGCCAAATTTTTAAACCTCAAACGACTTCCCGTGATCACTCAAATCCTCCCCAACAGCTGCAGTGTAGAATTGTGATCCCGGAAGAGTACTGGAATCCTCTTTTACATAAGTTTCATCGTCCATGAGAATGCACGCATCTGGCTTCTGCAACATCCAATGATACAGCTTCCGGGCTCTGGTATTGGCTCGTGATTTTTGTTCAGCCGATTGTTTGGACACTTTCTGCTTCTTGTATGTCTTCAGGTTGTTCCGCTTCTTGATCCGCTGTACCATTCCGATCGATGTCCCAGCTTTTTTCGCCAAATCCCGTAAGGACATCGATCGATTCCGGTTGATGAGGTGGATTACCTTACGGTCCAGATTTGGGTCAGATGGTCCTGGTTTTCTGCCTCTTCCTGGCAAATCATCGAACGTATAGTGTTCCCCGAACTTGTGGATGATGGATTTAACGCTCGCCGGATGAATGCGGAAACGTTTCGCCACTTCATTCATCGAGATGCCCTTCTCTCGCATCCAAGTGTCCAACGAACGAATTTTAACTTTTTTTTTTTAATTCATGACATTTTGGGGGAAACGAATGTTTCAAACGTAAACAAAGCGCTGGTTCACTCTTGGCAGATCAAGATGCTACATACAGGTGAGTACAGTTGTGCGCGATCACGCGTTTGTAAGTAGAAGGCCCAAATATGTTTAGGGGAGAATTAGGATACTTGATTCCTTCGCTATATCTCGAAACAGGAATGTCTTATTAATGTCACATTTTCTAGAAAAATGTGCCAAATACACACTATTAATTTTTTGGTGTAAATTTATGTCAAATTGGATGCACAAAATTGAAGCATCACTTTTGACATAAAATTACACTGGAGAAAACAGAAACGCTTGAAGCCATAAATTCTAAGACATAAATTTTATGACATATTCGACACAATATTAAATCATCGATGATGTAAATTTATGTGAAATTGGACGCACACAAGTGAAGCATCTTTTTTGACATAAATTTATATCATTTCAAAAATTACATTGCGTTGTGTAACGTTCGATCTTTTCTCAAACCTAGTCCACACTCGGCAACTTGAAATGCGATTTCGGTTGCTAAGACTTGTTTATGTTTATATTTTGAACTAAATGAAGAGATGCATGTCTCAAGTCTCCCGACAAGTATGGGAGACTTTCAGCAACCAAAATGTAAACATAAACAAGTCTCATCAACCGAAATCGCACTTCAAGTTGCCGAGTGTGGACAAGGCTTTAAAAGCAATTGTTAGGAAATGCGATCTTTCATGTTCAAAAGCAATGAAGCTGTATCCGTCGTAAACAAGTTTTATTTCAACAACGTTACATTAGGTATTATTCTTAGTTTATTGCAAATTCATGGCTATTGTTTATAAACACAGCATTTATAATTTCTCTATAAGTTCCTATACATTAGGTTATTCTAATTTGTCTTCAACAACAAATCGATACATATCATTAGCATATTCGTTTCATGCATAATACAATCTGTAAGCTTAAATTTAGCTAACAAAGACGATGTGAGCAACTACAGCACTAAAATATTTTCGATTAAACGCCTGAGTTTATACACTTCATTTTACAAATGAGGCAAATAGTTCCACATTTTTCATTGATAACCTTATACGCCTGTATATAGACAATAGCTTTATGGGATGATAAAGGTTTCTAAGGCTAAACGTTTAAAAAATATTGATACAGTAGGTTACTGTAAAATTACACAAAAAGGTTTATAGCAACAGACGCTGAAGATATAAACGTATATCTATAGATAAAGTTCTAATGAAACATGTACTTTTATTTTTAATGAATCTGGACTTCATGTGAACATTCACAACAAAAATTATTTGCTGTAAAATTACGGCAAATATCCTGTAACAAAAAGGAGCAGGACATTTACTGTAAAATTTCAGGTCGAAAAAAAATAACGTGACATTTATTTTTAAAGGTCCAATTTTTTTAACAGGTTGAATCAGAATTACAGGACTGTAATTTCATATTGTATTTAATGAATATTAGGTTTTCTATTTATATCTGAAGTAATAAATTAAGAAACAAAATATGTTATCAATCATTTTTTATTCCTCACATCGTTGCATTCATGAAACAATACTGAAATTT